>NW_028318646.1:4840000-5207500 GCF_062004578.1 Staurois parvus | reverse complement strand
CATTAATAGTCTATTTCTGACAGTTCCATGACATTCCCTCCATACAGCGGTTAAAACAGCTGTATGCAGTGAATGTCCCAGAACTGTCATAAATAGTCTATTTCTGATAGATCTGGGACATTCACTGCATACAGCTGTTTTAACCGCTGTATGGAGGGAATGTCATGGAACTGTCAGAAATAGACTATTAATGACAGTTCTGGGACTGTCCTTCCATGCAGCGGTTGAAACATTGTATGTATTTGTTTCCATAAATGGATCCATTTATGGAAACAAATACATACAATGTTTCAACCGCTGCATTGAAGGACAGTCCCAGAACTGTCATTAATAGTCTATTTCTGACAGTTCCATGACATTCCCTCCATACAGCGGTTAAAACAGCTGTATGCAGTGAATGTCCCAGAACTGTCATAAATAGTCTATTTCTGATAGATCTGGGACATTCACTCCATACAGCTGTTTTAACCGCTGTATGGAGGGAATGTCATGGAACTGTCAGAAATAGACTATTAATGACAGTTGTGGGACTGTCCTTCCATGCAGCGGTTGAAACATTGTATGTATTTGTTTCCATAAATGGATCCATTTATGGAAACAAATACATACAATGTTTCAACCGCTGCATGGAAGGACAGTCCCAGAACTGTCATTAATAGTCTATTTCTGACAGTTCCATGACATTCCCTCCATACAGCGGTTAAAACAGCTGTATGCAGTGAATGTCCCAGAACTGTCATAAATAGTCTATTTCTGATAGATCTGGGACATTCACTCCATACAGCTGTTTTAACCGCTGTATGGAGGGAATGTCATGGAACTGTCAGAAATAGACTATTAATGACAGTTCTGGGACTGTCCTTCCATGCAGCGGTTGAAACATTGTATGTATTTGTTTCCATAAATGGATCCATTTATGGAAACAAATACATACAATGTTTCAACCGCTGCATGGAAGGACAGTCCCAGAACTGTCATTAATAGTCTATTTCTGACAGTTCCATGACATTCCCTCCATACAGCGGTTAAAACAGCTGTATGCAGTGAATGTCCCAGAACTGTCATAAATAGTCTATTTCTGATAGATCTGGGACATTCACTCCATACAGCTGTTTTAACCGCTGTATGGAGGGAATGTCATGGAACTGTCAGAAATAGACTATTAATGACAGTTGTGGGACTGTCCTTCCATGCAGCGGTTGAAACATTGTATGTATTTGTTTCCATAAATGGATCCATTTATGGAAACAAATACATACAATGTTTCAACCGCTGCATTGAAGGACAGTCCCAGAACTGTCATTAATAGTCTATTTCTGACAGTTCCATGACATTCCCTCCATACAGCGGTTAAAACAGCTGTATGCAGTGAATGTCCCAGAACTGTCATAAATAGTCTATTTCTGACAGTTCTGGGACATTCACTCCATACAGCGGTTTCCGGCAAAAAGTGTATGTGCAGAGTTCCTCTATTCTGCAGATACACTTAGAGGAGCTCTGCAGATACACTTAGAGGAGCTCTGCACATACACTTTTTTCCGGTTTGGAATTATTCTTATTTTCATCCTACTTCTTCTTCTTCTTCTTCATCCTCATCCTCATCCTCTTCTTCTTCTGAGGATGAGGATGAAGAAGAAGAAGAAGAAGAAGAAGAAGTAGGATGAAAATAAGATTAATTCCAAGCCGGCAAAAAGTGTATGTGCAGAGCTCCTCTAAGTGTATCTGCAGAGCTCCTCTAAGTGTATCTGCAGAATAGAGGAACTCTGCACATACACTTTTTGCCGGCTTGGAATTATTCTTCTTTTCATCCTACTTCTTCTTCTTCTTCTTCTTCATCCTCATCCTCAGAAGAAGAGGATGAGGATGAGGATGAGGATGAGGAAGAAGAAGAAGAATGAAAAGAAGAATAATTCCAAGCCGGCAAAAAGTGTATGTGCAGAGTTCCTCTATTTCTGACAGTTCTCTCACAGCTTCTTCACATGTACAGCGGTTGAAATATCTGTATCCTAAATGGAAACTAATAGATACAAATTGTATCTATTAGTTTCCATTTAGGATACAGATGTTTCAACCGCTGTACATGTGAAGAAGCTGTGAGAGAACTGTCAGAAATAGAGGAACTCTGCACATACACTTTTTGCCGGCTTGGAATTATTCTTCTTTTCATCCTACTTCTTCTTCTTCTTCTTCTTCTTCTTCTTCTTCTTCATCCTCATCCTCATCCTCTTCTTCTGAGGATGAAGAAGAAGAAGAAGTAGGATGAAAAGAAGAATAATTCCAAGCCGGCAAAAAGTGTATGTGCAGAGTTCCTCTATTTCTGACAGTTCTCTCACAACTTCTTCACATGTACAGTGGTTGAAACATCTGTATCCTAAATGTAAACTAATAGATACAATGTTTCAACCGCTAAACATGTGTTCCTTCTGTCAGAGAACTGTCAGAAATAGCGGAGCTCACTGCAGGGACACTTTTGCCGGCTGATCGGGAAATGTTCGATTCGCGCACCCGAAGTAGGCAAAATTTCGGTTTCGACACGAATCGAATATTTCCTGAAATTCGACTCGAATTCCGGTTCGCCTAGTTCGATTCGCTCATCTCTATTCGCCAACTATGGGTTTCATCCTGTCTTCCTCCCGGACTTGGTCCCGGAATGCCCGATTCCAACGACACAGGATGCACTGACCTTCTTCACCTCCAACAATAGGAAACTACAGGAAGCCATCCGTCAAGCCCAAGAGGACTACAAGAGGGCTTTTAATAGGAAGCGAAGAGGGGATCTGGTGTTGCAGCCCGGAGAGAAGGTTTGGCTGGCTACGTCGAACTTGAGGTTGCTCTGCCCGTCAAAGAAGTTGGGACCTAAATTTATAGGCCCTTTTTGCATCAAACGAATGGTCAATGAGGTGGCCTATGAACTTGTTCTCCCTGAGACACTCAAGGTCCACCCTGTCTTCCACGTGTCCCTGTTGAAACCAGTAGTCCCTGATGCCTTCCCAGAACGGGAATCCAGGCCCCCGGAGGCCGTAACGGTTGAAGAGGAAGAGGAATTCGAGGTGGAGGCAATCCTGAAGTGCCGACGAAGGGGGGGCCAGACCCAATTTCTCATCAAGTGGAAGGGCTACGGCCCTGAGGACAATTCGTGGGAGCCAGCCCATAATGTCCATGCACCTAGGCTTGTCCGGGGGTTTCTTCGTGATCACCCGTGGTGGAGAGATCGGGTGGGCATCCGGAGGTTGCCCGTAGGGGGGGGGCAATGTCAGGGATCTCCTCGATCCCCGCCGCGATGGGCTCGGCGCAGGCGCACTGCTCCACCCAGCGCATGGGCACTAGGTCCGGGCCGGCCGCGGCGTTCGAGTTCGCGCATGCGCAGTAGAAGCCGCGGCCGCCCGCTGGGCACCAATGGCAGCGCAGGGCGGGATATTTAAAGGTCCCTGAGCTGTCATTTCGTTGCCTTCTGGTCTTACCTGCTTCCTGTGTTCCTGTACCTGTGCCTAGTAAGTTATTGACCCGGATTGCCTTTGACCTTGCTGATTTCTCCTGCCCAGACCCTTGCTTGCCTGACCTCTCTCCCTGGATGCCCCTTATTAGATCTGACCTCCTGCTGCTGACCTGGCGTGTGACCCTACGATTCTCTGCCTGCTCCCTTGTACCTTACCGTCCTCTACAATACCGACTCGGCCTGTCTGACTACGCACTTGCTCAGCCATCCATCCATCCCATCGGGGTCACCCGACCTCCTCACATCTGGCTCTCCCTGGTTGGAGCCCCTGGCGAACACCACTACCACTGACAGGTGTGCTCAGCAGAGGCGACCTGGTCTCGGGGTACTACAAGTCCATCCCCACCATCAGGGGCCCTGGTGAACAAGTACCCTGGGGCTTAGACTCCGCGCTCTGGGCACGCCTGACCAGTGGAGTGCTAGTGGTGCCGCTCGGCGGTCCCTCACATTGTCGCTGTTGGAGATGATTTTGTGAAGTCTGAGCTTTGCAGTGGCAAGCATGTTCTGGGTTCTAGTAAGAAGGTCAATAGCTTCTTCTTCATTGGGAAGAGATTAGAGTCCGTCGTCTACATAGAAATTCCTTTCGACGAACGGTCTTGCATCAGATCCAAATGAACTCACAGAAGTAGGAAAAATGAGGAAAGTCTAGGTCACGGATTGTCACGGATTTCTAGCCTCTGTAATTTTCAGGTTTGTCATCAAACTTGGTGAGGCCTGTCTTAACGAGCTCTCTGCAGAGCATGTATTTAGCAAACTGTGACATGTCCATGTTTTCAGATTTTGGGTGCATGACTGCAGGTGGAACAGAGTTGGTTGTGATGGTTGGTGGACTTACGTGGAGTGACTTGGAGTGACATATGTTGCTGCTAAGGCATTCAATGCCGGAACTGGCTTAAAGTCCATTGGCATGTTGGTTTCTAGAGTAGTACGTTTGCTAGGAGGTACTCTGCTGGTGCCAAAGTAAGATGGATGGTCTATTAAATACATACCAGTGTCTGTGGCTAGCTGAGATGCTGCAGTCTGATGTATTGAAGGATATAAGGGCAAATCATCTTGAGGTACAGTAAGTGCAGAGAAGAGACTTTGATTGAGTACTTTGGCTCCTTTGACAGGGAGTTGACGTTCTGGAGAGGTGTGCGAAGAATCTGAGACATAAGATAGAGCTAAGTGTCTGGAACTGTTGTCTCTTGTTTTCACTAGCGGCTTGTTCTAAGACCCTTAACCTTGCCATGGCTGTGGCATGCTCACATTGTTTTTCCAAAACTTCAATTTCTGCCTTTTGGTGTGTGGCTTCAGCTTCTTTCTCTTCTTTCTGATGTGCGGTCTCAGCCTCCATTTCTGTGGCCTGAGTCTTCATTTCTGCTGTCTTAGCCTCCATTTCTACTTTCTTATGTGCTGCCTGAGCCTCCATTTCTGCGGCCTGAGCCTCCATTTCTGCTTTCTTTTGGGTGAAAGCTGCCTGAATTTTAGAAGCTTCAGCATCAGCACAGGCTTTTATTACTTGTTGACTGAGTGTAGAAGACCTTGATTGTAGGGATTTGGAAGATCTTGAGGAGCATCTAGTAGACGCAGAGCGATAAAATCTGGATTCATGGAGCTGTGTTATTCTCACTTCTGCTTTTGTCTTTGTTTGCAGCACTAAATTGTCTCTTTCAAGATTGAGCTCCTCAAAACTCATTAATTCTTCCAATGACCCTTGAGTGTTGTACCGCTTTAACAGAGCTATATATTTAATACACAGTCTTTGATAATTCTCATAAGCAACATTCAATTGCTGTATAGCACCCTCTAGTTGTACTGGCTCATGAGATTGTTGGGAGAGAGCAGACATGCATTTAACAGTATTAGACCATAAGCCATTATTATTAGAAAGCAATTCTAACTTGTCAGCATTAAGATTTTCTTGCACTTTCCAGGTTGGATTTCTTAAGCGTTTTTCTCTTTTATCTAAGTCCTTCTCTGGATGAAGCTCTGATTTTGGTTGTGTATTAGTTTCCCCAGACTGTATATTACTTTCCTGAAACATCATGTTAGCAAGGAGAGGGGTTGATAGAAAGTTTACAGAGAAATGTATCACTTTTTCTGTGGGTGAGTTCAGGTTTCCTAGGCAATGATTGCAGGAAGGTTTTAATTTTCTTTCTTATAAGTTCACAGGCAAGCCATGTGGTAATGTATACAGATGCAGTGAATAAACTTGCAGTTGTAAAACATTCACATCAATAATTTGTCCCGACACTGATGAGTGTTATCCTGGGATATACTTGGAGGCATGTACAGACTTGTGTAGAGGTGGCTGCACTCAATATAGCTGTTATATCCAGTATCCATGTAACATCTCACTGTGTATTCTAGCTAGCAAGGATTCTTATGAAGACATTTCACTGATCCTTTGACTTGCAAGGATCCTATGAAGCATTTCACTGATCTTTTGACTGTTCTGTCTCTCCAATCTAAGCATTGATAGTGCGATCTCTGTAACTTACAGTTGGGATGAGATAGCGATAACTTCAACCTCAGTTGGATACCACAGTCAGTGACTCAATCGATAAGACATCTTGTAGATCTTGTGAAGTTTATTCCGTTATCTCATCACAACTGTAAGTTACAGAGATCACACTATCAATGCTTAGATTGGAGAGACAGAACAAGCCCTTTTTTAAACCTCCAAAAGTTTTAAAGTATGTCCATGAATGCTGAAACATCAAAACCTTCACAAAGAAGACACCATTTAGGAAAACAAGCATCCAATACTAAATTACAAAGAATGACATTGTTAAACTGGCATACCTTTTTTTAGATATACAGATTTATTAGGAGAAGATGAATAGATACAAATAGGTTCATAAACCTGATTATTTGAATTATTATGATATCTCATCCTTGTATTTATCTGCTGTTTTGACATTTCATGGGGCCTAAAATTAGTGTTGTACATTCTGGCTCCCAGACTGAAAGTTTTAGTGTTTCATTTGTTGGTGCTGTATTGCCTTTGTAATCAAAATTACGCAAGGAAAATAACTAAAACACTAAAAAATGTAGACATTGCAGAGAACTGAAAAAAAAGATAAAGGATACAGCCAGGGGCGGACTGACAACTCATGGGGCCCCCAGGTAATAGGGGATCATGGGGCCCTATGTCCTTGCCCACACTCAAAAAAAGCCTATAAAAAGGTACTAGGGGCATTTCATGGGGCCCCCTACTGCAAGGTACTCCAGTTTTCTCCCACACTCCAAAGACATGTCTAAATTGTCCCTAATATGTTTGTATGTGTGTGGGATAGGGACCTTTGATTGTAAGCTCTTTGAGGAAAGTGACTAATGTGAATGTACAGTATGGACACGCTATATAAATGATAGGACTGAAAGCATGTTTAAATATTAATGATTGGAAAAATAGAAATAAGCAAACAGTCATCAGGAAAATAATAGTTAAGGGAAATGGGAAAGTAGGAATTAATTAGGGCAAATGTAGGGGCCTATGTAGAGATAAAAATCGCAATGTAAAATGAATGATCGAATATTGTTTGTAAAATGATTTATTATCTCCTAATCTTGTCAGCTCCATCTTTTTTTATTAAGGTATTGCAAGAAAATACTGTGCTATGACCGCTAGATGGAGATGACGATTACAGGAATTAATACAAAACCAAAATGACATTAATTATAATTAAACAACAATATGGAACGTTTTAGGGGCCAACATTTACCAGACATAAAGTTACATGAAATCAATTTTTATTACAAAATGTTTGTTTACATCTCAAACATTGTTAAAGCCAATGATGATTGGATAATGTGATACAGTACATTGGCACCCAAGAGACATGTTACATGCATTATAACAGAGTTCCATCAAGGTTGGTAAATATATACAAAACGCTCACCATTGATGGTTTCAACATAGTTACGTAGTCTGGCTGAAAAAAGACAAAAGTCTATCTAGTTCAACCATAACATGTTTTACCCTTGTGCTTCATCAGGAAACCGCTTGAAAAAGTCATAAATCACTCCAACCACCTATACAGAGATCACCAGGGGTCCCACCCAGAAGTGGACCTTCCCAATCAAGGAGCCTCATGTGCTCCACCCAGGGGAAAGCACAAAGTCCCCAATGATTCTCTATGGTATAGGAAGCCAGAAGCGACGAGCATTTTTGTCACTTCTGGTTTCTTAGATGTAAACAGCATTTTTAAATTGGTAAAGGATCTGATTACACTGATCCTGGTGTTCTCAATGATCTCTATGGTCAGCCAGCAAAAGAGCCGGCTCCGATCCTGGGCTCCTCAGTGGGACGAGGAAAGCAGTGGAAGGTGGCGGAGGGGGGGACCCCCTCCTGCCATCTGTAAAAGCGATACAGTGGCTAATTAGCCCCTAGGATGGCTTTTACAAAAAGAGAAAGATGCCTGAATGGGAAAAGATTGGTGCTGTGCTACCCACTAAATGAAAATGAAAATAAATACTCTACAGAGGTGATTTGCAAAAAAATGTGTCTAAAAAGAGGATATGACAATCCCTACAGTGTAATAAAACAAATAATAACTAAAGCCCAATCTGCAGTGTAATGGATCATGCAAAATAAATATATTGGTAAATGCCTGACAGGGGTGTATATACAAATCAAATGCAAATATGAAGGGGAATCAGTGATCTTAATCTAACAATACTAGAAACAGAGATTGAGTGCAAAATAACAAAAAACAATGACAATAAACACCCTCCAGGGGTGCAAACACAAAAACTATTGTACAGTGTAGAATAAACAATAAATAAAAATATTAGTGAGTAAATAAAGTTCAGAAAACATTTATGCTGCAAAACACCAAAATAATAAATATTCTGAGTATCCATAAATAAATATAAAATGTCTCAGTTGACCTGGTGCTTCTTCATATCACATGCTCCTCCACCAGCCCCCCAAGGGTGAGATGACACTTTTTATCAAACTCCAATACTGCCCACTCTGCTTGGTCCAGGGTTACATTGATCCAATAAATCCCCCAATGATCAGGGATAAAGGGCTCAAATAAAACAAATCAAGAACTTCCATAGTGCAATAATTTTTTATTAAGTTAAAATAGTACAATGAAAAACCACAAAAAATCTCAGAGCCATAAGACTCAATAGTGCATCAAAGGAGTACTAATATGGCTGACTTCCGGTCTAGAAAGGATATGACGGCACCCACTTTTGTTCCTAAGAGTGCTAAAAAATGAAAATAAATAAATAAAACGTTTTAAAGCATCACGCACAAATGCAAACATGCATGTAGGTCCCAAATGCATATGTAAACTACGCATGTGAGCTTACATATGCCTCAAACATCAGAGTGAGGCCAGTAATTCTCATGCCAGAGCTCACATTTAACTCTAAACTGGTAACTTGTAAAGGCTTTTAAATAATTGCCTATGGACAATTTAGATGCCATAGTTTTTCAACATTTCACAGACATGCAAAATTATAAATCTTGACTTGCTTGGTATCTATTTACTCTGCACAACATTTTCTTTTATATTTTACCAAAACATTGGGTATTATATTGTGTTTGAGTGCGCAAAAATGTATTTAAGTGTATTTTTTCTGAAAATTTGTGTTTGATAAATGGCTGCTCAAGTATTGTATGTTATAAAAAAATTTAAACAAACCACCATTTTATTCTCCACAACCTCTGCGTTCAGATAATATGTAATGTTTGGAGTGGATTTCAAGTTGACTGAACTGTCTGAGCCTGTGTACCCCTCGGATACTGACAATTGGTGGAGGATGGGGCAGTTTGCGGGGTGCAGACTAGTCCCATGTCCTGGGTTAAAGCTGCACAGAAAAAACAATGGATGAACTAATTAAGCAATTAATACAGGGAAATAAGCAGGCACAGGTTAGCCATGAGCAGGCACAGGCCCACCAATAAAAGGTTCTTGCACAGGCACAGGCCCACATTGAGCAGATCCTGTCACAGACAGTCACTGTTCAACGAGAGACAAACGGACTACTGGTTGAACAGATAGTGGGTTTACAGAAGGCAGTGACCCAGCAGGCTGAAATAATGAGAGGTGGCTCCATTGTTAAGGATGTCTTGTGGAAGGCTGTGCAGCGGGCCCTACAAAAGATGATGCACACAGATAACATTGAAGTTTATTTGGCGATGTTTGAGCAGATTGCAATAGGAGAACGACTGCCTTAGAATGCTTGGGCAGATATGTTGGCCCCCTTCCTGACGGCAGATCCCCCTCAGGTGTACTGTGACTTGGCCCAGGAGTCAGCACAGGACTATAAACTGCTAAAGGCAGAAATATTAGCCAAACTGGGAGTGACTATTGCTTTGAGGGTGAGCCGAGTTCATGCCTCACTCTTTAATGGCGCTAAGCTTGCTTATGCGCAGCTGTATCTACTGCACCTACATTAGGATTAGCTGAAACATGAGAAGACACCCACTCAGATTATGCAGCTAGTTGCACTTGATCAGTTTGTACATGGTCTACCTAGGGAGCTGCACTGATGGGTGGCTTAGTTGGAGCCCCAGTCCCTGGATGAAATGGTTTCCACAGTTGCAGGGGATTTGTGTGAGGGCCTTTCTGCAACCAGAGACCTGGGCTGGACCAAAGAGGTTCTTTCCAGTGCCAAAATGGCACCTGTTGACCTAATGGTGTCTGCTTGGGTGCTTAACACAATTGAAAAGAGCACCCCAGCACCAAGCCCCTCTAACATGGCTCGACATCACTATATGTATGCTTGTGCAGTATGTGCTGTGAAAGGTTTAAATCTGCATGTGTGTGTCAATGGACAAGAAATTGTATTGCTCCTTGGCTCAGGAAGTGGGGTCACCCTGCTTCGATTGTACAGGTTGCAGGGAAAGCTGATACTAGGGGGAAAGGTTGGAGTGATCTCTGTCTTTGGTGATATCAAAACTATCCAGTGGCCCGTGTAACAATGTTCACATCAGCAGGAACTTCTACATCAAAAGATGGAGTGATTCTGGGGTTGCCTCATGACTTAAAAATCGGGCAGGATTGCCCAATATATTGGGACTTGTATGAACACAAGCTCAAGGGTTCAGGGGCCTCCTCTAAAAAAGAAGAATCCTCATATGAAGCAATTAATATATGCTTCAGTTGGTGAATACTGATGATAGGAGCCAGGAGATAGGTAAACCTACATAAACTGACCCAGGTCTACTGGAAATGTTTGCAGGATTGGACCCAGAGAGTTATTACTCTGAGCCAGATTTGTCAGATCTCTGGTGCTCCTGGGAGGATTTTCTTAGTGCTCAAAGGAGGGACTCCACTTTGATCCCCGCCATTTCACAGTGCTAAATGGTGAACCTCTGCAACCTGGAGTGGTTATGTGATTCCCCCATGTTTCTGTGAATCATCATTTTTGTACAGAGTAACCAAAGAAAATGTTAAAGTGATTAAACATTTTCACAGACCATCGGTAAGTGTCCAGAGTCCAGTATATAACCAAGCTGCCAAGGTCAGAAAGTCTAAACCTGGGGAATTGGTGCTTGCATTAGGGCCTACTGCGGAGAGAAAGCTTCTTGAAAAATTACAAGGACCCTTCGAGAAAGTGGAAAAAATAGGAAGGATAATTATAAGGGCTACCAGACCACAAAGAGAAACTCCTAACAGACATATCATGTAAATCTGATCAGACCCTGGAAAGAAAGAGAGGTTTTGACAGATTTTTAAATACTGTGCGTGCGGTGGTTGGAACACTGAAAGTAATTCATATAACACTGTGCGGTACCGGTGGGAAGATTTACCTATCTGTCTTGAGCTGAATCTGATGACAAAGCCTGTCATTTTTCTCTTTGCTGATAAATAAAGTGGATTTTAAGTTGACTGAACCGTCTGTCAAGAGCCTGTTTACCTCTTGGATCCTTACATGGAGCATTGTGAGTAACTTGGAATAGTGTGGTAATCTGGAGTAATTTAGAGTACTGTGTGTGATTTGGAGTAACCTAGAGTATTATGAATATAGGGATTAACTTGGAGTATTGTGAGTAATTTGGAGTAACTTGGAGTATTGTGAGTATAGTAAGTAACTTGGAGCATTGCAAGTAACTTGGAGTACCATGAGTAATCTGGAGTAATTTAGAGTAACTTGGAGTATCATTAGTATAGGCAGTAACGCAGGGCATTGTAGATAACTTGGATCATCGAGATAAATTTTGGAGTAACTTGGAGTAGTAAGAGTAATTTGAAGTATCTTTTAGTATTGTGACTACCTTGGGCATTGTGAGTACTATACGTAATTTGGATTACTGTGAGTAGGTTGGTGTAACTTGGAGTATAGTGAGTAATTTTTAAGTAATTTGGAAGAATGTAAATTGGAGTATTTTAGAGTATTGTGAGTAACTTGTGACATCAGTGTACTGTGAGTAATCTGGAATAACTTGGGTACTGTGAGTAATTTGAATAACTTGGCATATTGTGAATATAGTAGGTAACCTGGAGAATTGTGAGTATCTTGGAGCATTGGGATTGACTGGGGCGCGTGATACTAAGCAGGAAGAGAGATCACTGGGGTGGTGTGGTAAATGATCTTAAGCAGGAGAGAACAACAAAGACAGTGTAATCAGTAAGTGGTAGCACGAGAAGAAGGCAACAGGGGTCTAGTGATCAAGGCAGGAACATGAAAAGACAACACCGGGGGCCTAGGGAGCAAGAGACCCCAAACAGTTAGAAAACAGACAGTGCTCACATTAGGATAATGTAAAGGGGGTTAACAGCATTTTATATTAATATTGTTTTACTTTTTCCTAGATTTTCCCCATTATGGTAGCAGGTAAAATGTCCAACAGGAGTGGCGATGGGACCCAATGCATATCTTTGTCCATGTATATGTTCCTTGAAGAGCTATTGGAGAGTGATTACTGCTGTGTGAGATGTGAGCTAGTTGTTTCTTTGGAAGCCCAGATCCTGGATCATAGATAATCAACGGGAAACACTGTGATGGATCAGCAACCTGGAAAGGAGCTTGGACATTACCCAGCAGATGCTGGCTCAAGCCAGTTTAGAGGGGGGTGGGGATATGGAGGTTCAGGAGCCAAAGGTAGGTAGCTGGGTTAAAGTTAGAAGGAGGAGGAGAAGGAAGAACCTTAGAGAGGCTAATTCTAAGTTGGTATGTTCAAATAAATATGCCAAGTTTTAAAGCAAGATTGTATTTCCAGCTGGTGAACAAAGGGCAGAAAGTGCTAACACGGTCAATGTAACTGGAGTACCCAGGATAAGACATATGTGGGCTGGCAAAATACCACTGCTGCCTGGTGAACAGAATGGAAGGACTGGAACTACTGATACATGAGGTGGATTTTTACTTTGTGGGAGTAACAGAGACCTAGTTTGACAGCACAAATGACTGGCTTGTGCTGGCAAACACGAGGGGTGATATTATAACAGGGCAATGGAAGGGGTAGAATCCTTGTGGCTGGAGCTAAAAAGGGAAGAAACAAAAGGGAAATTAATAGTGGGAGTATGCAAGAGGCCCCCTCCCTACCCTGAAGAATGAAGAGGAGGCCAATCTCCTTTCACAGTTAGAAATGGTGGAAAGACAGGGCAATGTTATTATCATGGGTGACTTCAATTATCCAGATATTGATTGGGCAAATAGAACTGCTCGCTCTAAGGCTTGGCATGTTCAAAATGTCTTTCAGGACAATTTTATGTGCATTTGGTGGATGGCCTAATTAGAATCAAGGCTCTGCTTGACCTACTAATCACAAACAACCCAAATCTGATATTGGATGTGGAGATAAGGGATAACTTAGGAAACAGCAATCACAGGGCAATTACACTCATTGTAAAGCACAGGAAATGCAGACAAGAGGGTAGGACAAGTACATTAAATTTCAAAAGAGCCAACTTTACCAAACTGTGCTCCATACTTCAAGACATTAAATGGGAAGATATTCTAGAAACAAAAAACATGGAGGAAAAGTGGGAGTGATTTAAGAACATTTTAATTAGTGTCATTAGTCATTCTAATGGGCAACACATATATAAAAAATAGGGTTACACCTGGGTGGTTACATTTGAGTGTAAAAAGGCTCATTAAAGAGAAAAAAAACTGTCCTTAAAAAAATATAAGGCTGAGGTTACATTGTCAGCATTCCAACACTACAACAAAATGTAATAAGAAATATAAAAGCACATTCAGGGCAGCAAAAATAGACCATGAGAGACCATAGCACAAGAGAGAAAAAAATAATTTAAATATATTAATAGTGAAAATGCAAAGTCAGAGCATATTGGCCCCACAAACGATGCTCAAGGGATGCTGGTTACAAGTGACAAGGAGAAGGCAACTTTATCAAATACATTCTTTTTAATATGGGAAAAGGTGGGATATAATAAACAAGACAGTATTGCTAGAAACACAGCAAGGCATGTACCCCTGTGGCTAACAGAACTATGTGTTCTAAAAAGACTAGAAAAATTTAATGTGAACAAATCACCAGGACCAGATGTCTTCCACCCGAGTGTCCCTAAAGAAGTTAGCCAGGTCATTGCTAGACCGCTATTACCTACTTTTTAAGGAAAGCTTGCTGACTGGAATGGTACCAGCGGATTGACGAAAAGCTAATGTGGTACCAATATTCAAGAATGGACCAAGGTACATACCTGGAATCTATAGGTCAGTCAGCCTAACATAGTTTGTAAACTATTGGAGAGGATGATAAGGGACCATATCCAAGAACTTTCTGATAAGAATAGTATCATTAGTAATAACCGACATGGATTTATGAATGATTGTTCTTGCCAGACCAGCCTATTAACATTCTGTGAGCAAGTGAGCAGTAATCTAGATGAAGGTCTGTGGATGTAGTATATCTAGACTTTGCCAAAGCATTTGACACAATATCCCATAAATGCTTAATCTACATATTGAGGTCAGTGGGCATAGTATGTGTACCTGGATAGTAAACTGGACCAATCTTGTTTAACATGTTCATAAATGATATAGAGGGTAGGATAAATAGTTTAATATAACTGTTTGCTGATGATACAAAGCTAAGCAGGGTAATAACTTCACAACAGTATATAGAAACTGTATAAGAAGTCCTCAATAAAAGAGAGCGGTGGGCAAACACATGGCAAATGAGTTTCAATATAGGGAAATGCAAAGTAATGCACTTAGGGGCTAAAAATATAAATACAAACTACACACTAGGGGGAAGAACCTCTGAAGGAATCGAGGATGGAAAAAGATCTGTCATTCTATTTGATGACAGACTCAACAATAGCATACAATTCCAAGCTGCAGCAAGCAAGGCCAGCGGAAGATTAGCATGGAAAACAAACCACAGAAAAAACTAAAGAGATAAAACTATAATTTTGCCACTTTATAAAACTCTGGTTTGGCCTTATTCTCCCTGGAGAAGAGATTCTGCAGAGGGGATATGATACTGATTGGGACCTATGTAATATGCCCAATGTCTGCAAATGGTTATGTAAAAAAGGAGAAGATAAAACCCCTGCCAGATTTTTATTTCTATCTGTGTCTCTGTTACAAATGTAACTTTCTGTCTGGTGAACCACTGTCATTGTGATGGAGCCTGAGATAGCAGTAAAAGTTACACAGGCTTCTAATCCTTTCTTTCCTATTCAGAACTAAAACTAATGTATTTGGCTTGACATATACTGCGTTTAGTGAGACAGAGCCAGGGTTGCTGGGAGTGATGAGTTGTCTATAGCTGTTGAAGAAAATTCCAACCTAAGCTGCATGGCCATGTGAGCCTAAAAAAAATTGGAATCATTGACAAGAAAATTCAGAAATTTCATTGCATTTGATGCCCCCATTGAGGGGAGAGTTTGTACATATTTTTGAAGGACAATCATGTGTAAGACAGTTCTACATAGGGCATAACTGATATTTTTAGGGAAACGTATCTGTGTGTTCCCGTTTTTGGCTGAAAACCTCTCTGCCCAGAGCCTGTCCTGCCATTTCTCTCATAATCAATCAGAAACGTAAATCTGATAAGTAAACACATTTGCCAAAGTTCATTAAAACATTCATTACTGCCCAGTAAACAAACAGTGCCCCGATCAGAATGTACAGTCCCATCAATGTATAGCTAAAATTAGTATATTAAATCCACTCAAGTTGCAGCTAATTTCAAATTAATAACTGAAAAGGAAAAACAAATTGTCTTTACTATATAGCCAGATGGCATTCCTTTTTGAACCAAGAACCTGACCACTGAATAACTATTGCCATGTATAGAGTATAATATCTGTGATTTAGTACTGCACATAGTGATCAGGTCACAGTGCTCCTTTGCAGGTCAATTGTGGGCTTTCTAAAATTAATAGAAAGCTTCCAGAATGTGGCTATAATATAAGAACCTCCTTACTGCAGACAGAAAAGGCCACTGGAATTGACTTTGTTAATTCTGATACCAGTCCACATGTAAAAGCCCTAAAACACCTTTGAACACATTGAAGAGAGAGCATTAGAGGTGTACATACTGTAGCATAAAGAGGGATAAGCAAATGTGCTTGAGTTTGATTTTTGGACCATTTGATTAACTCATTATAAATACTGAAGAATGTAAACTCTAATCAGAAACTCATTTAAGTCAGAAAAAATAAAATTTTAGTTCTGGACATTTTCAAGGCTAATAGGCAAGTGGTTGTCAAACAAAGAGCGCAGGGATGCAGAGGTAATTTTTTCTACAGTTTATTTTTTTTTAATGAAACAGAAGTAATGTGCTAAACACAACATACATAGTCTTTTCTTGCCATAGCCATAGCCGATTTCTTGTAGGCCTCTTTGGCTAAACCACACTCCTCATTTAGCTTTAAAACACAAAATAACACATTTGAATATAATAATGCAAAGTTTACATAAACATTATTTCTACAATTTCTTGCAGGCCTCATTATCCAAACCACATCCCTCATTTACAAGGTTACCAGATTTTCAAAATGAAATATGAGGCCAGCCAACTGACCATACCCACAAAACCAGGCCCCAATATATAACAGCACCCACAATAACACCCCCCCCCCCCAATTTTAACATGCCCTGAAACAATTGGTCAGAGACTTTAATTGTTTAACACACAGAACGCAGGTGTCAAGTGCATTTCTTACAGAGGTGAAAAGCAAGTAATTCAGAGACAGCAGAGGTCAGAAGTATGTAATGTACAGAGTGCAGTTGTGATGAGTAAGTAATTCATTAAGAGCAGAGGTTTAGGAGTAAGTAATACACACAGAGCAGAGGTCAGGAATAAGTAACTCAGAGAGAGCAGAGGTGAAATAATGGACAGTGCAGGCATCAGAGGTAAGTAATGCAGAAAGAGCAGAGGTCGAGTGTAAGTAACACACAGAGAGCAGAGGTCAGGAGTAAGTAAAACAGAGAGAGCGGCGTTCAGGTGTAAGTAATACAGAGAAATTTTGGAGATCAAAAACATTTTAAAGTTTAGATGAAGAAAAAGACACTGTGGGGACCGATCTAGTAGCATGAGGAGTGGAGAATCAGGTGAGTACCGTAGACCTTCTTTTTTATGTTGCTTAGGCATGATCAATGAGCAATTAACCCTTGCAGTGACGGTGCAGCCCCACTGCAAAGGATCATTTTTAGATTTCCCAGAGTTAGGCTTATGGTACATACTTCAGAGGCATTATTTCTTCAATTTCTTACCTCTTTCTTAACTGAAGAACAGAAAAAAAAAGGAATGCTTTTGCTGGTAAAGTGATGTTTATCAAGATGTTAACTGATAGTGGATTGGATAATGCTCTAAGCCAGCCTTTTTTGACCAGAGTGCCTTCAGCTGCCTTCAGGGTTGCCTTGGCAACATGCCAAAAAATGGCCTAAACATTGTACACAAGCCAGAAGGTGGATCAAGCCTGCCTTTTAGTTGCACAAAGCCATTGGTTTTCATTGTGCACTATTACAACCTTCTAACCACTGGCGTCCTAACACCCAATGATGTCATCAGTTGATATGGAGGATGTCGGGCACCTGTACAGCATCCCTTTTTGGCCCTCTCCATTAGCATTGGGGATCACATGAGCTGAGTGATAGTAGTCAGTACCAGCATGTACAAAACATTGCAATACTAGTCAGTAGCAGCGTGTACAAAACATTACAATACTAGTCAGCAACAGCGTGCACAAAGCCACGGGTTTTCATTGTGCACTATTACAACCTTCTACCCACTGGCATCCTAACAACCAATGATGTCATCAGTTGATATGGAGGATGTCGGGCACCTGCACAGCATCCCTTTTTGGCCCTCTCCATTAGCATTGGGGATCACATGAGCTGAGTGATACTAGTAAGTACCAGCGTGTACAAAACATTGCAATACTAGTCAGCAACAGCGTGCACAAAGCCACGGGTTTTCATTGTGCACTATTACAACCTTAGCACAGTGGCTAAATGGTTAGCACATCCTCCTGACAGTACTAGACTATTATTATTATTATTATTATTATTATACAGTATTTATAAAGCGCCAATAGTTCGCTCAGCGCTGTACATTACAAAGGGAGACAGAACATGTGACAGAACAATACCAATACAATGCAAAACATGAGGGGATCGAGGGCCCTGCTCTTTCGAGCTTACAATCTAGGAGGGAGGGGGTGGTGGCACAGGAGGAGATAGCTGTGGGGGATGGAGTGGTAGGAAGAGTGGAGGAGGTCGGCAAGTTAGCAGGGGGTGGGGTAGGCTTCCCTGAAGAGATGGGTTTTCAGGGTGCGCCTAAAGGAGAGGAGAGTAGGTGATAATCTGATGGGTTGGGGCAGGGAGTTCCAGAGGATGGGTGACACCCTGGAGAAGTCCTGGAGGCGGGCATGGGAGGAGGAGACCAGGGAACTAGAGAGAAGGAGGTCTTGTGAGGAGCGGAGTGTGCGTGTTGGGCGGTACTTGGATATTAGGTCAGAGATGTAGTACGGGGCAGTATGGTGGACAGCTTTGTACGTCAGCGTTAGGATTTTGAATTTGATCCGTTGCGCAATCGGAAGCCAGTGGAGAGATTGGCAGAGGGGGGTGGCGGAGACAGAGCGGTTGGAAAGGTGAATGAGTCTGGCAGCCGTGTTCAGGATGGACTGAAGAGGGGATAGCCAGCGGCGAGGCAGGCCAGTGAGGAGGGAGTTGCAGTAGTCGAGTCGTGATATGATGAGGGAGTGGATGAGCTGTTTAGTGGTTTCTGGGGTTAGGAACGTGCGGATTTTGGCGATGTTGCGGAGGTGGAGTCTGCACGAGTTTGTTAAAGATTGGACTTGGGGCTGGAAGGATAGGTTGGAGTCCAGAATGACACCCAGTACTCTGGCCTGCGGGGCGGGTTTGATGGTAGCGTTGTTGGATGTGATGGAGAAATCAATGGGGGGTGGTGTCCGGGCTGGGGGGAAGACAAGAAACTCGGTTTTGGAGAGGTTCAATTTAAGGAAGTGGAGCGACATCCAGTCTGATATGTCGCTCAGTAGGTGTGTGATTCGGGCTGAGACCAAGGGGGTGAGGTGGGGGGTTGAGAGATAGATTTGTGTGTCGTCGGCATAGAGGTGGTAGTTGAAGCCGTGAGAGTGTATGAGTTGGCCAAGGGAGGAGGTATAGATGGAGAAGAGAAGGGGCCCGAGGACAGAGCCTTGAGGGACCCCAACAGAGAGCGGGAGTGAGGGGGAGGTGGTAACATTATAGGTAACGCTGAAGGAGCGTTGTGACAGGTAGGATGAGAGCCAGGAGAGAGCAGAATCTCTGAGGCCGAGGGAGTGTAGTTTTTTGAGGAGGAGGGGGTGGTCGACTGTGTCGAAGGCCGCAGAGAGGTCAAGGAGTAGGAGCACTGAATAGTGGCCATTAGCTTTGGCGGTTAGCAGGTCGTTGGAGAGTTTGAGTAAGGCAGTTTCGGTGGAGTGTAGGGGACGGAAGCCGGACTGTAGGGGATCGAGGAGGTTGTTGTCATTGAGGTGAGAGCATAGGCGGGTGTAGACTAGGCGCTCGAGGAGTTTAGATGTAAATGGGAGCAGGGAGATGGGTCTGAGGTTGTTCGGGTCATTGGGGTCCAGGGAGGGCTTTTTAAGTATGGGGGTGATGTGTGCATGTTTCAGAGGGGAGGGGAAAGTGCCTGAGGAGAGGGAGAGATTGAAGATGTGGGTGAGGGAGCGTAGGATGGAGGAGGAGGAAGGTCGTAGGAGTTGTGAGGGGATAGGGTCGAGGGGGCAGGTGGTGAGGCGGGCATCAGAGAGGATCTTGGAGACTTCCTCGATGGTAGTAAGGTCAAAGGTGCGGAGTGTTGGGGGAGCTTCAGTATGAGGAATGTAGGGTGGGGTGGAAGAGGAGGTCAGAGCAGTGGTGGGGCCGTGGGAGAGGGGTGATGAGGGGGTAGCTGAGTGAGGGTGAAGGGGGTTGGAGAGAGTTTGAGCAGCGACGAAATCCCTGCGGGTTAAGTCGAGGGGGAGTGGGGATAAGGGGGTAGCTGTGTGAGAGGGGACAGGTTGAGAGGGCGTGTGAGTTGCGGCAATGTCCTTGCGAATTGTGTCAATTTTGTTTTTGAAGTGATTGGCAATCTCAAGGGCAGTGAGTGAGGTGCTGGGTGGAGGTGGGGGTGGAGAGAGTAGAGAGTTGAAGGCAGAGAAGAGTCGGCGAGGATTGGAGGAGAGGGCCTTGATGAGGGTCAAGAAGTAGGCCTGTTTGGCAGCATGGAGGGAGGAGGTGTAGGTGCGGAAGGCAGATTTGTAGCGGGTGAAGGCTTGTTTGGATTTGGTTTTGCGCCATAGTCGCTCCAGGGCACGACTTTGTCGTTTGAGGGTTTTGGTGTGATCAGTCTGCCAGGGCTGGAGCGGTCGGGGTCTGATGTTGCGTGTGGTTAAAGGCGCTAGTGAGTCAAGGGCTGTTGAGAGCGCGTTGTTGTAGGCGGTCAAAGCCAAGTCGGGGCAGGACAGGGGGAGGATGCGGTCGTGGAGTTGATCAGCTGCAGAGTGGAGGGAGGCAGGATTAAGGTTGCGGAGGTTACGGCTGGTAGTAGTGTGACATTTGGAGGGGTAGGCGTTGGAGGACGAGGAGATAGAGAAGGTTATCAGGTTGTGGTCAGAGAGAGGGAAGGGGGTGTTAGTGAGGTTGTGGGGAGACTAGGGTTATTGGTTCAAATCCCAACCACAGCACAACCTCCCTGGAGTTTGCATGTTCTCGCCTGCGTGGGTTTCCTCTGGGTACTCCGGTTTCCTCCTACACCCCAAAGACATGCTGGTAGGTTAATTGGATCCTGTGTAAATTGGCCCTAGTATGTGTATGTATGAATGTAATTCAGGGACCTTAGATTGTTGGCCCCTTGAGGGTTAGGGACTGATGTGAATGTGCAACATATATGTAAAGTGCTGCATAAATTGACAACGTTATATAAGTACCTGTAATAAATAACCTTTTAGCCTCTGGCGTCCTAACCACCAATGATGTCATCGGTTGATATGGAGGATGTTGGGCACCTGCACAACATTATTATTATTATACAGGATTTATATAGCGCCAACAGTTTGCGCAGCGCTTTACAATATAAGGGAGACAGTACAATTACAATACATTTCAATACAGAAGGAATAGGAGGGCCCTGCTCGAGCTTACAATCTAAAGGAAGGGGGAGGTGATACAAAAGGTGATAGCTGCGGGGGATGATCTGGTGGAGGTGATTCAAGTACAGTTCTTAGGTGGAGGTGGGGTAGGCTTTCCTGAAGAAGTGAGTTTTCAAAGATCGCCTAAAGGCAGACAGGGTGGGGGCTGACCAGACATGCTGTGGTAGGGAGTTCCAGAGGATGGGAGAGGCTCTGGAGAAGTCCTGGAGGCAAGCGTGGGAGGAGGTGATGAGGGAGCTAGAGAGAAGGATATCATGGGAGGAGCGGAGTGGGCGATTTGGGCGGTATCTGTGGATGAGGTTGGCGGTGTAGCTAGGGGCAGTGTTGTGGATGGCTTGGTAAGCTGTGGTTAGTATTTTGAATTTTATATGTTGGGTTAGTGGAAGCCAGTGGAGGGATTGGCAGAGACGGGCAGCAGTTGCTGATCGGTTGGTAAGGTGTATGAGTCTAGCAGCAGCATTTATAATAGACTGAAGGGAGGATAGCCTGTGTAACGGTAGACCAGTGAGGAGGGAGTTTGCAGTAATTGAGGCGGGATATAACCAAGGCGTGGATAAGTTGTTTTGTGGTGTCGTTGGTTTGGAAGGGGAGGATTTTTGAAATGTTCCAGGAGGTTGAGGTGGCAGGATTTAGCCAGTGAGTGGATGTGGGGCCCAAAGAAGAGGTCAGAGTCTAGGATTATGCCTAGCACCCTGGCATGAGGGGAAGGACCAATGGTAGTGCTGTTGATCTTAATGGTAAAGTCATGAGTGGGGGATCGGGGAGGAGGAAATATTACAAGCTCAGTTTTTGAAAGATTGAGTTTAAGGTAGTGACATGACATTTTTTAAATTTAATGCACAAAAACACAATATATTGCCCAATTGTTTGCTAAAATATAAAAGATGATGGTACTCCGAGTAAATAGATACCAACCATGTATAAAATATTCATGCAGCACTAAAATAATAAATATAATCCTGATGTGTGTAATTTAAATATCATAAAATATATATTTATTATCCCAGTTCGTAATAAATATGAATGAAATCTATAGATCATATGTCACATAAATATATATAAAGTCCGTGATCAAAGTATGGATGTATAAAATTAAGGCCCAAGGTGACACCATTATTCCCAGTAGTATATCAATCAGCAAGGTTTAGTGAGTGGCGATAAATAGATAAAATGCGCACTCACCAGATGCGGAAAGGTATTGCACAGTATATTAATCAATGGAGGTCTGCCAGGAATCCCTCTTTAAGGTGGTACAGGAATCAGCCCAGGATAGGTGAATATGATCAGGGTTGTAGGGTGGCGTTAAAACCGGAGGTCCCCTTTAAGAATGTGAGTGCAGCTTCTTCCAAATACAAGGATGGTCACCAGGGGGTGCTCTGAAGGATTTAAATGCTCAGAAAAGAGCAAGAAAGGGAAATGCCCATAGTGTAGTATTTTATCCAAGTTTATTAAATGTAAGAGTGATATAGCGAATGTAATCATACATGTAACAAATCCTGGTTAATGGGAAAATAGCAAACAGCATAAAGCTGCTATGAGCACTGACCAGCTGGTGAGAAGTAATGGCCGCCGGACCTCCGTGATCCGGCGGAGTGACGTCAAGGCGTGCAGGCTCCTCCTAGATGCGTTTCGTACACAAGTACGTCTTCAGAAGGGGTGTGCCTTAATTATTAATTTTATTCATCCATACTTTGATCACGGACTTTATATATATTTATGTGACATATGATCTATAGATTTTATTCATATTTATTACGAACTGGGAAAATATATATTTTTATGATATTTAAATTACACACATCAGGATTATATTTATTATTTTAGCACTGCACGAATATTTTATATGTCTTTCTGAAGGTTTTATGATTTCCTTTAAGTGCATAGCTGCTCTCTTATTTAAGCGCTCGCTGATTTTTTATATATCAAGATACCAATCATGACATGCTTTAAAATTGCACATGCCCACGGCAACAAAATACGTACATTTTTAATATACATAGATGACGCTTTAAATGCCTTTACAGGTTACCACATTAGATTGACACAGGAGGTCTAGTGCTAGAATTACTGTTCTCGATCTGACATTCGTGGTGATACCTCACATGCATAGTGTAATCCCTGTTTACATACCGACACGTGACCGATGCTTGCGTTTGCTTTTGCGCATGACCGCAGGGGAAGGTGACTTTTTAAAATAATTTATTTTGCTTTTTTTTATTCTTACACTATCCCTTTAATTTGTTTTATTTTGATCACTTTTATTGTAATCACAGGGAATGTATATATCCCGTCTGATATCAATAGGCAGTGACAGGTACTCTTTTCTGAAAAATCTGGGGTCTATTAGACTCTAGATTGCTCCTCTACAGTTAAAGCATCTAATCACTCCAAGATCGGTGTGATCAGATGCTTTCCCAATTTTAAAATGGTGCTGTATATCCGTCAAAACCGAAATGATGAAATGCTCGTTGCTTCTGGTTTCTTAGACCGTAGAGATGATTGGAGCCATTCAGTGTCTATGGTCCAGCTGCATTCTTGGGTTCCCAAGTGGGATGGGAGAGCCCAAGAAAGCCATGGAAAGCAGCGAAAGGGAGAGAGAAGTCAATCTCTGCTGCTTGGAAAAGCAATCCAGCAGTTAAGTAGCCACTAGGATTGCTTTTACATGAAAGACGACTGCCAGCTAAAAAAAAATGATATCAGGATGATGCCTGGCATGATACCGTTATATCCACTCAAAATCCATCTACACAACAGTACTTTGCTGGTATGTTTTGGGTATATACTGTATGTAGAAGTAGAGAACATGGGCATATAATGAACTGAGTCTGTGGACCAATATGAAGGCAATTCTTTCTTTTTTGTAACGCCCATTTTGAGAGTTAGGTCCAAAACATTTTAAATTCGGAAACCGTGATAGGTTTCCATGCAAATTGCCTGGCAAGAGCTGAATTTTGGTGGGCGGTAATGTATTGTGCGTATAAATTGCTTTGGCCCACAATCAATTGATACAAATCTTCCATGAAAAATAGTGGAAGGGCTAAACACTATTGCTGGCAGTGAATGAGGTTGATCTTGCTAACACTGCTTTTCTGGGGACACGATACTAAGGGGGCACTAGTATAGTTCTGTTCATGCTCAATATATTGATCCATACAAACACTATACTAGTAATGGGGGTGATCAGCGACCTATAGCATGTGTGATAGTGTGCAAGCCATCAAACGCTAGCTGACCCTGCCTGGGAGGGGTGCCAACTGACCCTGACGCTATCTGATGTCGCTAGTGGCAGTGATACAGTGATCAGTGAAAAATTCTGTCTACTGACACTGGCACTGACACTAATGGCACTGACTGGGTGACAGGGGTGATCAAAGGGTTAACAGGGGCGTTCAAAGGGTTAAATTTGCTAATCTAACATGTGTGTGTAAAATGTAGTGCCACACCACAGTGTGGTGTTCTCTCTTCTCTCCCTGGATTCACAATATTTTAAATTTTTAACAATATTTTTAGTATTAAAAAAAAACATTTCCAGCATAGTAGTTCAATGTTACCATAGTAACATTGTACTACTCTGGAGGGGTGATCAGGGATTTTTTTTTTCTTTTACACTTTGCTTTGCAGTTGCAATAAAGTTTATTTCTTCTGCAATTCAATGCTTGCTTTGAACTGTCATGAATGGGTCAAGTTCATGACAGTTCAAAGTACTAGTGATCTGTGATTGGCTACAGCTGATCACATGGTACAGGATGCTGTGATTGGCCCATGTAACATGTGAGAGCTGTGGGCCAATCACAGCTCACTGGAGATTGCTATATAACAGCTTTGCTGACATTGTGATCATGTGATCGCATAGCGATCATATTACCACCGGATCCCATTTATCAGGATCCGCATTCTGCTGTGTTAGTAGCAGAATGACGTACCGGTACATTGCTCTGTCTGTAGCTGCTGCCCGTACATTGAGGGCAGGTGGTCTTTAAGTGGTTAAGGTAGCTATGTGAGAAAAAATCTTTAAAGCCCATTTTCAATATATTTTCCACTACCATCAGGCCTAAGAACATATTTGACAACTCTTGCAGTGCCTATTGACTACTTGTGGACTGCCGGTCTGCAATTTACTGCAGACAGGCGGCCCATACAGCTGACCTCTTCTGGGTACAGTGCTTGTACACAACAGAAGTTTGTCGGCAGGTCCCGACCAATGACTCATATCCAGGACCTGTGTCCAATCACAGCACAGAGCCCTGTGTCGACAATCAACACAGGGCTCTATACAGAGGGAACTACCTCTCTATTTCTTCTTCCTGCAAAGTAGGGATAAAAACCTAAAAGTTTTTATGCCCCCACTGCAGAGATTAAACCATTCTCTTTGTCCTGATGATCATTGTTGTTAGGATAGAATGTGATGGGCAATCCAAAACTTTACAGTTGTCACGATAACAGGCGGTATAGTAAAATGTTCCAATAAGGACACCTGGTAACCGTCTAAGATGGTATTTCCCCTCTCTTAGCAGAGATTTCCATGTACTTTCTGCTGTGCCTCTGGGAAACCAACTGCAAAAATGTAAAAATAGGACAGTTTTACTAACAGCCCACAATATGATGTTGGGGGACCTTTCTGCCGCTCTTGGAAGTCCAGCACTTTTTGGTCAGGATTTCTCTGTAAGAAGCTTGCCTTGAAAAAAAGCAACAATTGTAGTCATAGCATAATCTTGTGCTTCAGTTTTTTTACAATGCATGCTGGGGATATTTTGGCCAATAAACATAGGTACATTGGCTCCCTCAGCCACCACAGGAACTAACACTTGGGATGAAATTGACATTTCCTTAGACAATGGTGACTTTCTGACTACATGTGTGTCCTTGTCTATCATTGTCAAATGAAACAGGAAACACATAAGTTAAATTCTGAATCTCCTTGTTGTTTTTTTTTTTTTGCTGCTGTTCAAAGCTGACCTATAAGAACAAACTTTCTGAAGAGCTGTTTTTGTATGGATTACAGATTCAACTTGTACAACATGCACAGCAACATTTGTGCTTTGGAGGAAATGTTTTAATATTGCACATGAATGCCTACTTTCTCAGTACACATATACAAGCACACATACATAGACCTGCCATTCTCTTTAGACATAGTTTTGTTTTCTCTATTTCTTGCTTCCACTCTTCCTCCCTCCTTATTTCACTCTATACGTTCCTTTTTTCTTAAATCTCTTCTTTTTCACTTACTCCTTTTAACTTCCTCTACAATTGTTCTTCACCACTGGGTTGCCAGTCACCACACTTCTTCACGGATCATTCTACACTGCTCCCTCACAGCTCATCTCCTATAGAAGCACTATTTGGTCAATTACATTGCTCAGAGTCCCCCCTTGCTGTGTTTACATTGCCACAATGCTGGAGACCTGTCATTTTGTGATGAGATCCCCAGGCCATGGATCATCATGATTGACGTGGATTTACATTGACGAATGCCTTGATTGGCATGGATTATATCACTGGACATCATGACTAATGTAGATTTACATTGGTGTGTATGTTTTTTTTTCAATGACACACTTTTCTACATAAGCTTTTGAACGACAAAGTAGTGGGCAGTAACTTCCCCAAGTGTCATTTATGAATGGCATTGAAGAAGCTCACGTACGTCATTAGTTAGCTCAGTTTACAGTCTACAAAGGATTGTGCAGACATCTTGCTGTGGTTTCATATTAGTCTAAAAGGGGCCCCCTAGATTTAATGTGTACTGTGGTTTTTTTCTTACTAAAAAGTGTATGTTTTTGTATTGATTCTTAAGTGGCTATTTCTGAAAAAGCTGCATTTCTATTGAACCCTTATGATTATATCTATTGAGGTGTCTCCCCACTTTAGCTATTATTTTTGCTAAATTTATGGGTTACAGAAAAAAATCTTTTTCCTATTAACAGGACAAAAATATTAGTTAGAGCAAAGAAAATGCAAACCTATTATATACATGCTTCAGCTCTTTGTGTGCAAATGAGAGTATGAATGATGTAGAAAGCAAACATGTTTCTAACACAATTTCAAATGTACTACAGTGGCTCAAAATGAATAAACTGTTCTAATGCAACTAGACCAGATGACTTACATGCACAAGTCCTCAAAGGTTTGAGCCTAGATGTTTCTAAGCTATTGTTTCTCATTTTAATAAGTTTAATGAGTGGCTTGGCTAGCGCATTGCCACAAGACAAATAGGGTGCCTATTTTTAAAAACTTTAAAAATGTTTAAAAGGTATTCACCTGGTAACTAAATGCTTAAAGTCATCCCAGTCTTAGTCCGTAGTGTTCAATACTGAGTTGGCCCACCCTTTGCAGCTATAACAGCTTCAACTATTCTGGGAAGGCTGTGCACAAGGTTTAGGAGTGTGTCTATGGGAAGGTTTGACCATTCTTCCAGAAGCGCATTTGTGAGGTCAGGTACTGATGTCAGATGAGAAGGCCTGGCTCGCAGTCTCCGCTCTAATGTATCCCAAAGGTGTTCTATGGGGTTGAGGTCAGGACTCTCTGTAGGCCAGTCAAGTTCCTCCACCCCAAACTCACTCATCCATGTATTTATGGACCTTGCTTTGTGCACTGGCAGTCATGTTGTAAGAGAAAGGGGATATCCCCAAACTGTTCCCACAAAGTTTGGAGCATGAAATTGTCCTTGCAACCGCCAAAACCAGACACCTCCATCAGATTGCCAGAAAGAGAAGCGTGATTCATCACTCTTCTACTCTAGAGTCCAGTGGCGGCATGCTTTACACCACTGCATCCGACGCTTTGCATTGCACTTGGTGATGTAAAGCTTGGATGCAGCTGCTCTCTACACACTGTTGTTGTGCTAATCTGAAGGCCACAGGAAGTTTGGAGGTCTTTAGCTAAACAAATCACCTGACCACGGTTTTGAAGTTTTGACATGTGTCAGTAAAACTGTACATATCCTCACAACCCTTTAGTGTATTTTACTTTGGGGGTTTTTTCAGGAGAAATTGGGGTTTCATTTGGTGGTAAATGGTAAATGGTAATGAATATCACTGATATTATTGCTATTACCATAAC
Organism: Staurois parvus; assembly: GCF_062004578.1. Taxonomy (NCBI): domain Eukaryota; kingdom Metazoa; phylum Chordata; class Amphibia; order Anura; family Ranidae; genus Staurois; species Staurois parvus. The sequence continues at coordinate 5,179,375 of NW_028318646.1, read as the reverse complement.
TTACTACCTAAGAAAAAGCAAAATAAATTTTCCTTCTCTGACGATTGCAGCAATACAACATATGTGTATATTCTTTTTTTGTTTGTAACCGTAGGCCCAGAAACAATTGTGCACATTTTGCTTAATTTAACTTACCTAAACACAGTGAAACTGATACTAATTTTAAAAATGTTTTTTTAATCCTACCTAGAATGCATTGGCCCTGGCCTTTCACCCTAACCTTTGAATTTTGGCTCTTCATTTGACCTCTGACCTTGACCCTAACCCTGACATGGACCTACATCAAATCCTGATCTAGCTATTTTATCTTAATTTTTTAACATCTGGGGTGATCAAAGGGTTAACTGTGTGCTGTGTGCTGTTTTACAGTGTGCTGTTTGAGTGCTTTACACTGTAAGAACACTGTTTTGTATGGCTCTGCTATGCAGAGCCATACAAAGCAGTTTGCAGGATCTGACAGGGGAGACATTTCTCCCCCAGCAGAGATAGTTGGCGATCACCGGGTGTCAGCGAGGAATCACCAACCAGCACCTGGTGATTGCCAGCTGAGGCCGCGAATGGCAGTGCGAGTAGGGCGTGCATGCGCCCCCTACCCAGAACTGCAATCACGTTAATATTCATGATTTTGCGCACACCGTGCCGCCCTGTAGCAGTATTTCTGCTATAGGGCGGCGCAGAAACGGTTAATAATATATACATTTTTTTTTTTCATTTTTGTAACACACTCTTGTTTGTTTACATTTTACTCCTTTGGGAGGGAGAAAGAGATGTAAGGGGGAGATTTACTAAAACTGGTACACAATATGGTGCAACTGTGCTTGGTAGCCAATCAGCTTCTAACTTCAGCTTGTTCAGTTAGGCTATGACAAAAAAAGTTGGAGGCTGACTGGTGGTATGCAGAGCTGTACCAGATTTTGCATCATGCAGTTTTAACCCCCAGAGAAGAAAAACATTGGGGAGGGCTGTATAGTGACTGATCACTGTGATAGTCAATCACAGCATTCTGTGTATTACTTATTCCTGACCCGTGAACTCCGTGATACTTACTCCTATCCTGTGCACTATATTTGTGTTACTTACTTCTGACTTATGTACTCTATGGGGTTATTTCATTAAACTGGACCATGATGCAACTCTGCTTAGAAACCAATCAGCTTGCAGGTTTTATTTTCAAAGCTTAATTGAACAAGCTGAAGTTAGAAGCAGATTGGCTACCATGCACAGCTGCATCAAATTCTGAGTGTCTGAGTGCAAAAGTTTTAGTAAATCTCCCCGTGTGTTACTTACTCCTTTACCTGCACTCTGCATATTACAAACTCCTAACCTCTGCACTCTGTGCTTTAACCACTCCTGACCTCTGCGCTCTGGGCAGTACTTACTCTTGACCCATGCACTCTGTAAATTACTTAACTTATGACTTCAGCACTCTGTGCAGTACTGTCCCTGACTTCTGCACTCCTTGCGTTACTTCACCTGACTCCTGCACTTTGTGGGTTACTTACTGTGAACATCTGCAGTCTTTGATTTAGTTAATCCTGGCCTCACTCAGTGCATTAGTTGCTTCTGACCCCTTCACTCGTGCATTACTTATTCCTAAATTCTGCACAATGTCTACTCCTGATCCCTGTGTATTACACACTCTTGATAACTGCACTGTGCACATTACTTATTTCTGACCTCTGCACCCCGTGTTGCACATTTTATCAACCTCTGGACTATGTATGTTTCTTACTCCAGATCTCTGCTCTATGTGTGTTTTTAATTTCTGCATCCTTTGCATGGCCCACTCCTGACCCCTAAACTTTGTGTGTTACTTACTTCTGCCCCTAAACTCTGTGCGTTACTTACTCCTTAACTCTGCACACTGTGCAACACTTAATACTGACCTCTGCACTCTGTGCATTACTTACCCCTGACCCTGCACTCTATACATTATGCATTCCTGACCTCTGCACTCTGGGTGTTAAGCACTCTTGTGTTTCTTCTTCCCAACCACTGCACTAAATGTTATACATTCTCCTGGCCTCCACTACTAATGTCTGCACTCTGTGCATTACTTCTCACCTATTTGTTGTGTGCGCTATACATTTCTGACCCCTGCATCATGTGTCACTTACACCTGACCCCTGCACTCTGTGCACTACTCACTCTTGATCTCTTACTCTGTGTATTACTTACTCCCAATCTTTTCACTCTGTGTATTACGTACTTCTGATCTCTGCACTCTATGCACTGCTTACTCCTGACTTCTGCACTCTGTTTATTACCTACTCCTGACCTGAGACTTTGCTTACTCTATACCTGTGCATTCTGTACCTCACTTACTCCTGAGCTCTGCACCATACACGGTACTTATTCCTGACATTTGCACTCTTTGCATTATGCACTCCTGACTCCTGCATTTTGTGTGTTACTTACTGTGAACATCTGCAGTCTCAGATTTACTTAATCCTGACACCTGTACTCTGTGTATTTCTTATTTATGCACATAGTTACATAGTTAGTCTGGCTGAAAAAAGTCCATCCAGTTCAACCTTAAAAAAAAAAAAAAAGTTATAATCCTACACCCACAGTTGAGGAAGGCAAAAAACACAGCATGTATGATCCAATTTGCTCCTGCAGGTGAAAAATTCCTTCCTATACCTATAACTTTACCTATAAATGTTAGCAACCAGTTATATTCTGTGTATCGAAGAAAGAATCCAGGCCTTTTTTAAAGCAATCCACTGAGCTGGCCAGAACCAACTCTTGAGGGAGCCTATTCCACATTTTCACAGCTCTCACTGTGAAGAAACCTTTCCGTGTTTGGAGATTAAATTTCTTTTCCTCCAGATGTAAAGAGTTGTCCTCTGTGATGACCTCAGGGTGAATAATTCTATACTGAGTTCACTGTATGAACCACTGATGTATTTATACATGTTGATCATATCCCCCCTAAATCTCCTCTTCTCAAAAGAGAATAAATTCAGTTCCTCTCACCTTTCCTCATAGTTGAGGTCCTCCATGTCTCTTATCAGTTTGGTTGCCCTTCTCTGTACTATCTCCAGTTCCCCAATGTTCTTTTTGTGAATTGGTGCCCAAAACTGAACTGCATATTCCAGATGAGGTTTTACTAATGATCTGTACAGGGGTAATATGATATCTCTCTCTCTGGAGTCTAACAAATAAAATGGTGTTCCGCTAATATCGATAGTACTAAGGACACAATAATCCGAAGAGTGGGGAGACAAAAATAATAACCCCAAAAACAGAGGTGATAAGTATAAAGGCCTGAATCCAGACCTAATTAGGTGGAATATGAACTGTGACAAATACAACGTGAGTAATAATCAGCAAGCAAACATAAATAATACATAAAAATGTAAAGGCCTGAACCCAGACCAAACTAAGTGCAATATAGATTGTGATGAAATACAATGTGAACAATAGTCACCAAGTGAACATAAATAATGTATTCAACATAATAGGACTAACACGTCCTCAGTAAAAGTGCACAAAAAACACAGTGCAAAGAAACCTTTACCAAAACCAAATGGCAAAAAATATGTGCAAAACTAATCATACAAGGTGCATGAAACTATAAATGCATCATAAATAATACATAAAAATGTAAAGGCCTGAAACCAGACCAAACTAAGTGCAATATGGATAGTGATGAAAACAACCTGCACATTACTCAATCAAGTGATGAAGTCACGGGACAGTGACATAACGCATGGGGTCTGTTAGTGGAGCGTGGTGATGGTCGCCGCCATTTTGGTACACCCTGGAAGTATAAACCCATATCAATACATGTGTTTGAGGCCGGATTTCAACTAATGAGATGTAAGTGTTCATTTGGCATTTCTCCATTAAAGTTTTTGCTTTAAAATTCCTACACTATGGGAGTGCTCTCTCTTTTTCCTCTGGGGTGCGTCTGAGCTGGCTGATGTTCCTGTGAAAAGGATTACCAGTTTCAACACTACTGAAATTATTACGGTTATATGGTGAGGAAGGCCATATTCCTCTGATCGGTGTGATTTTATCATCTTGGATATCTATTAAGGGCCCTGGGAGTGTGAGGCCTGAAAGCTGTGTGGCCCCTTGGGGTCTTGGCGTGGAGTTGAAGAGGCATTTTAGTCGATGACGAATTTATCATTCATTTCACCCAGTTGCTTTGTTCGTTTGGAGTTGGCGGTCTATTTACATGGACTTTATGCTGATTTGGTGATCACTTATGTTTATTTTGATGGTCACTCATTATTTGTTATATGTCATGTTGCTTTAATTATTTTTGTGCTTATTGACGCACGTTTATTTCCACTGTGCGTTTGTCACTGGCATCAATCCTGATTATAAGGTGCATTTTTAGTTTCATACACCTTGTATAATTCATTTTGCACATATATTTTTTTTGCTTTTTGATTGTCACAGTTTTCTTTGCACTGCGCTTTTTGTGCCCTTTTATTTAGGAAGTGTTAGTCCTATTATGTTGAATACATCGTTTATATTCACTTGTTAATTAATGTGCACATTGTTTTCATCACTATCCATATTGCACTTAGTTTGGTCTGATTTCAGACCTTTACATTTTTATGTATTATTTATGATGCATTTATAGTTTCATGCACCTTGTATGATTAGTTTTGCACATATTTTTTTTTGCTTTTTATTGTCACAGTTTTCTTTGCACTGCGCTTTTTGTGCCCTTTTATCTAGGACATGTTAGTCCTACAGGTGAAACTCGAAAAATTAGAATATCGTGTAAAATTTCATTTATTTCAGTAATGCAACTTAAAAGGTGAAACTAATATATGAGATAGACTCATTACATGCAAAGCAAGATAGTTCAAGCCGTGATTTGCCATAATTCTAATGATTATGGCTTACAGCTCATGAAAACCCCAAATCCACAATCTCAGAAAATTTGAATATTGTGAAAAGGTGCAATATTCTCGGCTCAGAGTGTCCCACTCTAATCAGCTAATTAAGCCATAACACCTGCAAAGGGTTCCTGAGCCTTTAAATGGTCTCTGGTTCAGTAGTAATCACAATCATGGGAAAGACTGCTGACCTGACAGTTGTGCAGAAAACCATCATTGACACCCTCCATAAGAAGGGAAAGCCTCAAAAGGTAATTGCAAAAGAAGTTGGATGTTCCCAAAGTGCTGTATCAAAGCACATTAATAGAAAGTTATGTGGAAGGGAAAAGTGTGGAAGAAAAAGGTGCACAAGCAGCAGGGATGACCGCAGCCTGGAGAGGATTGTCAGGAAAAGGCCATTCAAAAGTGTAGGGGACTTTCACAAGGAGTGGACTGAGGCTGGAGTCAGTGCATCAAGAGCCACCACACACTGACGGATCCTGGACATGGGCTTCAAATGTTGTATTCCTCTTGTCAACCGCTCCTGAACAACAAACAGCGTCAGAAGCGTCTTACCAGGGCTAAAGAAAAACAGACCTGGTCTGTTGCTCAGTGGTCCAAAGTCCTCTTTTCTGATGAGAGCAACTTTTGCATCTCATTTGGAAACCAAGGACCCCGAGTATGGAGGAAGAATGGAGAGGCACACACTGCAAGATGCTTGGAGTCCAGTGTGAAGTCACAGTCTGTGTTGATTTGGGGAGCCATGTCATCTGCTGGTGTTGGTCCACTGTGTTTCATTTAGTCCAGGGTCAACGCTGCCGTCTACCAGGAGATTTTGGAGCACTTCATGCTTCCTTCCGCAGAGGAGCTTTATGGGGATGCTGACTTCATTTTCCAGCAGGACTTGGCACCTGTCCACACTGCCAAAAGCACCAAAACCTGGTTCAATGACCGTGGGATTACTGTGCTTGATTGGCCAGAAAACTTGCCTGACCTGAATCCCATTGAGAATCTATGGGGCATGGCCAAGAGAAAGATGAGAGACATGAGACCGAACAATGCAGAAGAGCTGAAGGCCGCTATTGAAGCATCCTGGTCTTTTATAACACCTCAGCAGTGCCAAAGGCTGATAGCTTCCATGCCATGCCGCATTGAGGCAGTAATTGCTGCAAAAGGGGCCCAAACCAAGTACTGAGTACATATGCATGCTTATACTTTTCAGAGGTCTGATATTGTTCTATGTACAATCCTTGTTTTATTGATTGCATGTAATATTCTAATTTTCTGAGATTGTGGATTTGGGGTTTTCATGAGTTGTAAGCCATAATCATCACAATTATGACAAATCACGGCTTGAACTATCTTGTTTTGCATGTAATGAGTCGATCTCATATATTAGTTTCACCTTTTAAGTTGCATTACTGAAATAAATGAACTTTTGCAAGATATTCAAATTTTTCGAGTTTTACCTGTATTATGTTGAATACATTATTTATGTTCAGTTGGTGACTATTGTTCATGTTGTATTTTATCACAATCTATATTGCACTTAGTTTGGTCTGGGTTCAGGCCTTTACATTTTTATGTATGTTCACTTGCTGATTATTGCTCACGTTGTATTTGTCACAGTTCATATTGCACCTGATTAGGTCTGGATTCAGGCCTTTATACTTATCTCTGTTTTGGGGTTATTTTTTCTGTCTCCCCACTCTTTGAATTATTGTGTCCTTAGTACTATTGATATTTGCACAACACCATTTTGTTTCCTTGTGCTAGTAGTGTCTAGGTCTAGGTGTTTGCAGCTTTTTTCAATAGTCCTATCTATACCTATAGCAGCCAGAAGGTTTTTTCTAGTATTTTTGTTTTCTCTCTGGAGTCTATACCTCTTTTAATACAAGAGAGGATTTTGCTCGCTTTAGAAACAGCAGCTTGGCATTGCATGCCATTATTAAGCTTGTGATCTACCAGAACTCCCAGATCCTTCTCCACCATTGATTCCCCCAGTTGTACTCCCCCTAGTATGTATGATGCATGCATATTCTTAGCCCCCAAGTGCATAACCTTACATTTATCAACATTAAACCTCATTTGCCACATAGTTGCCCAATTACACAGTGCATTGAGGTCGGCTTGTAAATTGAAGACATCCTGTAAGGACGTTATTACACTGCACAGCTTGGTGTCATCTGCAAAGGCTGAAATGGTATTTTTAATCTCAGACCCTATATCATTTATAAATATATAAAAAAGTAAGGGTGCCAACACTGAACCTTGGGGTACACCACTGACAACCCTAGACCATTCAGAGTATGAATCATTAACCACTACTCTCTGAATACGATCTTTTAGCCAGTTTTCTAACCATTTACATACAGATTTTTCCAAGCCTGTAGACTTTACCTTACATATTAGCCGGGTATGGGGAACTGTGTCAAACGCTTTTGCAAAATCCAAGTATACCATGTCCATCGCCACCCCTCTGTCCAAGGTTTTGCTCACCTCCTCATAAAAAGAAAATCAGATTTATTTGACAATTTGTCTTCCATGAAGCCATGCTGTCTATTGCTTAAAGTATTTTTTCTAGCAAGAATTCATCTATGTGGTCTTTTATTAAACTCTCCAGTGTCTTCCCAACTATAGAAGTTAAACTAACAGGCTATAATTACTTGGTAAAGATTTTGACCCCTTTTTAAATATTGGCACCACATTGGCCTTACGCCAATCCAGTGGTACTATGCCAGTCATTGAAGAGTCCCTAAAAATTAGAAACCATGGCTTTGAAATGACAGAGCTCAATTCTTTAAGGACCCGTGGGTTATGCAATCCGGTCCTGGTGCTTTATTCACCTTTATTCTGTCTAAATATTTTTGGATCATATAAATTGTGAGCTAATGTGGATCATCTGGAGCTGTGTCAGTACCATGCCCATTATGGACAAGAGCTCCCCCATGCTGTTTTGTATACACAGAGCTAAAGAAGGTATTTAATAAAGTTGTCTTCTCTTTGTCCCCAGTCACCCACTCTAGATTACTTTGTAAAGGGCCTACATGCTCAGACCGAACCTTTTTACTATTAATATATTTAAAGAAATTTTTGGGGGTTGGTCCTGCTATCTTTTGCAATCTGTCGTTCGTTTTCAATTTTTGCGGACTTTATTTCCTTTTTGCATATTCTGTTATATTCTTTGCAATGTTTAAACGATGATAGCGCTCCTTAATTTTTATAATTAATAAAAGTTCCTTTCTTATTATCTATAGCTTTTTTAACTTTGGCCGTAAGCCACATAGGTTTGATTTTTAGCCTTTTAAACTTGTTGCCCATGGGAATATATTTTGCAGTGTGTTCACATAGAGTCTTTTTGAAGAACTGCCATTTCTGTGTTGTGTTCATCGATGTCAATATTCCCTCCCAGGCTAAGTCTTGGAGAGCAACTCACAGCCATGGAAAATTAGCAATCTTAAAATTGAGCAATTTTATTTTTCCCCATATGTGCTTGCTCTTTACAGCTAACAATAAATTAAATCATGTTATGGTCACTGCTACCCAGATGTTCTTTTATATGGACATTTGTAATAAGTTCTGCATGGTTTGAGATTACCAGGTCCAGCAGAGCATCATTCCTAATTGGGACCTCTATGAATTCTACCATAAAATTGTCCTGAAGTAGGTTTATACATTTTTGCCCTTCAACTGTTCCTGCAATACCATTACTCCAGTCAATTGCCGGGTAGTTAAAATCCTTGATTATTATCACTATCCCAGCCCTTGCAGCCCTTTCGATCTGTGCAATGAGCTGAGTCTCCACCTCCTCATTAACACTGGGAAGCCTATAACAAACTCCAATGATTACCTTTGTAGTACACACCCCCATGTGCAGTTCCACCCATAATGCTTCAGCCTCATCACACTCTCCATCTACAGTGGGGATCGAAAGTTTGTGCACCCCAGCTAAAAATTTGTATTAATGTGCATAAAGAAGCCAAGGAAAGATGGAAAAATCTCCAAAAGGCATCAAATTACAGATTAGACATTCTTATAATATGTCAACAAAAGTTAGATTTTATTTCCATCATTTACACTTTCAAAATAACAGAAAACAAAAAAATGGCGTCTACAAAAGTTTGGGCACCCTGCAGAGTTAATATCTTGTACTGCCCCCTTTGGCAAGTATCACAGTTTGTAAACGCTTTTTGTAGCCAGCCAAGAGTCTTTCAATTCTTGTTTGAGGTATCTTTGCCCATTCTTCCTTACAAAAGTCTTCCAGTTCTTTGAGATTTGTGGGCTGTCTGTCACACACTGCTCTTTTAAGGTCTACCCATAGATTTTCAATTATGTTGAGGTCAGGAGATTGTGAAGGCCATGGCAAAACCTTCAGTTTACGCCTCTTGATGTAATCCCCCGTGGATTTAGAGGTGTGTTTAGAATCATTATCCATTTGTAGAAGCCATCCTCTCTTTAACTTCAGCTTTTTCACAGATGACATCAAGTTACCATTAAAATTTTCTGAAATTTTATTGAATCCATTTTTCCTTCTACTCGTGAGATGTTCCCTGTGCCACTGGCTGCAACACAACCCCAAAGCATGATTGATCCAACCCCATGCTTAACAGTTGGACAGAGGTTGTTTTCATTAAATTCTATGACCCTTCTTCTCCAAACGTACCTTTGCTCATTCCGGCCAAAAAGTTACATTTTAACCTCATCGGTCCACAGAACTTGTTTCCAAAATGCATCAGGCTTGTCTATATGTTCATTTGCAAAGTTCAAATGATGATTTTTGTGGTGAGGACGTAGAAGAGGTTTTCTTCTGATGACTCTTCCATGAAGACCATATTTGTACAAGTATCTCTTTATAGTGGAATAGTGTACCACAACTCCAGTGTCTGCCAGATCTTTCTGGAGGGATTGTGCAGTCAAATGTGGGTTTTGAATTGTTTTTCTCACAATCCTGCGAGCTGTTCTGTCTGATATTTTTCTTGGTCTTCCAGATCTTGCTTTAACTTCCACTGTTCCTGATGACTGCCATTCCGAACAGAGGATATTGACTTCTGAAAACGCTTTGCTATCTTCTTATAGCCTTCTCCAGCTTTGTGAGCGTCAACTATTTTCAGTTTCAGTTTTCTAGACAACTGCTTAGAAGAACCCATGGTGCTGATTGTTGGGGCAAGGTCACATGAGTATGGGCATTTAAAACCTTTGAGATTGACATCACCTGGTCTTCCCAGACGATGATTGAGAACAATCCATGACACTGGCAGGTCTCAGCTTTGCAAAGGGGGCAGTGCATGCTATAAATTCTGCAGGGTGGCCAAACTTTTGCAGACGCCATTTTTTTGTTTTCTGTTATTTTGAAAGTGTAAATGATGGAAATAAAATCTAACTTTTGTTGACATATTATAAGAATGTCTAATCTGTAATTTGATGCCTTTTGGAGATTTTTCCATCTTTCCTTGGCTTCTTTATGCACATTAATACAAATTTTTAGCTGGGGTGCCCAAACTTTCGATCCCCACTGTACTAGGTCCTCTTTCACACTCGCTCTGAGATCACTTCTTACATAGAGACAGACACCACCACCTTTCCTATTTACCCTGTCTTTCTGAAAGAGAACATAGCCTGGAATATTAATGGGCCAGTCATATGAAAAATGAAGCCAAGATTCAGCAATACCAATTAAATCATAGTTCTGTTCATGCACCAAAGCTTCCAACTCACCTATTTTGCTTGGAAGACTTCTTGCATTGGTGAACAAACACTTTAATTCAGTGACACCTTTTCCACACGTATTTTGCATATTTTTTATTTTCATACAAATGGTATCAATTCCAATGGTTGTTTGTACCATGGGAACCTTCTTCTTATCTGCCATAGCCTTCCCCCCATCTTTCCCCATTACACCCACCAATAAGGACAATCTAATTCTCCCTCCCCCCTCGATCCTAATTTAAATACTCCTCCAGACTCCCCAAAAACCTCTCCCCCAGCACAGCAGACCCCTTCCCATTTAGGTGCAAACCATCTCTAGGATATAGGTTGCACCCCAATTAAACGTCAGCCTAGTGCTCTAGAAACCCAAATCCTACCCTCTTACACTAGGTCTTCAGCCATGCATTTAGTTCTCTAATCTCCCCCTGTCTTTCCTGAGTTGCGCATGGCAAAAGTAATATTTCAGAGTAAATCACCTTGGAGGTCCTTCCCTTCAACTTGCAGCCTAGTTCTTTAAATTGACTCTTAAGGAGCCTCCACCTTTCATGTATTCTGTCATTGATTCCAACATGGACCAAGACAGCTGGGTCATGCCCAGCCCCTCCCAGTAATTTATCAACCCAGTCCACCACATGCTGAACCATGGCATCAGGGAGAAAGCAAACCATTTGGTTGAGGCGATCCTGGCGACAAATTATTCTATCATTCCTTCAGATTATAGAATCCCCTACTACCACCAACTGTCTAGGCCTTCCTGCACTACCTTCACCACCCCTCCCAAATGGTCTGCCCTCCTGGCTGCTAGGGATAGCAGTGACATCTAGGGATGCCACCCCTGAGCTTGCCGCCCCCATATCTTCACCCAACTTGGAAAATCTGTTTGGGTGCACAAATCCAGGGCTGGCCTTCCTTTTCTGCGATCCCCTACCACTCCCTCTCACTACAGTAACCCATCTTCCTACCTGATAATCCTGATTAGCCCCTCCACCCTCCCCATCAATCCCATTAGCTACCTGCTCAGGGAACAGAAGACCCCTTTCAAGGTTGTCGGTTCTGCCCAGTGTTGCAACTTGCTCCTCCAGATCTCTAACGCAAGCTTCCAGAAGGGCACATCTATTGCAGCAGTATCCATCCTGGAGCTGTTGTTCCATTGTTGCATACATGCAGCACCCTGTGCACTGCACAAAACCTTCAATCCTGCTAGCACTCATATCCCAGTTACAATATTAATATTACTAATATGAAATATCAGATGTCACTTACAGGTTAGTAAACTTCTGTTATAATCTCCTGTTTTCAACTTCGATTTTTTAACTCCACTTATCAAATGTCCACTTGGTCAAAGGTCCAGAAAGCAAAATATGGGCAAGTTCAAGAATGAGCAAGCTCAGAGTTATATAGCTACATATAACAAGATATATATATATATTATTATTATTATTATTATTAATATTATAATTGTTATTATTATTATTATTATATAGCAAGCTACAGCAAGTTATATAGTACCTGGAGCACCTGTGACCAGTTAACCCCTCCCCTTAATTGGCACACTGAAGGAAGGAGAGGAAGAAAAAAAATGCTATTTAAAATGTGACAGTAAAAGTGATTTTAAAAAGTAAAAGCTTCTAGCAAGACCCAAAGACCTTCTGACCAATGCACACACTCCTGACCCCTTCACTCTGTGGTTTCTTCTTCCTAACCTGTGCACTCCATGTTATACATTCTCCTAACCTCTGCTTTGTGTGCATTACTTCTGCACTCTGTGTGACACCCTCTTCTTACTTTTGCACTCTGTACATTACGTACTCCTAATGTCTGCACTCTGTGCATTACTTAATTCTCACCCCTTTGCTGTGTGCGGTACACATTTCTGACCCCTGCACTGTGTTTCCTACTCCTGACCACTGCACTGCGAGCACTACTTACTCTTGACCTCTATGCATTACTTGCTTCCGACCTTTTGTACTCTTTTACTTATGCCTGACCTCTGTGCTACTTACTCCTGACCCCTGTACTCTGTGTTACTTCTGATCACTGCGCTCTGTGTAATATTTACTCATTACCTTTGCACTCAGTATGTTTACACCTCTGATACCTGTGCATTGCTTACTCTTGACCTATGCAGTGTGTGCATTAAACACTCCTTATTCCTGTTACTCCATTGTGCCTTAGCTACTCCATTGCATTACACACTCCTTATCCCTGTAATCCATGCATTACCTACTCTTATCTCTGCAGTCTGTGCATTACTTACTCCTGACCCCTGCACTCTGTGTGATGCTTACTCCTTACTTCTGTACTCATTGCCTACTGACCTTTGCACTCTGTAAGTTACAAATTCCTGGCCCCAGCACCTTGTGCTTTACTTACTCCTGACCTCTGCATTCTGCATATTATGCAGTCTATACTCAGAGCAGAGTAGGTTTCTGTTTCATTTAACCATACCCCTTTAAACTCATCCCACTATTAGTACCATTCATAATTCAGCAAGGGTACATTATGATTGCTAAAAACCTCTTGCCCTTTTCTGCCCTTGTCCCAACCTCCATTAATAGTGGGCATGATCAGTGGAGTGTCCCTGGGTTTCATCTAAAAAAAATCTGGTCACCTTAATCTTTGGGGAGTAAAACTAAGGGAATCAATGATGAAGAGTATTGGTGAGCTGGTAGGTCATATAATAAAATAGACTTAGAATTAGATATATGTTTTATGTTAAGTGCATGCATAATAAGTAATGTGCTGTAAATGTAACACTTTCAAGTATTAAATACCTCTTTCACAAATCACAGTATTTCCTCTGACAATGCCTTTTATCTTTTTTGTAACCTGAAAGACGAGGCTGTGTTTCTTTAGGCATCATCCAGGGTCAATGACTGCTTATGGGACTGATACGGTAGCTCAGAGATGACACAGTCATATACTGTACATCCTGATGCCTGTGCAGTTCTTGGCTGTGTTCACAAAAGTCAGATATTCAGTGGAGAAGGGAAATCTAAGGAAATGCATCCTCTTGCTTGCACCTGACTGATGACGTCTCAGCCTAGGCAAAGTCACTTGACTCAAGGACTGTGACATGTAAGAAATATATTTTTGCAGACATATGCTTTCAGTGAAAGTTCTACATGAAAGGATAAGTTCACCTTTCATAACATGTTACATACTTATTCAGGGTGTAACGTGTACAGTAACATATTATGAATGCACCGGTCCCCACTCCCCTAACTCCCTCTCTTTGACAGCTAGCAGGGGATCTTCTCCCCCCTCACTAGCTGTCAAATTGTTTAAAAATGCGGCCATGCATGGCTCTGCCCTCCTGGCCGCGTCATTGTGTTCTGTGAATTAGAAACTACAAGTCCCGACAACCTTAACAACTGTCTGCTGTAGTTCTCAATTAACTACCACGGCACTGTGGAGCACTGGGGTAGTTCATTGATTTTTCCCTTCTGTATATTTGCTTGCCTGTAAGGGATGTACGGGCAAGCAGATATGCTGACTGATCTGCAGGAGACCTGCATGGCACCAGCAATCTGCTGATTGCTGGTGCAATGGTTTATAGGCTCCTGCAACCAAAAATAATAAACGCACATTTTTTTTACCTGCAAAAAATGTGCAATTATTATTTTTTGTATAAAGGTGAACTTATCCTTTAAGAACTTCATGTAATAATAATCTGCAGCTGCAAGAATGAGCAAGAAAAGTTCTTGTAGTAAAAGAAGCATGGGCAAAAGAGAACATAACCTTGCTTCTATACAAAGCGGTTGTAAGACCTCTTAACCACTTGCCTACTGGACACTTTTACCCCCTTTGTGCCCAGGTCAATTTTCAGCTTTCAGTGCTGTCATATTTTGAATGACAATTGCGTGGTAATGCAACATTGTACCCATATGAAGCTTTCTTTTGGTGGTATTTAATCGCCACTGGGTGTTTTATTTTTTTCACTATAAACAAAAAAGAGCAAAATATTTGGAAAAAAAAGGTTTTCTATGTTTCTATTATAAAATGTTGCAAACGGGTCATTTTTTTCCTTCACTGATGTGCATTGATAAGGCTGTACTGATAGGCAGCACTGATGGGCAGCACTGATGAGATGGCACAGATAGGCAACACTGATGGGCACTGCACTGATGAGGTGGCACTGATGAGGCGATGCTAGCGGGCATTAATTAGGAGGCACTGATGATGCTGCACTGATATGCAACAGTGAAGGACTCTGATAGACAACACTGATGGGCACTGATGGTCGAAAATGATGGGCGGCGCTGACTGGCGACACTGACTGACAGCACTGATGAGCGCAACTGCTGAGCGGCACTGATGGGTAGCACTGCTGGGAGGCACTGCTGGGAGGCTCTGCTGGACACTGATCATCAGGGCACTGATGATCAGTGTCCTGATGATCAGTGCAGATATCCTTTGTGTCATTTCCTGGTTATCAGCAATACTTTAATCACGATGGGACAGCGTGAGGAAAGTGCTGCAGATAACCAGCAACTGTGACACACAACGTGAGGATAGCACTGCTGATAGCCGGCAACTGTATTTACATTGTGATCTGCTGTGTCATTGGACACAGCTGATCACGTGGTACAAGGCCGCTGTGATTGGCCTTTTACTTCATCATGTGATCAGAGGATGCGTGCCACTAGGGGCTGCGCAGGAGGGTGCATTATGGGAGGACGTCATATGACGCCTTCCCAGAACTGGACAAACATGCTGTAGCCGTCATTCGGCTATAGCGCGGTTGGCAAGTGGTTAAAGGATAAGTGCATTTTTGGAACATGTTACACGTTTCACCCATTTTTATGGTGGAACATGTCCCCAATACTGCAGCCATGCCCGCTGCCCCCCTCCCTCTGACAGATAGTACAGAGAAACTCCTCCTCATGGTCTCTCAGATTTGAAAACAGCACGGCTGTGTGGGGCTCCGCCCACATGGCCGCGTCATTCATTCATGGACTTCCGTGAAAAAATGAACCCCAAGTCCCGACAACCTTAGCGGCTGTGGGCATGTAGTCTTCAACAAACTACCACGGCACTGTCTACGGCTGCTGCAAATAAATTTAAATTTATTAATTTTGGCCAAAATGTGAACTTATCCTGTAAATATGTATTTATATTTTAAGTTCCAGTTCACAAAAAGGATGTTGTAGAACTGGGAAGAGTGCATAAAGAGACATCTAATTAATAAGAAGCACGAAGGAGCTCAGGTATGAGGAAAGATTAAATAAACTGAATTTATTCAAATTTTGAGAAGTGGTAATTAAGGGGAATATGATCACAATATATATTAAAATTGGTGGAAAGATGTTTAGGTGATTTCAAAAGCAAGGGGCACACTTTGCACTTGCAGTAAGGGCTGTAAAAATGTGGATTTGATTTCAACAGGAACTGGTTCTAGCCAACTCAGTATATTTCTTCAAAAGGGCTGGATGTGGTTTTAAAGGCACAAAATATAACTGGCTATTAATATTTGGGAAATAACACTGTTGAATGTTGATACAGGGAGTATTTGATTGCGTTTGGGATCAGAAAGAGTTTTTTTTCCAGTTACAGCAAATAGGACCACACTTTGTGAGGTGTTTTTGACTTATTTTGGAACAACTGGCGGTTTAGCATTCTAGGATGCAGATTGTTTTTATTTTTATTTAATTAATTAATTTTTGCTTTTTTTGGGTTGAACTTTATGAATATTTTTTTTTAACCTAAAAACATAACTATGATATATACTACTCTCGTGAAATAAAAGGCCGTCAGAGACTGCTTGTATATTAAATGCTTTACTACTAACAAAGAAGCTGTTCTGTAGACAGTTCAAACCACACTATTTTACCTGAGGCAAAACCATCATTTATTGTTCTTTCCCAAAAGCTAAGTTTGGTAGTTCAAAATTAAGTAAAATAACAACTGCACATACTGCATATAACGCAGTACTATGTGAAATAGTTTTAGAAAAACAAACCACTGAATAATATAAGATACTAAAAAATATATTCACCAGGATCACATAGCTGCATATAACAAGATATACAGTACTGTAATATATAATATTTGTAAAAGAATGGGTCGCTCTCAGGAGCTCAGTGAATTCAAGCGTGGTACCGTGATAGGTTGCCACCTGACCAATAGGTCCATGCATGAAATTTCCTTGCAACTAAATATTCCATGGTCAACTGTTAGTGGTATTATAACAGAGTAAAAGCAACTGGGAACAACAGCAACTCGGCCACAAAGTGGTAGGCCACGTAAAATGACAGAACAGGGTCAGCCTATGCTGAAGTGCACAGTGCGCAGAAGTCGCTCACTGTCTGCAGAGTCAATAACTAAAACCTCCAAACACGTGGCCTGCAGATTAGCACAACAGTGTATAGAGAGCTTCATGGAATGGGTTTCCATAGCCAAGCAGCTGCATCCAAGCCTTACATTACCAAATACAATGCAAAGCGTTGTATGCAGTGGTGTAAAGCAGGCTGCCACTGGACTCTAGAGCAGTGGAGAGGTGTTCTCTGGAGTGACGAATCACGCTTCTCTGTCTGGCAATCCAATGCACATGTCTGGGTTTGGTGGTTGCAAGGAGAATGGTACTTGCCTGACTGCATTGTGCCAAGTGTAAAGTTTGGTGGAGGGGGGATTATGTTGTGGGGTTGTTTTTCAGTTGTTGGGCCGGGCCCCTTAGTTCCAGTGAAGGGAACTCTTAAGGCATCAGCATACCAAAACATATTGGACAATTTCATGCTCCCAACTTTTTGAGAACAGTTTGGGGATGGCCCCTTCCTGTTCCATTATGACTGCCAGTGCACAAAGCAAGGTCCATAAAGAGATGGATGAGTGAGTTTGGGGTGAAGGAACTTGACTGGCCTGCACAGAGTCCTGACCTCAACCAGATAGAACACCTTTGGGATGAATTAGAGTGGAGACTGCGAGTCAGACCTTCGCGTTCAACATCAGTGCCTGACCTCACAAATGCGCTTCTGGAAGAATGGTCAATCATTCCCATAGACACAATCCTAAACCTTGTGGACGGCCTTCCCAGAAGAGTTGAAGCTGTTATAGCTGCAAATGGTGGGCCAACTCAATATTAAACCATACGGACTAAGTCTGGGATGACATTAACGTTCATGTGTGTGTAAATGCAGGCATCCCAATACTTTTGGCAATATAGTGTATATAGTATATATAATATCTGCAGGGGGATCTCTTTCAAAATCACAAAAAAATGACATAGGGTCCCAACTTAAAATGAATATCAGACTCTTATTGACAAGGGTTTGATGTAGATTTTGATATAGATTAAACACTAAAAAGTCATGTGAGATCCATCTAAAATCTGTACCAGGCCCTTTTGCAGACATTCAGCCTGGCAGGCTAGGAAAGTAAAGGGCAGCAAACATGAACCATACCAGTCCACATGACCTCCATGTGGGAAGGGTACCTTACCAAGTGTCCCCATTTTATTTAGAAGCAAGCACTGAATGTCAACAAAACTACCAGGGGAGTTGGCTGATATAATTTAGTCAATGACATCACTTGGTATGCCCAATTGGCTTGTTTACCAATGGAAACATGCTATCAGTAAGCTGTCATTTTTAGTGGTATTGTCATTTTTAGTCAAAATGTTTTTGAAAGTGAAGAAATTAATCTTTTTTTTAAATTGATGTGGCGGTGATCAGGGACACTGATTGGTGACAGCATGTTAAAAAACTTAAATCATTTTTTATTCAAATTTTCTTTTTTTTACACTTTGCTGTTACACTGAAAACATTTATGACAGCTGTGATCACTAGTGATCTGTGATTGGCTACAACTATTCACAGGGTACAGGGTGCTGTGATTGGCCCAGGTACCATGTGATAGCTGTGGGACAATCGCTGCATAGGAAATACAGCTGTTATGAATTAATTAATTCATAACCGCTTTGTTGACACTGTGATCATGTGATCACATAGCTATCACTTGATCACTGGGTGCCTAGTACCGGGATCCGCAATCTGCTGTGGCTGGTGGAAACAGTGGTTGCAGGAGCTGCGCACTGCATGTCCCTAACTCAAAGCAGGCCAAATGATGTACATGTATGTCTCTAAAAAATATGGCAGTTCCAAAGCTGACTGGTCTCGGAAATTTTCTTTACAATGGATTTTATTATAGACAACGCAACAACATAGGAACAGTCAGAGACAAGCTCATTAACACAAAAAAGTAGGGTGTACAGTTCTGTTAATGATGGACATAACAAATGCACTAAAATATTGACACAGAGAGAAATGGAATATAAAAACACAATCTCAAAAGGAATAGAATGAGACCCTATAGAATTTTGTTGGCAGCAAATAGTATCCAATGAGCTGATGGGCAAAGACCAAGGATAGTCACTAAAGTCTCATACAGATGATGAGAAAAGTTGAGCATAAAATCTCGCTGGAGGCATATCAGAACTCTACATCTAGAACGTCCAAGAAAGTCCAACCGATATATAAAACATTACAGGCACAGTTGTCTAGGGGTAGCTCAATTAGTACATATAACATAAAAACTGACAGAAACAAATAAGCAAAGAAGAAAAAGGAAAGAAAAAAAAGTGAAGAAAGAAAAAACAAGAAGGCAAAGAAGAAGAAAGGGCTCCAGGGGAACACACCAGGAGAATCTTATATCGACAGAAGGTTCTGATCAAATCTAGACGGTTGAGCCACATCAATCCGAGGACACCAGATCTATAGAAACTTAGTGTGAGTGTCTAACAGCATAGCCGTTAGCTTCTCATTAACCATTATAAAGTTCATTTGATTCTTAATGGCTTCAAAGCTAAGAAGAGGGGTTTTCCAGGCTTTCGCAATTGTCAATATGGCAGCCATAAATAGATGCGATGTTAACTACCGTTCAGGACGGAGCAGGCCCACTAGTGGTTTAAATAATAGTGCCTCATATGGGTTACGCTTAATATCTGTGTGTAGCATAGTGCAGAGGAGGGCATAGACGCTAATCCATAGTCTGCATACCTTGGGGCAAGTCCACCAAATATGGGCCATGGTGCCTATTTGTTGACAACCCCGAAAGCAAGTCGGAGAATATGAAGGAATAAAACGAGCCAATCAGGCAGGCGTATAATACCATCTATAAAGGACCTTGTAGGCATTTTCTAGAATAATAACGTTCCTCGAGCATTTAGACAATGCCTGAGTCATGATCCGCCAGTCCTGCTGATCTAGACAACCCCCCGAGTACCGATTGCCACTGCTGATGCTAGGAGCGAACCGGGGGAGCCCAATAAGAAATGATGGCAGAGTAGACAAGGGAGATCAAGCCTGGCGCATGAGGCCTATGCCTACAAATACTTTCGAAGGGAGTCAGCCTATAGGGACCCGAATGGGTTCGTAATAATGTAGTAAGAAGATGCTGATGTTGAAGGTAGCTAAAATGTTCCCTCAATGGGATGTCATGTGAAGAACGCAAAGTCCAGAAAGTAAGTATCCGGGTGGGAGAGAGCATGGAATGTATGTCATTGAAGCCATGAGCTGACCACCATGCAAACTGGCCAGTATTATCGAGGCCTGGGGGAAACAATGGGTTGTGAAATAGGTGCATCAAGGGTAAGTGAGCAGAAATAAGACCAGCCGAATATTTAATTGAGTCCCAGGGTCGAAGCGTATGTGTTAATATCGGGCTTAGGGTTGATGGGCGATGAACAGGGGGGAGCTACGGCAAAGAAGAAAGTGACGTCGGATGGGAGTCCATCATATCCACTGTCGCCCACAAGGGAATATTGTGAGACGCGTGAAGATGGGCTAGTGGGGCTATGCTTGCCGTTAAATAGTATGCATGAAGATTTGGGACAGACAATCCACCTTAGCCTCTATGGGCGAATAAAATTATTTTATTAATTCTAGGGCGGGAGGAGCCCCAGACAAAAGATAGAAGCTTCTGTTGATGAATGCGTAAGATATGCAAAGGGACAGGGATTGGTAAAACCCAAAACACATATAGTAATTTTGGGAGATAAGTCATACGGATCGCATTAATTCTTCCAAACCATGAAAGCAGGAGATGACCCCAGGAAGACAACATTTCCGTCAGGTCCTTAAAGACAGAGGGGAATTTATCCTGATATTGTCCTTTGTAAGACGGGGTGATCTTAATCCCCAAGTATGGCAAGACCGAAAGCCATTGAAAAGAAACTGATTGCTTCAGAGTTACCAGCAGCGTGGGGGGGAGGGTGATAGACATGGCTTTGGATTTAGCCGAGTTGACATAGAGACCTGAAAGAGCAGCGAAGGA
Organism: Staurois parvus; assembly: GCF_062004578.1. Taxonomy (NCBI): domain Eukaryota; kingdom Metazoa; phylum Chordata; class Amphibia; order Anura; family Ranidae; genus Staurois; species Staurois parvus. Next base: position 5,158,559 of record NW_028318646.1, on the reverse strand, counting down.
GTCCTGAACAGCCAACAACAACAGTTTATGCTGGGTGCCAGCTACATCCAGCCCTTTAATATCAGGATGCATAAGGATAACCTCTGCCAGGGGTTCCAAAGCCAAGATAAATAATATGGGCGATAGTGGGCAGCCCTGCCTAGTTCCTCTACCAATCGGAAACGTTAAGGACTCAAATCCATAGTATTTGAGTTTTGCTTGGTGACATGTATATAGCGATGAAATCCAACGCAAGAGGGGCCAAAGCCAAAATGGTGAAGGACCGACATGAGATAAGGCCAGGATAAGGTGTCAAAGGCCTTATTTACATCCAGAGATAAGAGCATCGTTTCAATTTTGCGAGTGTGAGCCTGGTGTTGTAACTGTAAAGTTCGTCTGATTGCATCTCTTGCTTGTCTATGGGGGACAAAGCCCACCTGGTCTTTTTTGATCAGACAAGAAAGGAAAGAGTTCAAACGGGTAGCTAAAATTTTTGCAAGGATTTTCATATCAACATTGATAAGAGAGATTGGTCTATAATTCGCCCAAGAGGAATGGTCCCGATCCGGTTTCGGGATCATGACCACGTTGGCAGTCAGCAAATCAGAGGAGGCTGAACCTCCCTTCAACGTATTAAACATGACTGCGAGGTGAGGGGCCAGAACACCAGCCAATTTTTTATAGTACAAGACGTTTATAGACGTTTGCTAGTCTTTAAATCAGCCATACAGCGCAAGACTTCCAATGTTTGACGGTCCTCAAATCTCTATGAGCTTGGGTCAGGGTAGGCAAAGACAATCAAGATAAAAAAATTGGAGATAGCATGGGGTTCCGCCCGAGTAGGGACTGCGTAAAGCTTAGCAAGGCAGAACCGAAACTCCTCCAACACCTTTGCAGGATTACTTGTTAGGACATTATGTCGAGAAATCGGTTTTGGATTGTGCGTAAAAGAACGCAACCTGCATGCTAACATAGAGTCCGGTTTATTTGCTTTACTTCTGGCGTGTCCAGCGTAAGGAGCGTTCAGCCTCATCTATTAAGCAAAGATCCAATTCCAGGCGGGCCTGGTCCAACAGCCTTCGGTTGGAGCGAGTCGGAGATTGTTTAAATTTCGATGCTAATTGTGTTTCAAGCTGACGCTGTTTGTGCTGTCTCTCTCGTTTGCGCCTTGAGGCCATTCGGGTAATATGACCCCAAAGAACTGCCTTGTATGCTTCCCACAATGTCACCAATGAAGAGACAGAACCTGAATTGAGTTGAAAATATTCCACAGATTTGTGCAGGAGATCTTCCTGAACTTCCCTCAGCGACAGCAAGGAATCATTCATACTCCAAGAGGAATAGGAAAGCTTACAAAGAAGGGATTGACAGACCACCAAAATGGGGTCATGATCAGACCATGGCACAGTAGGAATAGAAATGGAGCGCACAAGAGGAAGATGTTTCCGTAAGACTAAAGCATGATCAATTCTGGAGTGACAGTGATGAGGGTATGAGTAATAAGTGTAGTCTTTTCTCCCAGGGTGGAGCTCACGCCATAAGTCTACCAAATCATGCTTCCGTAAGATTTGAGCTAAAGATTTGGCTGCAGGAGGGGGGGTTAGAGACCTCTGGGGGATACTTATCAAGAACAGGATTCAGGACTAAATTCGAGTCCCCCACTACCAGGAGAGCCTCGTTGGTAAACTGCCAGAAGGGAGCAGACATGCGATAAGAAAGGCCCAGGATTAACGTTGGGAGCATAATAAGTCAAAAGTGTGATGTCTACATCCTGAATTGTACCCTGTAATAAAAGATACCTACCATTTGGGTCCGCAATACACTTCACACAAACAAATGGGGTTTTCTTATGAAAAGCAATGAAGACTCCCCTCTGTTTTGTAGGGCTAGTTGCCTGAAAAAACCTGAGGGTAGCGGGCATCGAAATACTTTGGGCTAGAAGTAGCAGAAAAGTGAGTTTCCTGTAGGCAGGCAATAGCCATGTGGCAAGCCCGCAGGAACTTAAAAATTTTCACTCTCTTCTGAGGGGAGTTCATACCCTGAACATTCAGGGATAACCAATTTAACAACATGGCAACTGAAAAAGGAGAGGATAGCCTCCTTCACTATCCCCAGGAGCCCTGAAAAAAACAAGGTGAAGACATAAGGTACACAGGACAACAAACCAGGAAAAGGAAAAAAAAGCAACGAAGAAATAAAAAGGCATAAAACCATCACGTATACAAGCAATATACATTTTACACAATAAGATCAGCACTAAACGCATAACAATCAGTTGTGGGGGATAAACCCACATGTAGGCTGGACAACAGATAGGACAACGATCCAGTCCACTCACCAGCTCGAAGGGGGACGCAATAGTCCACCGGAACTACTCGGCTAAACTAAAGTAAGAAATTATTTAGCAAACAACATAGGCTAAGATATTCCACTACTAATAATCATCAATTGGTGACTAAGGCTTTATGAACTGCAGTCGACGAGCGACACAGAGGCCGATAAAGTCTCCGGATATCCACATGCGCGAGACCGCTCACGGGTCTAGCCCAATAAGCAGAGTCACGCCCATAGCAGAACATCCACCTCTGGTGTCGCTCATCAACCGAAAGAGATGTGAGGACAACCTAGGCAAAACTAACATAGCCACTGGGGCCTAGGGCCCTGTAAAAGAGGTAATATATCACATGACCCCACAGAAGTGGAAAAATAGCAAAAAAAATAAAGCGCTCAAGGCCAATATCACCCGAACTTCCAAAATAGAAAAAAGTAGAAAATTCAGCAGGATACGTATTCTCAAGTTCCAGAGACTTCCTGAAATCGCTGAGCCTGAAGGGTTCGGAGAGCTTGAGAGCTGCTTTGACTCAAAGGAGGTGACTTGCGTGAAGATTGTGATCCCCGAAAACGTGCAGGAATAGAGGCCTCCTCAGCCTGAGATGATGGCAAGTCAAATTTCAGTTCCTGAAAGTGACGACGAAGATCCGCTGGAGAGGGGGCCTGGAACTGTCGGCCTTGGTAGGAGAAGGAGAGCTTAAAAAGAAACCCCCATCTATATTTGATATCAGCAGACTGTAGAATTTGTAGGTAGGGTCTCAGGGTGCGTAATTTTGTTATTGTAGCTGGAGACAAATCAGCAAACAGCTGGAGGGAGTTACCCTGGAATTCCAATGTTGATCGATTTTGAGCCGCTTGCAAGAGGCATTCTTTAGTGCAGTAATAGTGGAACGTAATGATAATGTCCCTTGGGGGGCCCTCCGTGGGTTTTGGGTCTAGAGCTCTGTGGATATGATCAAATTCCAGACGATCAAGAGGGATCCTGGAAAAGGGCAGTAGCAGTACTCTGTAGATCAGTTACCACTTCAGGCACGCCACAAATACGGATATTATCTCTGCGGGCCCTGTTCTCCATATCTTCCAATTTATCTTTTAGGGTGTCCAGCTCTACGTGTAAATCTTCTACTTCCTGTTCATGACCCTCCAAGACTGTAGTCGCCAGATCCATATGCTGTTCTAATTGTTGAGCCCGATGGCCCAATTCCTTTAAACCTTTTACCAGATCGGAGGACGGCTTACGAGAGGCAGTTGTAATCTCTTCCCGCACAATAGCTCGGAATTTGTGTCATAAAACTTCAGGGTTGTGCTTCAGAGAGCTGGTTAAAACATAGGGGAACTGGTGCTGACTGTCCTCATCTAAATCCAGATCCCCTGTAAGCTGTGTGGTGTCATCGGGCTAAGGAGGGCTCGGTGCCGGGGAGGGGAATCTTTGTGCTGGGTCCGGTGTTTAGGTTTATTGAGCAGGGTGCAATGAATGACAGTGGAGCACTCCTCCTTTGCATCCGCTCCCGCCGCCAGCTTGGACACCCCCCCCTGGCCTCGGAAATTTTAGGCAGGCCGGGCACATGTGCAGTGAATCAGTAGCACCATATTTAAATCAATGGCAGCATTCGGATACTTGGGCAATGCCCACAGTCAGTAGGGGGCCGGCGCCCTGTGGAATAGAGCTGGAGTCTCTGTTAATTCACATCCCAGAAGATCTCTACTTTGGATACCTGACCCTTTACAGCACGGAGCAGCAGGCACCAGCAATGTCCTGATTACACAGTAGTGTTATTCTGGTGGGCGGGAACCCCCAGCCTCTACTCTCTACATAGAGTGGCATGCCGGGGACACATTGCATTGTCAGAGGTAGGGATCAGGGAACAATTGCACATCTGTAGAGCTGTTTCATGGATGGATGAGTCTAGGAAGCCAGCAGTGTGCATACAATGTGCTTCCTTGTCAATCACTTTATCCACCTACCCTCTCCATAACCTGCCCGCTTGGAATGCTCTGTGTCCATGTGGGAAAAATTATAGCCAGCTGTCATAGGAGGTGAGAAGACCACAAAAGAGTCTTCAGGAAGGAGAGGGGTGTTCAGCTGTCAGTGTGTGTGTGTGTGTGCTATACTGCGACAACTCTGGCTGCATGCTGAGGGACCGCTCACCCACTGTATGCACAGCATGTCACAGCACACAGGGTCCCATTATAGAGAGACAGTCCCTCTCCTTCACCCACTACTGTGTATGGCATCACCCAGGTCCCTTATTAATAGGGAGGCTGGACCCCTGTCCTACACTATCCATCCATGGTACCTGAAGACTCGCATGCCATTGTGAGTACAGCTATGACCACAATCTCTGACTATCTCCTGTAGTGTGTCTGCAGTCTCTGACTATCTCCTGTACTATGTTTGTGGTCTCTGACCATCTCCTGCACTGGGTCTGTAGTCTCTGACCATCTCCTGTACTATGTTTGCAGTCTCTGACCATCTCCTGTTCTGGGTCTGCAATCTCTGACCATCTCCTGTATCATGTCTCAATCTCTGACCATCTCCTGAATCATGTCTGCAGTCTCTGACCCTCTTCTGTGCTGGGTCTGCAATCTCTGGCCATCTCCTGTAGTACAGTTGTGTCCAAAATTATTCAACCCCCAATGCTGTAAAGGGGTTTAGGGACTATAGTGTACATTTGGAATTGTATTCAGAATCAAATCCTACAAGGACGTTGTAACTACCCAAATGCAACTAAAATGACATCAATTGTTTATGTAATACAGTAGTAAATGGTTCTTATGTGGTTTCTTCATTGCCACAATTATTCAACCCCTTAAAGACTACCACTCTGAAGAACAGAGGTTCATACAGGTGCTTTCCATCAGGTATTGAAAACACCTGTGGATGTCACCGAGCAGCAATCAAGCATAATAAGCACCAATTAGGCAGCTTTAAAATGACTGTGATACTCAGCTCCTTCTAGACATTTACTGGTGTGGTTACAAACATGGTGAAGGCAAGAGAATGGTCCAGGAAGACAAGAGAAGAGGTGATTTCTCTTCACAGGAAGGGCAATGGCTATAAGAAGATTGCAAAGATGTTAAACATACCAAGAGACACCTTAGGAAGCATCATTCGCAAATTCAAGGCAAAGGGCACTGTTGAAACGCTACCTGGTCGTGGCAGAAAGAAGATGCTGACTTCGACTGCTGTGCGCTACCTGAAGCGTAGAGTGGAGAGAAGTCCCCGTGTGACTGCTGAGGAACTGAGAAAAGATTTGTCAGATGTGGGTACAGAAGTTTCAGCCCAGACAATAAGACGCACACTGCGTAATGAAGGCCTCCGTGCCAGAACTCCCAGGCGTACCCCCTTGCTGTCTCCAAAGAATAAGAAGAGTCGACTGCAGTATGCCAAAAGCCATGTGGACAAACCACAAAAGTTGTGGGATAGTGTTCTGTGGACTGATGAAACAAAATTAGAACTGTTTGGGCCCATGGATCAACGCTATGTTTGGAGGAGGAAGAACAAGGCCTATGATGAAAAGAACACCTTGCCTACTGTGAAGCATGGTGGAGGGTCAATCATGCTTTGGGGCTGTTTTGCTTCTGCAGGTACAGGGAAGCTTCAGCGTGTGCAAGGTACCATGAATTCTCTTCAGTACCAGGAGATATTGGATGGAAACGTGATGCAGTCCGTCACACACCTGAGGCTTGGGAGACGTTGGACCTTTCAACAGGACAATGATCCCAAGCATACCTCCAAGTCCACTAGAGCATGGTTGCAGAGGAAAGGCTGGAACATTTTGGAGTGGCCATCGCAGTCACCAGACTTAAATCCGATTGAGAACCTCTGGTGGGACTTAAAGAAAGCAGTTGCAGTGCGCAAGCCTAAGAATGTGACTGAACTGGAGGCCTTTGCCCATGAAGAATGGGCGAAGATACCCGTAGATCGCTGCAAGACACTTGTGTCAAGCTATGCTTCACGTTTAAAAGCTGTTATAACTGTAAAAGGATGCTGTACTAAGTACTAAGATTGAATGTCACTTGGGGGTTGAATAAAACTGATAATGCTGTGAGCACAGAAAAGACATTTGTGGTTATTTCATTATAACTGTTATGTTATATTTGTCTGACCTACAAGTGCCTCTTTAATGTAAATGTAAGCAAGATGACTGAATGATCAAAAGCAATGTCAAACTGGCCAAAACACTCAATTTCAGTGGGGGTTGAATAATTTTGGACACAACTGTATGTCTGCAGTCTCTGACCATCTCTTGTATTATGTCTTCTGTCTCTGCCCATCTCCTGTATCATGTCTGCAGTCTCTGACCATCTCTTGTATTATGTCTTCTGTCTCTGCCCATCTCCTGTATCATGTCTGCAGTCTCTGACCCTCTCTTGTATCATGTGTGCTGTCTCTGACCATCTCCTATATCATGTCTTTGGTCTCTGGCCATCTCCTGTATCATGTCTGCAGTCTCTGACCATCTCCTGTGCTATGTTGGCAGTCTCTGGCCCACTCCTGTAACATGTGTGCTTTCTCTGATCATCTCCTGTATCATGTTTGCAGTCTCTGACCATCTCTTGTATCATGTCCACAGTCTCTGACCATCTCTTGTATCATGTCCACAGTCTCTGACCATCTCTTGTAACATGTCCACTATCTCTGGCTATCTTTTGTACCATGTCAGTGGGGGGGGGGGGGGATGTGACATCAACCACTTTACTGCACCAGATGACACCAACCCTAGTGACCCCACTGTGTATGTGATCCAGCCTGCCTGTGCTGCTTGCCCACAGTAAAATTACCAGCTTGTGCCTTATTCTGTGAATTATAGAAGAGGGTGCTTTATCTTGTGACACAGACCCTTCGTAAATTGTGAGCTTTTGTTTTGGTTGGGTTTTTGATTTAGGGTTTTTGTTAAAGAAAACAAATATGCAGTTCATCTATGTAATACATGTACATTTCTCCATGTTCTGCACCTTTAAGTGTCTGCAACAGGGGCGGACTGATACCTCATGGGGCCCCCGAGCAATAGGGGATCATGGGGCCCCTGTTTCCTTGCCCAAACTCAAAAAAGCCTATGAAAAAGGTACCAGGGGCATCTCATGGGGCCCCCCTATTGACCCCGGGCCCTCGGGCAGTGCCCGAGTTTCCAAATGGTCAGTCCGCCCCTGGTCTGCAAGTACAAATAAATGTCTGTTGATGTACTGGAAATGCACGCAGCTCCTAAGCCCTGTTGTGGGCTGTCAACATTCAGCATTTTCATAGACTGTGTGCTGTCAATCCTGCACAGCTATCATTTGCTAAAGGCAAGACCTTTTTTCTTTTTTGATAGTGTAAGGAAGGGTTAAAAATCCGTCAGTTTTTTTTTTTGCCATTTGTGTCCCATTGTTGAGATTTCCCTTCACTTCCTGTCCCATAGCCTGAGGTGATTGTCCGAAAGCTTGTCCTTGAAAATTGTATGTTAGTGCAAATAAAAAAAATAAAAAGTATCACGGTCAGTACTCAATTGTTTCTATCCCATAGCCAAAACAGAAAGTGAGAGGAAATTCCCCCAAAGTGAGGGAATGCTTGTCACCAGGGTCACCGGAACTAGTGTTGGAAGATTTCCCCTCTGTTACTGTTCTAGGGGCAACCCAACATTTTGGATTTTCTTTTACTTTCACTTTTGATGATAATAGTAAAATGGACAAATAGAGAGTGTAAATATTCCTAATGGGAGCAGACAGCAATAAAAACCTGACAAGGATTCTAATCCTTCTTCACTCTATCCAAAACAAAAGCAAAAAAAGTTTTGCCTTTACTTATAATTTAAAACTTTACTCCTATCCTATTCTCCAAAACATAATGACTAATTATTCTGTAATCCTAAAATAAGATTTAGGAGGGTTAATTAGGTTGCTTGAAAAAACACAGGAAATGTCAATGAGACACAGGACAGCTCTGAATTATTGACCACATCAACAGCTAATTTTTTGATAATTTTTTGCTCTTATTCTCGCTGCCCTATAGCAGATATACTGCTACAGGTCAGCAGGGGTGCACAAAATTACATATACATATATATGTGATTTTGCATTTTTGGGTAGAAGGCGCATGCGAGCCACGCACGCCCCCTACCTGCGGCGCCATTCGTGGCCACTGCTGTCAATCACCGGGTCCCAGCCGGTGGGTACTCGCCGGCTCCCAGTGATTGCTGAGCATCTCCGACGGGGTGGGAGGGGGAGAACTTTTTGTAAACAAAACAGTGGTCCTCCTAGTCAGCTCCTACACACTGCTTTGCAGAGCAGTGTGCTTACAGTGAAGCACAAACACGCCGCCCCTAGTAAAGCAGCACACAATTAACCCTTTGATCACCTCCACATGCTTACCCTTTCCCGCTCAGTGTCATTAGTACAGTGTCAGTGCTTTTTTTTTAGTTCCCCCCCAGCGTCAGAATTCCCGCCGCAGTCCCGATATAAGTTGCTGATTGCCGCCATTACTAGTAAAAATAAAAACAAAATCCCATTACATATACTGCCATTTGTAAATGCTATAACTTTTACATAAACCAATTAATTTACACATATTGGGATTTTTTTTAGCAAAAGACGTAGCAGAATATATTTTGACCTAATTTTATGACGAAATTTGATTTTTAAAAATTTTTTACTGAACATGTTTAATAGCAAAAAATGGCCTGGTCAGGAAAGGGGGTAAATCTTCAGGAGGGAAAGTGGTTAAATAGATATGAAAACACATTTTCAATTATATCAGAGCAAAAGGGAGATAAGGAGAAGTGTACATTGTTTGGATTTACATACACTTTCGTATTTTGAGTGATCAAAGCATAGCATTTATTTTTCACATAAATCTGTTCTAGTAGCTCTCTTTTGTTTACTTTATGCTGTTGCATAATTTAAAGAAATAAAATGGTTTAGCACCAAAACCAAACTACCACCAGCATATGCCATGTCCCTCCTCTCCCCATAGTAATAATAAAAGTTAGAGATAAACCTGAAAATAAACACAAAAGTGCAGGCAAGCCAAAAGGCAGAGGCAGCAGTGCTGAGCAAGACTGAAATAATGGGCATTTGTCTCCAAAAACAGGCCCTGCATGAAAAAGAGGGGGTAGATTCACATACAGCAAGAGCAAGCTATGTCTGCATGTTCTTGGCCATAGTGGAAGCCACTGCATGCAGGGGTGGTAAATTACTGGCTCATAGTCTATGCGTTTTCTTTCACTGGCACAGCCAGTATTTAACTAGCATTTCTATTTCACCCATATTTTCCTTTTCTTTTACTAATCCCACCACATCTTATTCAGAGGAATAGGGGGAATTATTCAAGCACACCATTCTGATTTGTGGAAAACGGGAAGATTTTAAGAATGCAAAAATCTTCCTTTATTCGCTAAGAAAGGGCTGGCTGTGGCAAAGGTAGAAAGGGAGTGAGTTGAGCATAGTGGGAGAGGGTGGTACAGTGCTTGCTAATGCTCAGTAGGAAGCCTTGCTCAAGGCGGGAGGCAGCTGATGCAAAATTGTGCTGCTGACTAATTATTATATTCCTGTATCTGTGGAATGATGCACTCATTTTTATTTTAAAAAGTTGCCTGTGCCTGATGTACCTGTTGGAAAACTATAATGCCTCTGGCCAATCTTTTTATATGTATATCTGAAGGCCACAGCTCATATGTCTATAGAAAACAAAAAATATCAATGTCCCCCAAATATAGGTTTATTGTTGCTGCCACTAAACTTTCCTGCTGCTGGCCAGTTTATACTACATCATACTAGAAGGTTGTAGCTCTAATATTTTTTTGAAAAATTGAGAATATGGAGATAGAGGTTTGGAGAAAGTGAGGTGGTGGTAGTGTATTTGTTCCCTCTGTTTTTACACTTTTTAATTATGTGCTACAGTGTTGCTAAAAAAGTTAGTTACCTGAAGGCTTTAGCTCTACTTTTTTAAGAAACCAGATTCCCGTGGCTTGCCACTCTGCATTTACAACTGTTGAAGCTGCTACTTCTGTTGATCAAAACAGGTCTATTATGGATGAAGGAAAATATACGTGTCTCTGTTAAAACTACAAGAAAAAACCTTTTTAACTGATATAAATTAATTAAAAGTAGACTAGTTGCTGCAGTTGTCTGTAAACAATGCTAATTGTAAAAGGAAAAAAAATAAATACACAGCTAAAAATACAAAGTACATGGTCACCGAGTCTGTTTCTGAAACATCACGTATAACTTTAAGGCATCATTCACATCTATAATTTAAAGGATATGTGTTTTATAAGTCTTTGTAAATTAATTTTTTCAATATTTTATATATAGACAAATGTGACTTTCCATGCTATTTAATTAGAAATTGCTTGCTTACCAGCCCTCCAAGAGGCCACAATTGTCTATCAATACCCTCCTGACTCTGATTTCAATACAATTTACCTCCAAATTCATGTTAGGTAAATTTTTTGATCACTTTCCTAAACTCTGGGTGAATTGAAATTTTGTCAGATTCCTTCATCGCTAATGACGACATGCTGTACTGCCACTCTTTTGTCAGCCTCCTTATCATCCTTAATAGATTGCCCTGAATTCCCTGCATGTTGAGTGGGTGGTGAGTGAGTCTTTCACTGCTTTCTTTTGTGGGGCACAGCCTTTAAAGAACAAGAGCCCCTATTCCATGTCACAGCTTGTTCTACGTTAGGGGTTGCTGCGTCCTGGGCCTTTTGGCCACTAGCCGGTCTTCAGTATACACATTTACCAGGTTCTATTGTGTGGGATTCATGACTCTGGGTGGCGACATTTTTGGGGCATAAAGCCACATCATGACACTTGAGGGTTTCCTGTTGGTGTATATTGTTTCATGTACAGGAATGAAGACAACACAAGCTGCTGGTGTGAGGAATCATGTTGAACAATGGAACTGCATCCAGGTCAGACATAGAACAGGGAACAGGAAGTATAAGGCAATGCAATCTTACCGTATACAAGTAGAGTCACAGTATTTGCATAATAACTCTATAACATATATGTCCTTTTTTTTAGGTATTGCTTGTGGGTTACAAATGTCATGCACAGGTGTTGTTAGATGGAACAACACAAGAAAATATCAAGAGCCACTTTAACAATGATATTCTAAATATTAATATAATTATAACATGCTATTATATAAGCAATGCAGTGCTAAGCATATTACAACTTTATACTCCAACTACACTGATATATCACTTCTGTGCTCAACTTGTTCACAAATACAGAGATGTAAACAGATAGCAAGTAGCCTTAGGCTAGACAAACAAACTATAGATTCACCTCCACAATGCAGCTAATTAACTGCAATCATCAAGAGAAACTCATTTATCTGATTCCCAGTCCAGTATTAAGTGTTTTACCTCCATTGTTGCAATTGTTTCTTTACAGGACAGTAAATAGCATCTGATAGACACACTAATGAGCATCTAGATCTGTGATTGCATGTAACATGGAAAATTAAAACAAAACTAAAAAAAAACCGAGATGTGATTAATATGTTAATTAAGTTCCCCTTGTTCTCAGTTAAAATGTTTTCCCTAAACTATTCACATTATATGTGTTAAAGTATATTAGAAAAATGTGCAGTATATGCATTTATTATTAAAGGGATTTATATAGATAAAGATACTTTAATGGGGCTAGATTTTTTTTTACATAGGAAAATCAACTGCATTTATTAGTATCTGATTGCTTAGCTGGTTATGAACATGTTTTATTAAAGATTGTCCAATAGTAAACTAGTGTTTGTTTTTTAGAACCAGCCAGTTTAAAGCCGAGTTCTGCTTTTTAAAACACCTTAACCTGATAGCTATTTCAAGTAACCAAAAGCTAATGAAACTGGTGAACCACTAGGGGCTGATTTTCTAAAGGAGAGGAGGCTGTTCACTTTGCAAAGTGAATGTTCAATTTGCAGATAGGATATTGTGACAGGTGCCACAAGATGTCAAGCTACAATAAATAGACACATTAAGAAATTCCTCCATCGGCATGGTATAACACTGTACAAATAAAATCTGACAGTGTATGGCCAGCTGTAATTTAATAAAAATGACAAAACTGTTTACCTTTAATACCAAATCGTCTGCAAGTGATTTTTTTCCTTAACATGACTGGATGATGAAACACAGATTTACTTTATTCATAGTGCCCAACTGTCCCTTATTTTGAGGTATGGTCCCTCTTTGGAACCAAGTCACCTTGTTTCTCTTTTATAGACCCCCTATAAAAAATATAATTTAATTTCCAAAACTGTTTTACTAAAGTTTTAATACAGCCTCTAAATGATTGCAGTTTGTTATTTTGAAAAACAAGTATAAAGAAAAGGTATTGGTTAAAGAAAAAAGAAAACAAACACTGGAGGGTCTAAAATCAAATAAGCACCATACTCCTGTCTAGACAACCTAGTATAGTCTCTGCTAAAGCCATGCCCCCTGATATGTTTTGCTGTGTCCACTGAAGTGTAATCATATGAGGCCATTTTCAAGTCTACACTAGGTTGGCTGGATGGGAGTGCGGCGCTAATTTTATTTTATACATGAATTGCTTGATGAGCACCTTTGGCAGCTTGCACCTTTCTTCCTGGTGACTGCGGGAGGTTGGCTTCCCCAGCTTGAGTGGCATTCAAATTTTAGCACTGGAGGGTCTAACCCAGCCTTTCTCAACCTTTTCAATACTGAGGAACCCTTGAAATAAGGTTCCAGTCTCGGGGAACCCCTGCAAAAATGATTATATCTACAAATCATGATACATTAATGTGGTGGTCATTGGGAAGAATTCCCCTCTTACAAATAACTAAAAACGTCATTGTTGTCAGTGGGAACTCCTTAGAGAAGCAGAAATTGCCCATCGCTCCAGAAGCTTCTAGCATTCTCTGGAGGCACCCCAAGGAACCTTGGTTGAGAAACCCTGGTTTAACCAGTTATCTTTTGTGTATAATTCTTCATGGTTAACGTAAGAGGGGTTTAGCAGGGCATATTCTTTGCCTAAGTACTTTGTGCTAAAAGTTGTCCCTTTTCTTCTCAAAAAGTTGAGAAGTATTCTCATTCACTATGCTCAGTAAACATTTACTTTGCAAAGAAAACATTTGGTTTCCTAAGAAAACTGTGCTTATTACTTTTGTAAATCAACTCCGCAGCATTCTATTTGACCACTAATTGATACCTAGAAAACGAATAAACTTATAGCATTGCACACACATTTTATTCAGAATTATGAAAGGTTCAGTTGCTTGACCTGATTTACCGATTAAATACAGTACATAGCAATACAAGGGATCTGTTACTCAAAGGTGTGCTTTGTGCCTGCTTGGTGAAAGGTTCACCAACTAGTTTGGTAAAAAGGAAATTAGCAAATTATTTTCATTTATTTTCACCAGATCTTTCTATTACTTTTACAATTGTTTCAGGTTTTACAAACACCAGCTTAAAGACATATAAGGTTGTAAGTATGATAGAATAATGATTATTCAAAGCAAACCATCACTGGAAAATGACTTAATGAATCACCCTCTATCAAGCAGATAGAGTTATAGGTGACTAATAGTGCACACTGTGCTGGGGGTATGACAAAGTGCATTCACCGATGTAGGATGAATCATGGTACTTGTTAGATTTTTGTTAAATGATGCACCTGCACTATTTTGGCAACACAGAGCACCACAACAGCGCATTCATTTGTGTATTAGGGTGTGCTACAGCTTGGTTGCTTTTTTTTAATGTATATGTGCATTGGAGTGCCATTCAAAAATACACAATATTGCCAAAAGTATTGGGACACCCCTCCAAATCATTGGGTTTATGTGTTCCAATTACCTCCATGGTCACATATATATAAAATCAAGCACCTAGGCATGCAGACTACTTCTACAAACATTTGTGAAAGCATGGGTCGCTCTCAGGAGCTCAGTGAATTCAAGCATGGTACCATGATAGGCTGCCACCTGTGCAATAAGTGCATCCGTGAAATTTGCTTGCTACAAGTACTAAATATTCCACGGTCAACTGTTAGTGGTATTGTAACAAAATGGAAGCAACTGGGAACAACAGCAACTCAGCCACAAAGTCGTAGGCCACATAAAATGACAGAGTGGGGTCAGGGCATGCTGAAGCGCACAGAAGTTGCCAACTGTCTGCAGAGTCAATAGCTAAAGACCTCCAAACTTCTTGTGACCTTCATATTAGCACTACAAGAGTCCATACCGAGCTTCATGGAATGGGTTTTCATGGCCGAGCAGCTGCATCCAAGCCTTACGTCACCAAGTGCAATGCAAAGCGTCGGATGCAGCGATGTAAAGAATGCAGCCACTGGACTCTAGAACAGAGGAGATATATTCTCTGGAGTGACAAATCACACTTTTCTGTCTGGCAATCTGATGGACATGACTGGGTATAGCGGTTGCCAGGAGAATGGTACTTGCTTAACTGCACTGTGCCAAGTGTAGAGTTTGGTGGAGGGGGGATTATGTTGTGGGGTTAATTTTCAGGGGTTGGGCTTGGCCCCCTAGTTCCAGTGAAGGGAACTCTTAAAACGTCAACATACCAAGACATTTTGGAAAATTTCATGCTCCCAACTTTGTGGGAACAGTTTGGGGATGAATCCTTCCTGTTCCAAGATGACTGCGAACCAGTGCACAAAGCAAGATCCATAAAGACAAGAATGAGCGAGTTTAGGTTGGAGGAACTTGACTGGCCTGCACAGAGTCCTGACCTCAACCCGATAGAACACCTTTGGGATGAATTAGAGTGGAGACTGCATGCCAGGTCTTTTCGTCCAACATCAGTGCCTGACCTCACAAATGCGCTTCTGGAAGAATGGTCAAACATTCTCATAGACATACTCCTAAACCTTGTGGACAGCCATCCCAGAAGAGTTGAAACTGTTATAGCTGCAAAGGGTGGGCCAACTCAATATTGAACCCTACGGACTAAGACTGGAATGCCATTAAAGTTCATGTGCGTGTAAAGGCAGGCCGACCAATACTTTTAGCAATATTGTGTAATTGTGTTTGTCTAACCGTGCTAGACCTGTGTTTGGTTATAGGTATCCAGTGACAGACCACAGAGATAATTTGTCCTTCAAAGGGTTCCGTGGCTGATGGGGGTAGACTGGTTTCAGTCTCTGGCTGATGACTCTCTAAAAGTGACTGAACCTTGCTTCAGGGGATAATCTAGGATTAGAGGCTTGCCTGGTGTAGAAGTGAGTCACAACTGAGGTTAAATTTTGAAAGGTTTATTGAAGCGTTATTTCACAGGTAAAAAGCCAACATGTTTCGAGGGAATTCCCTTCACCTTCATCAGGCCTTTTTAGTATGATGAGGTTGGTATAGGTCTGAAACTTAAGATAAACTGCGGGAGAGAGCCTTTTGGTGCTGTCAGATCATAGAGTCTTGGTTTGACCTAGACTAATGCTTCAATAAACCTCAATTGTGATTCACTTCCACACCAGGCACACCTCCAAATCTGTTCTAGATTCTAAATGGACACACATCTACAGACTTACCATAATGCACATTAAAATGTGGGTTTTAGCATACAACCTCAAAGCTTACTGTACATGTGTCCAATCTCAGTGCACTTTTTTAAAACTGAAGGCACAAATGAAGCATCATATGGATTTTTAATACACACTGCTATCATCATTTTAATTAAACATCAGTGTACAACTCACTACTGATAGGTTTATGGATTTAGTCCACTGTGCAAACTCACACCATTGCACTCACAATGCAAGCTTACAATATGATTTATGTATTTTCCTTTGATGAGGCCATAGGTGTAAGCCAGCAAACTAAGGTGTATGAGGATGGTTGGGTAGTGCCTGCACAGGTGACAGTCCTTAAAAGTTAATGGGCATCTGAACCTTTGCTTTCCCCATGCGAAGCAATGTAATATTCTCCTTCCCCTAGCTGAACATACTTACCCTACCTTCACTACCTAAACACTCATTCAGCCACTGAGAGAGAAGGAAAATGGGCCAGAGTAAGCTCTGATTCCCTCTAGTCAGAAATTACATAGGGATGAGTACTTTTTCTGCTGCCATAAGATAGTGCTGGGCCAGTCACCAAGTACCAGCACTGTTACATGCTCCACTATATCCAGAAGTAGCCGGTGTTTTCTTCCTCTGCTGAATAGAGTTTTGGGGAAGCAAGGGAAATCTAGCATATGCTTCTACGGATAAGGGCAATAAAAAGGACTTGAGCTCTGGAAACCGCATACAGTTTCCAGAGGGTAAAGGACTAAACACCAGTATTGCCTGTGGTCTGCAGTTGAACTTTTTCTATTACTGACTTACCTTACCTTATTTTGCACTGTGTTTCTGTGTGGAGGAGGCTATCATGGTAAAAGTGCAGAGAAGCAGGGCTTTACATCATCATGTCAGTGCTGCCCCCAATGACAGGTGATCCTATCCCTGCTGGGAAAATGATCAAGAGGCAACAGGAGAGGTGGAGAAATCACGGTTCCACAGAATGAATGAAGCAGATGTACAGAGATCTTTGCAATACAGGTTCTTAGGTACAGTTTTCTTTCTAGCAGGCACTTGGGAGAACAGAGAGCAGCACAGTAATGATGTTATATTATATTCCAAATTTTATGAGATTGTCAGAGGCAGCAGTGCCTTAGATGCTCTCACACTGAACATATACAAATATTAGGCTACAGAACAGAAGTGCCTAGGCACAGTTACATATAATATGAAATATTGTGTATTAATAGGTAGTATTTTTGTAGCCAGCAAGAGGTCTTGACTCCTTTTTGACATGTTGAAATGTTATCTCATTACAGCCTATTCAAAAAAAGTTTATTGTTTACAGAGATTAATAGCTTAAGCTGTGGATTACACATGGAATTGAATCGGCCTGATATCTGGGTATGCCAGTGTATTGATCATACACAGACAACCAAATTATATACTTACAATATTTACACAGATATGGACACATTTTGCAGGAGACACTTGTTTTGCACTTTTATTTTAGCAATACCGTTGTTTTAGGCTTACTGATGAGACAGTTTAGCAAAACAACTATTTTGCAAATTTCCCTACAAAATAAAATGCTAGGTCCAAAATGCAATGGGAAAATGTTTATTTTCATATTGTTCTGGCAGCAAGACACCCTAGTGAAATTGTAAGTTCCGTGCCTGTTAAATTTTATGTCATGGCTCTTTTCTTTGTATGAATTAGACCAAGGGAGAGATTTTCAGGCATGGTCACCTGAGTGAAAGGCATGAAAGAGTGAACAGAAGCCTGACAAAAAAGATCTGACTACCTAACGCTGGCCAAAACCAAGCATAATATTAATGGCAGGGAATGGGCTATTGAGCGTTATAACCTTGGCCCTAGCGATACGTACTATAAAAAGGCAGGCTGATGTTATCTATCCAACACTGACAGAATGGTCCTAATTAAATGAAGTTCATATGTGTACGTCAGTGCATCAATCACACATGGACAGACAAATTGTATTCTCACAGTATTTACTATGCACTCATGATTGGCATTAATAAACACACAGTTGGCAAAGCTTACCTATGTCAAATTCACTACCAAATGCATTTTACTAAGGAGTGTACATGCTAGCATCCAAATGTGTGCCAGACCTCAGATCTAATTTTCTTCTTAAAGTGTATTGCCACTTTTGGAAAACACCTACTTAAAAAATATTTTAAAATTGCTGCTTGCCATTTAATGCTCTTTTCTGATATCTCCAGGACTAAGAAATCCTAGTAAAGCAGTCCATACATGGATCGAAATTCAGCTGACTCACATTTTTTTTCTAGCCATCTTTGCTCAACTAAAATCAATCATTTGACCTGCTTCTGTCAAAGGATCATGCTGGAATATTTTTCATGATCATCCGCTGCAGCCAACTGGATATCAATTTTACACATGCTAAATAATATACACGTATTTGTTTTTGGGGTTTTTTTCGAACCAAAGAAATTTGACAGAATAAATGGTATCCTTCATTTAAGAAGAAAGATTATTTATTCAAGATGTTTTATAAAAGAAGGTAAAGAGAAGCTTTTTTCAAAATGGTCAGATTTTTCCTCCTTTTTATAGTAAAAAAAATAAAAAAGGTTGTGGTGATTAAAAAAAAAAATCTTTCTATCTGTCTCATGAAATTTAAAATTAATTTGGGTACAGTGTTGCATGGCCAAGTAATTATCAGTTAAACTGTCACAGTAAAATGGCCTGGTACTGAAGGGATTGCAACATGCTGGCTACAAACAACTAAAAAGGTAAGATTATTTAAAATTTATTTTTAGATATGCTATGTGAATGGAAACACTAAATAAGCCTGTGGTGCTTTGTTTTTTTTTTTTTTTTAATAGAGTAGGTAAGGGTTAAAGGATAAGTTCAACTTTTAACAAAAAATAATAAATGCACATTTTTTTGCAGTAAAAAAATGTGCATTTATTATTTTTTGTTTGTGGAGCCTCTAAAGCATTGCATCTCCCTCTGACCTGTCAGTATATCTGCTTGCTCGTACATCCCATATGGGCAAGCAGATATTTACTTACAGGAAGGCCCAATGAACTACCACGGCACTGTGGAGCGCAGTGGTAGTTCATTGAAAACTACAAGCCGAATGCTGCAAATTATGATGGGTCTTGTAGTTTTCCCATTCACAGAATACTGTGAATGAGTGATGCGGCTATGAGGGTGGAGCCCTGCAGGGGAGGAGAAGATACCCCGCTAGCTGTCACAACCAGGATCAGGGGGTGTGAGGGCCAGTCCGATCGTAGCATATTACACCCTGAATATGGGTGTAACATGTTATGAAAAGTGTACTTACCCTTTAAAGATCATGTGTTTTGGGGGAGATATCTCTTTACTTTGCACACTGAGGATATAACAGGCATCAAGAGGATTTCTCTAAAAACTGAGGGAATTTCCCCTTAAGAAGTTGTCACAGGAATTAGAAAACTTCCCCTCACCTTTAGCCCTGGTTCACATCGGTGCAACTTGAAATGCAATTTGACAGTTCCAAATCGCATGACAAGTCGCACTCTATTTGTGCCTATGGAACCCTTCAAATCGGTGCAATTCCAACTTTGTGGTGCGGCACTGATTTTGAAAAAATCTTCCTGCACTATTTTTGGCAATTTCATGTGCGACTTGCATAGACATCTGTGCATGAAATTGCACTGATTTGCGGCTTTGAAATTGCGCTACTTCAACTGAAGTAACGCAATTTCAAAGGCATTCAGTGTGAACCATGGCTAAGTCATAGTGACAGCACTAAAACGTTGGATGTCCTATGATTTTCTGTGACTGTGACAGTGGTCACCAGGACAATTAGAGAGAGTAAATTTACCTAGCAGGAACACAGAAGCAATAAAAAAGAGAGCGGAGTTCTAACTCTTCTCTACTCTGTTCAAAACAAAAAGGTGTATTGTATCTAAAGCCAAAACATTTTCTAGTTTAGTTTTGTGGGGTTAGAAGCCCCTGGTGCAGGGACGGACTGACCGTTTGGAAACTCGGGCACTGCCCGAGGACCCGGGGTCAGTAGGGGGCCCCATGAGATGCCCCTGGTACCTTTTTCATAGGCTTTTTTGAATTTGGGCAAGGACACAGGGGCCCCATGATCCCCTATTGCCCAGGGGCCCCATGAGTTGTCAGTCCGCCCCTTCCCTGGTGTGTTAGGGAGAATTGTCCTCTCTAATTGTGCTCATAACCATAGGGATGAATTGGGTTCAGATCCAAATTCAGTCCAAACCCAGGTCAATGGAACCCGTGAGAAGCTGTCATGTGATTGCAGCTCCACTGGCCCAATGAGCTGCCGGCAAGAAATTTCCTGCCCTGCAGCCACACATAACAAAGATGCGGGAATGCTCATGACATCATTGACCTAATATGGCCACATGACCATTAGGTTGATGATGGCAAGGGCATCTCTGCCTATTTATGTTCATATTTAATGCAAGATTTTCTGGTAACTCTGCCAGCAAGAACTTGCACTCCATGCAAAAAATAAGCCCAAGCCCATGTGAATGAAGCACAATTTTTCTGCTATAATAAATAAATACACATTGGCCAGCTTACTGCCAGCTCTCAATCCAATACTCACCTTGTCTTCAGGAATGTCCCCTGCAGAAACTACACTCTGCTGCCAGCTGCCACTTCCTCTCTGGGTTGAACAATGACCAGCAAAATTCAACCCAGATCCTATGAGCCCAGGCTTTTATGAACATACCCCCTAAAAGTATGTTTGGTCTAGGCTTACAATGTAAAGATGTCCTATATTCAGCTCTGCTGTCTGCAGTTTTAAAGACAGCCCACCATCACTGCAAGAAGAAAAGTTAGAAGACCTCAGAATATCACATACTGTAAATGGCCAAAGATCCCAAGATAAAAGGTATGTTTGAAGGAGATTAAAAAACAAAAAACAGGAGCAGGAGGAGTGTGCAAGGAGTGGAGGAAATAATGGGGAGTAGCTTTAAAAATCTAGAGATGTCCTTTAACTGCTGTTATCTGTAGTACAGGCATATCTTGTATAGGAATAATACCGAATGAGGTGTGCACTGATACCAGCTAAAATGGCAGTAAAAAAACAACTTAAAGTAAAAAATGTTAGTCCATGCTGCGCAAAGGGTACCACAGTGTACATACAAGTAACAATGTACAGAAAAGGCTTCCACCACTTCACATGTACTGATGCTTGGACTGGAGCTTTCGGTGTGAACTATCTGCACATTTGCTTTTTGTGCTCCAACAGCACAGCATGCAGGTGTTTTTGAGCTGTTCTTTTTTTTTGCATAAGTCCATTTCATAGCTTAATGAGCAATCATGGTGCTTGTCAAGTTTAATTCTTTTTTTTTTTTTTTTGTAAGAATGTTAACGTATCTTTCTTATTGGATTAGAAAGTGCGCAAGCAGTATTTTCAATGCACTGCTAACTAGGACCACACTGCACGTATCAAACAATATGCTCTCTAGACAGGTTGTATTTATGTGCTGTTGCAATCCCACAATGCAAGTGTGCCATAGCAATTTCTGTTCTTGTTTATCTTTAGTAAATCAGATTAAATATGTGATAGATAGATAGATAGATAGATAGATAGATAGATAGATAGATAGATAGATAGATAGATAGATAGATAGATGCAAAAAAAATAGAAGGTGGATGGATAAATAGATAATAGAAAGATAGTTATGTATTAACATAAATAGGTGGATAGATGGAAGATAGGATGAATAGATAGATAGATAGATAGAAACAGTGTTTTTGTTATTTGTGTTAGAGAGCCCTTACTCATACCTTCCCCACTTTGCACATATTCTTACATACCCCTCTGTGTATGTACAGCTTTATTTATACCAGCAGAAGTTGTGTGGATACACTCAGTAAATACAATATAGTGATTGTACCAATACACAAAGCTGCCTGTGTACACAGCACAGCACACAACACAGTATATAACACCAAGGACATATGATCATGTACAGATCCCATTAAAACAAATAAAGTGGATTCTGCACATTTAGCACAGCACACCCTTCATGCTTTCAGTGTATATTGTCTGTGGAAGCACTTTCAGTGTACTTCATTTCCCTGGATATAATTGTATTAAACAATCCACAAAGCCAGCAGAAAATAAGCAGTGTGGACACAAGTCGGACATTGTCCCGGGAATTCCCTTTTTTCTCTAACAGCAGCAGCTTTTTATTGAGCTTAGATTTTCAACTTCTGTCTTCCAAATAAATTTCTCTAGTGTCATAAACCTTTTTCTTTTTTTGTTGTATTTTTTTTTCCCTTCCTCTTGCCTTCCCTCTCCTTTTAATCTGTCTCACCCTAAGGCAAGCAGGAAGATATTGTGAGAAGTGACAGTATAATTATGAGAACTCCCTTCCTCCTTCCACCATTCAAATCTTGTCATTTGAACTGTGTATGCTCGTTACTAAATTAATTTTGCCTGTATTAAAAAAAAGAGAATCATCGTTCGTGCCCTTAGGTAAAACTGCCACTGGTTTCATGCTGGGTATTCACTGCGGAGGGGAGTTGTGAGCAGGCTTCCCCTTCTGTACTAGGCCAGGC
The DNA here is from genome assembly GCF_062004578.1 of Staurois parvus. Taxonomy (NCBI): domain Eukaryota; kingdom Metazoa; phylum Chordata; class Amphibia; order Anura; family Ranidae; genus Staurois; species Staurois parvus. The sequence continues at coordinate 5,136,218 of NW_028318646.1, read as the reverse complement.
AAAGAGGGGGCTGCCCACCTGCATGGAGTCTAGTGTGGCTTTGTTTCACAGCATAGATCTAATGATTGAACTAATGAAGGCCTGTTGTAGTCAATAATTACCCATCGGTTATTTAAATGACATCCTATTTACCATATAAACACAGGCAGCTCACAGCTACAAAACGTCTTTCTCTCTCTCTCTCTCTCTCTCTCTCTCTCTCTCTCTCTCTCTCTCTCTCTCTCTCTCTCTCTGGCATTTTTTTCTTCCTGCCCCTTTTTTTATCTACAAGGGCGATTGAAACTTTATAGTGCATGATTCATAGAGAAGAGCTGCACTGGGAGCTATGGTGCATATTACATTAATCAGTGTCAGAGATATGAATATGAATTCTCCATATTGCACAGGATATAAATGTTCTGGTGAATAATTGATCGCTGCTTACTACCAGGCGCTGAGAAAAAAAAAAGAGAAAAAGGCAAGTTTAGAAGATTGAGAAGTAAAGGTGATCTCATTTTTCATGCAAGAAGAACACTGGTTTACAATGTTCTGTTTACATGACGTCATCACATACTTTTTATGGATTTGCTAAAATACACTCATTGCAATGCAGCTTTTTTTTTTTGCAACGCATTAATATTAATAAATTGTTTTGAGATGGTCTATTGGTTGAATTATTTTTTATATTTTTTTATATTTTAATTTATTGCATTTTATTAATCCTTACGGCCTCATGCACCCCGGTGTAAAAAATGTATTTCAAAGCATCTTTGCTTTATGAATCTGAATACAGGTGTATTGTTTGCAGTAGAAAAATGCACACAGTTATATAAACATGCACTGCGTTCAGGTATGTAAGCAAAAATAAAAAATTCTGCATCTGAAGACACCACCGTAAGAATTTTACTGATCATAGAGGCAAGGTTTATCTAAGTAATTAATAAAAGGCTATATTCACACAGCCGTAAAGGAAAAAAAAAAAAACACAGAGATTTACAAGTGCTTTTATTTACAGATCTGAACGCAGCTGCATTGTTTCCAATGGAGACATTCACACAGGTGCAAAAACATGTACTGCATTCAGATTTGTTACACAAATCCAAAAATCTGCATCTAGGGACATACGTGTACACATACCATGCATTCTGGTATTAAAAAGAAGACAATTTTACACATTTGAAATAGATCTAAAAGCAAGTATTATTTAATGCAGGGATGTTTGTATAATTAAAATGTTTGTGGTCATGTGAATATAGCCAAATGCTTGCCTTTAGATACAATTTTAAATGCACTGTAATTCTTCTATATCCTTTTGCTTTTTTGTCAGTACCCAAATATACTTGTAGTATATGTTTGTACATGTATTTACAGTTTTAAACACATAAACCACATGTCCTCAGATACAGATGTCACTTTTGGGTTACAGATTTGAATGCAGGGCATGTTTGTGCACCTGTGTGCATGTCCCCATTGAACACAATACATTTGCATTCAGATCCATAAACAAAAAATGCTTTAAAATTTTTTACACCCGTCTACTTGAGGCCTAAAGGCATGTATAGGCATACATAGATGCAAAAGTGCATTGTGGTATTAAAAAAAAAGCAGAAGAATATAGAGCTACAATTTTTACACATTTAAAAAAAAGGTATCAAGAGGCATGCTTTTTACTAATCATTTATTTAAGAACTTCTGTGCCAGGAAAACACTTGCCTATATGATCAGTGAATTTCTTACAACCGTGTGCATGTAGCCTACATGTGGGGGCTGCATTCCTTTTCTTCATGAAATGTAGGTATACATGCAAAGATTAAGAAAATGCAATTCAAAGTATTTGCTTTCTTCTCTGAATGCAGATTTATTGTTTTCAATAGAGGTGTGTAAATCAGTGCTGTGTTTAGATCCTTAACCAAATAATGACCTGCATCTTACATGTGTGTGCATATACATAGATGCAAAATGTGCATTTTGGAATTGAAAACAGAGTAAAAGGATATAGAATTAAAGGTTATGAAATGAAATGCTTATGCGCCTTTACACTCTTAAATTAGTTTTTGATTTTTGGTTACATATCTAAATGCATGCTTACACACCTGTGTATATGTCTACAATGAAAGCAGTACACTTGCATTCAGATCCATAAACAAAAAGTGCTTTGAATTGCATTTATATGGTCATGTGCATGAGGCCCTAAATGTATCTAAAAGCAAGCATTTTACTGATCATTTATGCAGGAACTTTTGTGCCAGAAAAACCTTGTGTATTTGATCAGTATTCTTACAGCCGTGTGCATGTAGCCAGATCTCATGTTTCATGCAGTGTAGGTAACACTTGCCAGAAGAACACTGGCTTAAAAGAATCCATTCATATGACGCCATCACAGACTTTAATGGATCTGCTACAATATACTCATTGCACTGCAGCTTTTTTTTTTTCCAATGTTTTTCTGTTAATAAATTGTTTTGTAATGGTCTATTGCTTAATGCAGTATTAAACCCAAAAACATAAATGTAATAGATTGCAGCTTACCATATAGATGTGGTGGTTCCCATCGTTTCCTTCAGTCAGTGTTAAATGGTTTGTCTCAAGCCTCTAATTGCCACTTTTGCTGGACAGCTTAGTCTGTTAAGGAAAGTTGAAAAATACCAGACTTACTGGCCTGATCACCAGGTGAACATAAAGGGGAAAAAAACTAAAAAAGAAAACTATTGCAGTCACTTCTAAGAATTAGTATTCTGCAGTGTATAAGTTTTTTGTTGTTGTTTTGTTTTTTTTTTGGCTTATTATCACTTTGTGGGGAGTTACTTTAGGCCTGGTGATGAGCCCCCAGGAACACTTGCTGTGTTAGAGTGGAGACTCTGGATGGAGACTCAAAAGAGATACCTTTTGACAGCAGCATTGTCGCCCCGTGGGGGATGGTAGTGTTAGACAAGCAAATTTATTAGATGGGCTTGACTAACAAATTAAAGTTGAACTCAAGCTAACTCTTTTTAGCAGTTACAGAAAACAGTTTTTGTTCCTTTTTGAACAAAGCTTTTTACATAAATGAATAAAAGCCGGCCATTGTAAGTATCCCTTTCAGTGTTAAATGGTTTGTCTCAACACTTTAATTGCAACTTTTGATAGACAACTTGGTCTGTTAAAGAAAGTTAAAAAATAACAGACTTACTGGTCAGATCACTGGGTGAAAATAAAGGGAAAAAAACAATACAGCAACCACTTCTAAGGATTTGTAATCTGCAATATATTAATTTTTTGTTTTAGGGTTTAATACCACTTTAATGAATTTATAGGATAGCAAAGGTTGCTATAAACTGAGGTGAATGTGCATATGCTCCCTGCTTGTATACAATAATAGATTAAAATTACCAGTCAGAATAATACAAATTGTTTAAAACAAGGCCATTTTGTGTGATCATGTTCAATGCATCTAATAAACATTTTTTAAGAATAATTGCCAATTTATTTAAATAATTTTTTTTGAGCTTGTACAGTAGGATCATTTTTAAGATTCTACTAAATCAGGAGCACCTTTGAGCACACAGATTACATAGTTGAGGGGCTGGTAGGATACCACAATAACCACTTTAGATCAAATCTAGGACTAATATAATATTTTTAACCAAACAAAAATGAATTGGTCCAAAAACTGTAATGTTACAGTATGATGACACAATAAATAACAAATGGATTAAAAATGAGCTAAAATATACCATGTTTCAAAGCTGTATAACGCATACAGTGTATCATCTCCATATCTCGAAGTAGACCCGGGGTACCCATTAGAAGACCTGGGGCATGTGCTTTGGATGTCAGGGTCTAGCAACGCCCCTGTTAATTAACTTAAATATACTAAATATATCAAATGTAATAAATATGGTTGGAAAATGCCTGATGTTTTGCTAAATGTAAATATACAAGTTATCTAAATAATGCAACTGTGACATTGTAACATTGTTGCATAGAAATATTTAGCAATATATATATATATATTTTTTTACATCTTAAGTTTTTAAAAATACTTTTTATATTTCTAAATCTTTTTTAAATAGTACTAAATTTTACCACATAGTGAAAAAAAATCTAAAAATCCAAGCACTGGAAAAAAAAACTGTCCAGATGCAACTAAGCTCAATATGTGGAATGTCTCACTTTATTGTTGTTATTATTGTTGTTTATTCACCCATGAACTCGAGGGCTTTTGTTAGACATTTGTTGAAATACACACTTGTGCTATTCAATTACAGCACTTACATATGATGGAATTGCAAAGTGCACTAGTGTGTCCACAAACAAGAATTAGCAATGCAAACTGCAATTAAGAATAGACAGGTCTTACGATGGAACCGCCCTTCTGTCTGCAATTTGTTAGATCGTAATTAACCCTGTTCACAGGACAAATATCAGTAATGACACCCTGCACCCTTTCACACCACCAACTGTCCATCCTGAACATCCTTCACCCACGTCACCCAAAGTGACAGCATTTCCAAGCATCTGCTCCAGCTCCGGGCACACCACGACAACTCTATGAGAAGCTGACACCGCACAATCCACACTTCCCACACCTACATAGAAAAGTGCAGCAATCGTCTGATATTTGAAATCAGCCCGAAATATCCATCATTAGAACGGCGTGCTGATATAACTGTACTTGTTTGAGAACGCTGCTATAATACTTGACATAAATTAATTCTGAACAAGATGGCATTTCTTAACTGGCATCAGTGAAGTGCCGAGGAATGACAGCTTGTGATACACGATCACACCTATGGAGGGAGCTATTGCTCTATGAAAGACAACCAACAGAACAGGCTGTGCTGAAGGTGCCACGCTGACACACACATACCAACCAGAGAGATAGATATATATATATATATACATATACACACACACCAACCAGATATATATATATATATATATATATACACACACACACATAGCAACCACATATATATATATATATATATATATAGTTCAGAATCTCTCTGTTATTATACTGCATGACTGCTTAATTTCCACTCCTATAGCTTCCCTCTACATATACAAATATCACCAAAGCCAGCCAAGACATTGATTTCATTAGCCTTGTTGCAAACGCATAAACACTGACACAATTAAAAGGATATATCATGTAAATTGAAATACATACAAAATTATGTATTCCTCTGCAATGTCTTTTTTTAAATATTTAATAATAAAATTGAGAAAACTGACCCATTCTAGGGATGAGTGTAACATCTCCAGTTTAGTTATTAATCTGGTTACCCAGTCGGTCCCACAGCCATCCAGCCAGCACCTGCTTTGTTAAGTTCAATCAGTGATCCATTTGAACATCTCCAGACAATTAGCTGATGAAGAGATATCTATTTTGCCGTGTTTATCAGTGGCCTCACATTTGATGGGACCTTTATTAATATTTGATTTCGAAATCTTTTCTAGCTTCCGACAAGTGCCTGTTTGGGTCTAGCATTGTTTGAATAGGGCGTCCCCACATTATTTCTTAATGACTTCCCCAGCTGCCTCCTTCCATTTTCTGCTATGAACTACCATCTGGCGTCTTATAAGCACCTCAATGCTTGTTTAGTGTTCTCAATTAGAAATAAAAAAAAAATAGGAAACATTGAGAATATTGCAGGTTTTTAACAGATTGTGTTCGGAAGATGAATGTTTAAAGTCATGCGTCCGCACACACTTCGGCTTTATAGCACTTCTGTTTTGCTAAGCTCATCCTCAGCCCCTTATATTCTCATTAAAATCCCCAAACTGCACACACAATTAGCGCTGCTACTTTCGCAGCCTCTCCAAATCAAACTTACTGCTCTTCCCTTGAGCCATAAAACTCTGCTACCTTATGAGCTGCTTAGTTAGGTGTTAACTACCCACTCCACAGGGATTAGCTCAACAATTGTCTTTAAAATGCCTTACTTAAAATCTATACAGTTAAATTGTAATCAATATCAGAAAGACAGCAGTTAGGAAAAAAAAAGGCGATTCAGAGAAGTTAAAGAAAAAAAAAACCCTGAATTGCGTGAGGGTTGAAAAGGAATTATACAAGAGAGCAGATTGTTCCAACTGCTGCATAAGAGTAATCACCATAAACTACAGCGTGACAAATTGTTTCAGCGTATCCCTTTCACTTCATAATGACTGGCATTAAAATGGAAATTGTCTGCTTAAACAAAGGGTAAAGGCAAAAAAAGCAACTGGGACCGATATCATCTGAAAGCGTTAAACATAACTTCACTTCATTTTAGGACCAATCTGGTTAGGGAGGAAAACTAGAAAACATCGAATCGTATAGATTAGAATTTCATTTAGTTTATTAGACAAAAATATATGTTTTAGACAAGTTTTGTTGACGCGCTATTTACAGACTTCAGACCACGTTATATACAGAAAAAAACAGACATTGGGAAAACAGGTTACCAAAAAAACGAATATTCCAAGAATTGTTAGAATGACTGGTTCTGAATCGGTACAATGGAGACAAATCCATCTACAGATTTATAAATGTTTTTTTTTTCTGGTGGGGTGGAGGGAGGGAGTAGGGGGTATACCGCCTTATTGCAAAAAGAGTCATTTATGTGATACTCATTATAGTCCATAATGTTTAAACAGTCTCTTAATCACTGCTGAGGATTCAGCAATCAGGCTGTAGGAAGTGCCGTTAATATGCGAGCTGTTCCTTCTTGTTGTGTCAAGGAGCTGAAAATGACAGGAAAAAGGTTAATGTTACAATAAATAAATAAACAAACAAATAAATAACAGGCTATGCTTTTTGTGCATAATTGCCATTTTATTGTCATTTCACTTTTAGGGTACTGTCTAAAACTTTTTAAGGTCAGTTTTAAATAGAACATATGTGTGCTAGCTATGCATTCAGTCAGTTTGAATTCTAATTACACATACCATAACATATTGACCTATAGAAGTGTTCAACTTACTTTTCTCTGGCAGCCTGAAATGAGGACTTCAACTGTGTAGGGGAATCGGTACTTGGGACATTTTCTCTGTCTGCGAGAAAGGAAAGAAAGCCATGAATGTACAGATATATCTAGGATGCACATAAAGCACATTACCGACAGTGAACATGTAGATCCTGTGCACTAGACCTAGTATACAGGTAAGCTGACAGTACTACTAGATAAATAGGAAATGAAGAATTGTTTGTTTTATTCACCTGTATGCTTGGGACTGGTCCTGTCTGTGCTTTTGTCGCTGCTGATGGACCCCAAGTTGGCTGTTAGGAGAGGTGCTTGCTGGTGGACCTGGAGGTGGTGGTGATTGTGATGAGAAGCGTGGTGGTGGTTTACTCCTAACAAGGACCTCATATTAATCAGAGAACTCTGAGTAAGGAAAGCACCGTTTGTCCAGTTGTGGAATTTACCAATCTGGCATGTGTATAGTCCATGGCTGGGTAAGAAGGCCGGGTGTTGGATGGGTGGAGAACTGTGGTTTACTTGAGGAGGAGAAGGAGAGGACTTGAGGGCACCATCAGGACTGGTCGCCGTCTCTGCCAAAGACCAGATTTTAGGTTTGCTATGTGGTGACGCTTGTAAATTCCCCTGTCCGCCGGGACTCACGATTCTGGTATTATTGCTTTCAGAGAGTTCTTTCGTTAATGACAAAGAGTCTTTTGATTTAAGTCCATCAGCCCCTGCCAACAGGACATCGCTTTCCTTTTTGAAACTTTCTTTATCGCTCTGTCTCAAGTGCTCAGGCTTGTCGTCCTCGTCTTCGTTGCTCTGTTCCCCATCGTTATCGTCTATTTTATCAATGTCTATGCTTTCCAGGTCGATCTCCTCGTCGTCTTCATTTTTGTCATGGTCCCCTTCGGTATCACTCCCAAAGATATTGTCATCTTCTTTGCTCCTGGAGCCCCAGGTCACCTTGTTCTCTTTCTTGAGCCTCCTCCTGGCATTGGCAAACCAGGTGGAGACCTGCGTGAGGGTCATCTTGGTGATGATGGCCAACATGATCTTCTCGCCCTTGGTGGGGTAAGGGTTTTTCCTGTGCTCATTCAGCCAGGCCTTCAATGTGCTGGTACTTTCCCTGGTGGCGTTTTTAGGCCGGCCTGGGTCGCCATACTGGAATTGTCCATATGGGTAATAACCTGGGGCAGTATGTGCAGCAAAAGTGGCAGCGTGGACACCAGGGTTATCTTTCAGCTCATACTGTGATCCCTGAAACACATACAAAATATACCACTCGTTAATTAAAGGAATTCATATTTATTTACTCATTTTGTTTATTTTCAAATTTGTCATTTACTTGTTTTCATAATAAAAAAAAAATATTTTAGTAGTATATAAAAAAAAATCTACTTTTTCTAAACTACTGTGCCTCAAATCCCAAATGCTTAGCCTTCTATGAGTGATACAGACTCAGTGGCTTTCTTGGGATTTGCTAACCTTGGACATTTTTCGACAATGCCTAGAAACTGCTAATAAGGGTCTGCACGATTCGAACATATTTCAAGTTTGAACTGACCTGCCACTCAACAAATACCGTGTAAATGTAGAGAGAACCTTTCCTTCCAGGACTTTGCCTAGCCCACATATCACTCCAAGCACATTTCTGTTCTATATGGGACTAAATTATACCAATGCAAATCTAAAGCATAGATCAACAGCAGCCCAATTCCCCTAAACAAACAATAAACAGAATTTAAATTCTAGTTTGCACAGGTGCGGTTAGACTGCATGAACGAGGGAAACGAAATAGTTTTATATACAACAAATAATAAAAAAGAAAGAAAGGTGGAAACCCGAATAAGAAAATAATATGCAGACATTGGATGTTAAATGTTGACTTGGTTACAGTTCGTTGTTTGACTGACTCATACGTTAAGCACACAGACTTTTGTCAAGTTTGTCTTTGATCCTGGAGTAGATCACTTGCTAGCGCTTTTAAAGGTGGCGATTTATCTTCCTATTTTTTCTTTATCCATAACAAAACAGAGCGTTAAATGAACTCATTTCGGTAATAAGATCGCTGGGCCTCATTATTACTATAAACGATCAGCTACAGAAATCAGAATGGGATTCACTAGTTCCTAGTTAGCCCTCCATACAGGGGATTATTTGATAAATGACACTTTACACAATCCCAGCCTTGATTACATTGATCCAAATATATTTTAGTAGGTTTTTTTTAGCCTATTTAGAGGAGCACAACATAAATGTAAACACCCACATTAGCATCTTTTACTACATTTTCTCACGTTCAAGTTTTGTGACTTATCTAGGCCTCTTTATCATTAACCATTAAAGTACACTGACATCATTAGACACAATATCTGGGCCGCTTTGCCCAGCCTGCTTTTCAACACTTGTATTTTACTTGTTTGCTTGCTGCTAATTTTATTGAAGTTATTCGGAGCGTCCTGCAGAGAATGTTTAAGAGGACACTTATAAATCTTTCAACACGTCATTAAAAAGCTTAGAGTATTATCTAAACACACAGAGCAAGTCAGCATCCTTATACATATTACATGCGAATTATACAAGACAGCGACATTTCATTAAGATGCATTAATTAAATAGGTCATTGACTTTCAATGTGGCGAAAAAAAACATAATAAGGAGGTTTTGTTATTTTAATGTTCCTCATCAAATTCATGGTTCAGAAATGCACCCTGCTTATAACTCACAGCTTAGAAATGGACTAAAGCTAAAGAGCTAGCAATCATATCATATGAAAAAAAAAAGTATATATATATATATATATATATAACATTATAACTTATAGTTTATAAATGCACTCTCTGGTAAAGCTAACAGCTAACAAGCTCATAATATATATATATATATATATATATATATACACACCACAATTATAATTCATAGTATATAAACATACACACACACACCATGCTTATTATTAATAGTTATCAGGTGCACTTTGTAAAGTTAACAACCATATGAATGTCTGTGTATATATTTATATATATATATGTGTGTGTGTATATAATATATATAATAAATAAATATATATATATATATTATATACACACATATATATATTGTAGGCACTATGATTATAACATCATAACTTATAGTTTTTTTCTGAATACACTATCTTGTAAAGCTAACGAACTAACAATCTCATAATATATATATACACCACGATTATAATTCATAGTATAATATGCTCATCACATATATATATTCTCTATGTGAATGCACTATATATTGTAAAGCTAACGAGCTAACAATCTCATTATAAATAGTTATATATGCACCACGATTTTAATTTTATCATTCATAGTTTACAAATGCAAAATTAAGGAGCTACCAACAATAAAAAAAAAGTATGTTTATATATATACATATAAATCTATATATGTGTGTGCAAATAAATGCTGCATGCTTAGAATTTATAGCTTATAAATAGGCTAACTTGTAACACTAAAGAACTAACAAATCTATTTATCTACACTTTTTATATTTTATATATATAAATATATATATATATATATATATATATATTTTTTTTTTTTACGTGTGTGTGTGTAAATAAATGCACCATGCTCGTAATTCATAGCTTATAAACGCAGCAACTTGGCCATGTAAAGAGTTAACAAATTATCCATCTATGTATCCATCTATGTATCCATGTATTATCTATGTATCCATCTATGTATCTATGTATTATCTATGTATCCATCTATGTATCTTTCTATGTATCTTTCTATGTATCCATCTATGTATCTCTATATATCTCAGTATATCTGTCTGTCTGTAGCATGCTTGTAACCCACGGCTTCTAAACACAGTGACTTGTCCACCATCTAAAGAGCTAACAATCTATATAAAGTCATGTAAAAGCAATGAGGCTGGGGAGATGGTGTTGCTGTTGTAACTCCATGCAGAGACCCCCCCCCCCCCCCCAGGGATACAAGCCCAGTGGCAGTAGAATGGAGGATTCTCTAGTAAGTTCCAAGCAGTGTAAAGTGTTTGTGTTGCATCAGCACTGACCCAGGAAGTAGAGAAAGTGCTTTACGTTGCAATGTGGGGACGAGTGTACTTTGTATGAGGAATGAACACAGTCAGACAAAGTGGGTCTCTCTGAGTGAGTTGGGCCCTTGTGGGGTGCTGGGTAGGAAGTTCCAGAGGTGAGGCTGGGCTGAGTGTGCTATTCCCCTGGGAAGCTAGCTGTTTTCTTGTCTTGGAGGAAAGTTTGTCCGATGTGTGTTTGTCTGCCCTGGGTGAGCCCATATCAGGTAGGATGGAAGGAGCCGGCCGCATGGAGGGTGTTGGGGGTACTTACCATCTGAGAGAAGAGGGTGAGGTCGGTGGTGTAAGGCAGGAAGGCGCTGTAATTGGGGGCGCTGTAAGGAGCGGCGTACATGCCCAGCACTGAGGTGACGGCGGCCGCAGAACTGCTCCCCAGCTCCGCTCCGCTCGGCCTCCCGGATCCCGCAGCTGCCGCCGCTGCAGCTGCCGCCGCCGCCGCCGCCAGGACTCCCGGCCGGTCCCCTCCATAGACGGCCGCCTGTCCGGCGCTGAGGTACTGGGGGTAGCCCAGCTGTGGGAAGGACATGTCTCTCAGGGACCGGGACTCCCTCTGTGGCTGTGTCCGTCACAACGCTGGAAGAAGCAGCCCAAGGTGTCGGCCAACAAAGTGAAGTGGTGTGTCGGAGAGCTCTCCTCTGCCTCACTAATGTATTCTGTGTGGAGGGAAAGGAAGAAGGGGACTGAGCCGTGCAGATTCGATAGGGTGCTCCTCTTTTTGTGTGTGTGTGTGTGTCCCCCTCAAATCTCGGCTCTTCTGTGCTCCTAAATCCCTCAGATGTGATCTGATCAACAATTGAGCTCCAACTGATGTGTCTGCCCTTAGGTCCTGGGCTGATCTTTCAGATACAATTTGAAGTTGATGCTTTGATTGGCATCCACTTGAGCTCCAGGCCCCTCCCCCTTTGCTGCATGTGGCCTGAGCATTGGCTGGGGCCACACCACTCTGGGAGCGGAGACGGGATGTTTGTGTGGATGGCGGAGGAGGCTCTCCCCCTGCCTGCCTGACTGCCTGCCTTCCCTTCCCTGGATTGGGTCTAGTTCATGTTTAGCAATGGGTTCCTTTCACAGAAGCCCCCACTGCTGTATGACAACCTGTCTACACGATTTTACAGCTGTCCAACATTGGGCTTTTGCTGTTCTCGGTCCATACTAGGTCCCCTTTAACAGCAACAACTGGGCGCCTTTTACTTTCTGTCTTTGCCGTAAAGCTGAGAGAAGAGGGCGCTCAGAGCACTCGACTTTTCCCTTCTACTTTTACTAAGATGTCTACTGCTTGGAGCACTGCAGCTTCTCCAGACGTAGGGACAAGGACTGTCCAGTGCGGGTGGATGGGATTTATAGTCTTTAGAGACTCCCAACCCCATACCTGTGCTGTGTTCTCTGCCTGGGCACTTGGCTACATAGAACACCTCTAATAATCAGGGCACATCCAGCCATAGTGAGTAAAACAAATACGCATCACATGGCAACACTTCTGGCGTTTCTACATTTATATTTCATTAGAGCTCAGAGTTGTCAGCAAACACTGCACGTGTATTGTGTGCTAATCCCCAGCCAGGATGATCAAAGGATGAGGAACCCCAAAATCCCCCAGGGGTCACATCTCACACAACTCCAAGCCTGCACTTCAGTCCTAGCTAGGCATCCCTCTATCTATTGTCTATATACCTCGTCATCTACCTACCTATCTATCTACCTATCTATCTACCTATCTATCTATCTACCTATCTATCTATCTATCTATCTACCTATCTATCTATCTATAATCTATCTATATCTTTCTTTCTTTTTTTCTTTCTTCCCATATTCTTTTATCTATCCATCCATCTTTCTTTCTTTCTTCCTTTCTTCCCATATTCTTTTATCCTTCTTTCTTTATTTCTGCCCATATTCTTTTAGCCTTCTTTCTTTCTTTCTCTCTTTCTTTCTTTCTTTCTTTCTTTCTTTCTTTCTTTTTTTCTTTCTCTTTCTTCTATCCTTATTTCTTTCTCTTTCTTCTATCCTTATTTCTTTCTCTTTCTTCTATCCTTATTTCTTTCTCTTTCTTCTATCCTTATTTCTTTCTTACTTGTTTCTTTCTATGTATCCATTATCCATCTATTGATCTCCCTATCGATTGCTCTAACTATCTACATTGCAGTATATTACATGCTCCCCTGTTTTATGACATGCTGAAGCACCATGCCTCCTGTAAGTAAATACATGTATTTTTGTTAGGTCACCCACACCAATACATTTCTAAAGTACACAGTATATCATAGGCTCTTTGTTTTATGATACGGCAAAGCATCATGTCTTATATAGTTAAATAGATTATTTTTTATTAGGGAACCCACTCTAATATATTTCTAAAGTGGATGGGATACTACACACACAAGCCAGTTTTACATGTTAGCACATCATGTATCATGTAAGTAAATACAGGTAGTTCCGTTAGGTAACCCACACTCACGCATTTCTAAAGATGATTTATTACACACTACCCTGTTTTATGATATGTTAAAACATTCCATCTCATGGAAGTACATTTCTACATTTTTATTAGGTAAAACACACGAATACGTTTCTAAACGACATGGTATAATAATTCGCTACTCTGTTGTATATGTTAATGTCTCCTATAGTTTAGTCATTTGTCTCTGTTGGGTTACCCACACTAATAGATTTCTAAAATTCTTGGTATATGCTTCCTTGGTCTACGATATATTAAAGCATCATGTATCACGTAAATAAATACATTTCATTCCGTTAGGTAACCTACACCAATCCATTTCTATAAAAAAAATGCTGATTTTCATGTAATACTGTAATCGTTTATTTCACAACTCCAGGTAGCATTGTTTGTTGAATACACTATGAAATCCCCTCAAACGCCTAATATAGGCTTGATTTTTCTTTCTGAAAAGGTATAGAATTGCCCCAGGGCCATTTGAAGTTAGTTGGTGTGCCTAGACTTATTGAATGATTGCTTTTGTAAACAAAGCTCTCTACACTTAGATACACAAGAGTAACTATATAAATAGCATGTCAACCTTTTATTCCCTAACCCCTTTCAGTGTCCTTTGTCAGATTGTTCTCGGGATGTGTCGCTAGTTTGCACCTACACAGGCAGCTCTCTCTGTGCCAGCAGACACTTAAATGTCCCCAGATTAACACGGTGAACTGTCCCAGAAAATGACAACTTGTGTTTTCCAACCTGAAGGATCTCATTACAAGGTTACAGGTAAGTAAAGGTGGGCTAAGTCCATGGAGGCTGCAGAAATCTTGTTAGTGCTCAGATGTTGGTGGAATGTTCATCCACAGGCTTAAGGACATTAATGTCTCTTTAGTGTCACAGATCTTCACACCACAGCCTTAGAAAACCGCTGCCTGCACATGTCCCTGGAACATACACACTTATTAAAAAGGACTTTACACGACTTTTCACAAATCCGCCTTGTCAAGCAGTATTTTCTTTTCTGGTGGCTGAAATTTGGAAAAATGGAAGTTTTTCTTAAAAAATGGTTTTGCCTCAGCAAACTTCTCAGGGTAGTGGCGAAAGCTAATACTGAGTTATTGTGAATTTCCAGATACCTTCAACAGAAGCTGGGGCATGCAAATCCCAAATTGTCCCCTTTATTACTCAATAAGTCTGCCCAGATGCCATTTCTGAAATAAACTGTCCTTTTTTTTAAGATCTCTCCTCTTTTTGTGCCATAAGCCTGGACCAGAACCAGTGTAGTAAGCTACTTAGGTTGAAATGAGCTTAGCATGGTCATCTAGCGCTTGCCTTCCCCAATGCAAACTTTAGCGCAGTCTGCTGGAACTAATATGTGCTTAACATTGTCAGAATAAATGGTCAGGAGAAAGACACCTAGAAGAATTTCCATGTTGCTTTGGGGGGGGGGGGATATAACACACTAGACATTTGTGTTTTCGTTTTGTACATTAAGGTAAATCCATATTTTCATACAACCATTGTCTAATAGGTTGCATACTCTGCAGACCTGAAAAAAAAAAGTCTGCCAATTCATTAGCTAAACAGACTTTAGCGACAAGAGCAGTCAGTCATCCTGTGACTGTAGCAAATGACAAGCTGGGATGAGCAGGAAAACACAGTCACCTTTTTGCTAGAGAGATCTGATGAACATGCCTAAGAAAAAAAAAAAGTCACATCAAATTGCTAACAGCGTTCCAATAATGTGTGATTATGCCTAGTGTAATTGATTGAAATAAATTGCACACTGTTTAAAAATACATTGACCTAAATGGTCAGACTTCTTTAATTTAAAGATCAGTAAGCAGATAGACTTGACTTAAAAGAGGGCTTCTCGCAATGAATTTGCATAAGATAGCGATCGCTGTAGTTTTCTCAAGGCGATGCATACACTGCCAGGAGATTTCTTTTTTTTTTTTTTTTTAAATTAATAACAAATCAGCTGAGATAAGGGTCCGATAAGAAATGCAAATTCAGACATAGGGGTCGCTGCTTGGCTGAATTGTAAACTAAAAAGGCTGATGCTTTCAGGAATGGGCTAAAGGTCTCTTTGTAAGAAAAGGATAAGCGAAGGTTTAGCAGCGACTCTAGTACAAAAAAAAATGAAGTCAGTGATTTTGATCTGCTCCAGATGTCCTAAGAGTGGAGAGAGCAGCGCTGGGAATGTGCAGCGGGTATCTGAGTGCACTGATGTTAATCAGCAAAACAGATCAGCGAGGGGGGGATGGCAATTGTGATAACCTGCTGGAAATGTGCAGGGCTGGAGATGGCAGTGATAAACCGCTGAAAATATCTCCAAATGGAGATGGCAGAGATGGTGAAAGAAGACACCTAGCAGCACAGAAACAACATGCTTAGCAGAGCACAATTCTACAACCGGGATGGCTTAGCTAACACTTTGCTTTATTCATTATTACCCTTTGTGCAACAAACAGCACTTTCACATCAAAATAAACTTTTTATATTCACAACCTTTTGCAGCCTCGGATTATGGCACTGTTTGTCCTTTGTTTTTGCAGAAAATGAATAAAGTTACTACCAGCTTTACCTGTCAGTTATAAAGAAATATGTGACATTTAAAAAAATATATATTCTATCAATAGGATGTGCTACAAATAAATGCGTATTTACGGAAAGCATAGCTAATCATCAGCCTTGTCGGGAAATAATGTGACCCTCCAAAATTTATTACACCTCATTAATAGAATTATTTACCTGCAACTGTCGTGGATAGCCTGTAATGTGGCAATTTTGCTGGTCAACCTTCACTTGACAGCAAGTAGCCTTTTCCTATTCAGTCCCCATTCATCCCTCCGGAGGTCTGATTTATGAGGCTTGTTAAATAATCATTATTACCTACCACCTTTTCCTGCGGGCTCTGGGAAAACACCCCTGGCTTTGGAACAACAACGCATGTGTTGAATAATTCTGGGAAACATATTCATTCATCTAAATATTCATTGTGCCTGCTCTTGTCCCCGTATTGCCCCTTCGTCCCCAGACACAGCCACACACAGTCAACGCCCCAAGAAAATCAGCGCTTCATATTTGAGCTAGGACTTCCCAGAGCCAAGTAAGTTTTGCAAACTTATTAGGAAAAAAGTATATATACATATATATATATATATATATATATTTTTTTTTAAATTTTTTTTTTTATTTTTTCCAAATAAGTACATATGTTTTTTTTCCTATTACCAATAATAATACTTATATATATATATATATATATATATATATATATATATATTGTGTGTATATATATATATATATAATATATATAAATATAATATATATATACATACATTTGTATTCTTTCCAATTATATATATAAAATTTACTGTATAAAAATATTTACACACACATACAAATAAATATACACAAAATATAATATATAAAAACATATAATAAATATATTTACTATACACACACACTCATATATATATATATATATATATATATATATATATATATAGACTAAAATGTGATCTTTTAATAGAAGATCGATGGGTTTCTAAATAAATCCCTTCTTAATTAAGCATAGAATTTCCATTAAGTCTGTTACATATGATCAGTTATTAAAGAAGGCTTGTTTTTCCTTCCCAGTTTAGGGTTCTAATTTTGCGTTGCCAGAACGTTGCTTGGGGGCATGTGCACAATTGCTGTGCCAGCTGCAGTTGTATTTATTTATTTTGCTCCCTCCCTGCTCTGTTCCTGTAGGGCTGCATTATGCAGTTTTTAATTAGTTTGTGTTTGTATTTCACCCGTCCCAAATCAATGCCATCCCGGAGCAACTGAGTGTAAATTCCTGTAGTACAGGTGTAGCTGCTAGCTCCGCAACACTAGGAAACTCATGTCTTACAAATGAACGCAGTGAATGCTATTCAGCCAAACTGTCAGCTTTAAACAGCCAAGAGGAAGGAGATCAAAGCAGGGAGCAGGAACTTCTTCTTTCCAGATTAGAGTCTTTATGGCTTCAGCTCTAAATGCTATTAGAAGGAACCAAGACATACAACAGATCACTGGCTACAAAGTTCCTTCAGTTCTTCTATCCTCTGCTCTTTTCTGACCATTGTAAGCCATGTCAGAAATGAGGAGATGCACTATCCCTTCTTAAAACCTTGAATATTTCACATCTCAAATTATTCAGGACTGATGCTATGAGAATCACATCTCATTCTCTATGTATGCATACATTTCAGTAAAGGATCTCTTCCTAACCCTGTTTGTTCCCCTGCTGGAAAAATTAGCCTTAAGTAGAGAGTTGTTGAAACAAAAGTCCTAGGATTTGTGGATATGACAGCTTCACAGAGAGCTTTTTAAAAATGTTCTTTATATGCTTATGTGGATCTGTTCTTTCTATCTCACAGGATTCATTTAGAGCTATCTTTTTATGCTAGGAATAAAAAATCATGAAGGTGCAGCCAGGCCACATTGAAATTATGATTCACAAGCAGTGTATATTTAATTAGAGTAATCTCTATCCAATTTAATTACCTAATGAATTATTTGTTTAAAGGGTAAAGGCCTGTTTGCCAAGTACAGTGCAATTCAATGAATGAAGAACTTTTATTAAAAAGATGTTACGGTTATATAATGATACATTAGGGGGGCTTTGTTCTCCAAGGTATTGCAGGTAGTGCTCTAAAATCCAATTAAGGCAGGCAAATGTGCTTTGCTTTCATTGAAGGGGTATTTCAGATTAGTACATTTGCACTTGTTCCTCTGTAGGTTGACACTTTACACTTTCTCTGACAGTCCTTTTGGGTTGTACAAGTGAAGTTTTCAATTTACTTATAATGTATAAAGCAAAGTGTCCAGGACAATGCTAATGCAAGTTAATAATTAAATGGCACCATGAAAAATTCTACATATTACATTTATAATATGCAACTTATTTAATTGTATCATATAGGAACATTTATTTTAATGAATATGAAATATTTATCATATGTCTTGTATGGAATATTTACTATACATCTCATAGGATTTCTCTAACTTCAGTTGTCAACATAAACGAAATGCTTCCTTGTCATGCCATATTTATATTTGTTTTCTATACAGCATTGCATTTGGCCACATTAATATAATCCTTAGAAAAGTGACATTCCAGCTCTATTGAAAATTAATATACATATACTGCTGGCATTGTAGTAAAACTTATTTCAGATTCATTCCTGCTTTTGTTTTGAAAATATCACAAATACTTTTGTCCTGTGGGAAAATTGTCAGAATAAGCAATAATGCAAAGAGAATGAGGTCATGGCAGAGCTAAAGAAAGACTGAAGCAAGCTGTCAATGTGTCTGTCTCCCTCAGAGATGACTCATCTGCCTTGCACAGGTGGGTTGAAGACACTTCTACTGAGATACCAGTGAGTTGTATTGCTTGATTTAAAATGTTGGAAGGAAATATGGGCTCCCATCACTCCAAATTATTTAAATTTCCTTGGCACATGGTTGGGCATTCAGAGCAAACACAGTGGTTAATTTGCTAAAACTGGAGAGTGCAAAATCTGGTGCAACTCTGCATAGAAACCAATCAGCTTCCAGTTTTTTTTGTCAAAGCTTAATTGAACAAGCTGAAGTTAGAAGCCGATTGGCTACCATGCACAGTTGCACTAGATTTTGTACTCTCCAGTTTTAGTAAATCAACCCCACAATGTCACTGCATTCACCAGCATTCACTTTGTAAAGTGAATATACATTTTGTAACATGAACATTTGTGTTACAAGGTGAACAGCTTTTACTCTTTCAATAAGTCAACTGCAATGTGGTTAAATAGGATACAATTGAAATATTTTACTTCCTAAGAAGGATGAATACTGTTGGGATGTAGACACCACATGAGTTATATTGTTATAAATAGGAAAAAGGTCACAAAATAAACATGAAGGATCTGATATTCTGAAGCTGCCAGAGAGGCTATGTGTTGTTCACTTTAATTGGCAGCAAAAAGACACGCCAGTTACCATATTTAGCAATAAATACAAATGCTTCAGTTATAAGGTATGATTTATAAAAAAATGTGACTTGAATGTCATGGTTTTATTGCCTTCTGACAGATTGATTGGCTTGATTAGTAATAGAGGCTGTTCACTTAGAAAAGTAAATGTCCTTTTTTAAAGCATGTGTTATATATAATATATAGTATAAATAAGGTAAACTTGTGTGCACCTTTAACCCCATTGTTTTCATTGGATCAAACACTGCATGCAAATTCACAGTGGTTGGCTACCATTCATAATAGAAATGTTTGTCAGCAAAGGCCAGCGACTGAGAAGGAATAGTGCATATGTTTGTATGTGTTTATTACACAGTAATGCTGGGTGCATACATATATACATACAGCAATGATGTGGGATTTAAAAAAAGGTGACTGAAAGCTTATACAGGTGTGTACACATACACGTAGGCTAATGAGTGCACTCTACAATATATAGTTTTACTTAATTAAAGAAAATAAATAATATAGATTAGAGTATAGGTTAATTATATTGTTTCCTGAATGCAAAGCTATATATTTAAATGGCTTAGCAGTATTGACAGTTTCCAGATATGCATAATCAAAATAAATTGGATTTTGAACATTGTAAAACACTGAAAGTAAATATATTCTAAGTAAATATTATTTTTATAAGTAAAACGATACTGAATAAAACATTTCTAAGTTGAAAGATATCATTTTTAAAATTAGAATACAATATAAAATCTACAGCAAAACACTGTAAAAAGTAAATATATTTACATTATTTTTATGTCAATTCCTGCATTTCTGGCCCTGAAAGGCAATTGGATATTCATTTGGAAATATGCCTTTAAAACTATGGCTATGCAAACTTTATTTATGCAGATTGACATGTGTGTAATTCTGGGCCTGGTGCAAGAAGTACATGAAAAGACACTTCTTCAAATGAACGCTTGTTCACATCTTGTTAACTTTTACTAAATTGGAGTAAATAATTCCTAATGCATTACCATAGACCTCATAGATAGCCTGATTCTTAAGTTTATTAAATCAAGCCTAATGTATATTATGTAATTATAACAAAGTACAACATAGTAGGAACATAGTGAAGAAGAAACAAGTTAGTATGATTTAGTATGAAGTTAGTACTGATTTTATGTCAACAAAGGTATTTAAAGTGGAATCCCAGTCAAATTCTAACTGAGCTTACATCTACTCCCACTCTGATTCCAAGCCTTCCCTGTAAAATATAAAATGCCTATACTTACCTATTCTGGAGTCGCTCCGGTCCAGTCACATGATCAGGTCACAACACCGGCTTCAGTGTATAGGAGGGACAGCCGGCATCTGAAGCCCCATAGTAAGTTTATGCTTGACATCATTGCCCAGGCTTTGAAGTTGTTGTCAGTGATCTCTTCTATACACAAAGCTGGCGCTGGGACCCGATCATGTGACTGGACCGGAGCTGCTTCTGAATAGGTAGGTATAAACATCTTTTCCTTTACAGTGTAGAAAGAATAGTCTTAGAATGGGAATGGTAGTAGATTGAGGCTTAGTTAGAATTTGACTGGAATTCCACTTTTAAGATTATGGAATTATCACACACAAGCTGTTCACATTGCAAATTGGATGTTCATTTTTAAAAGTGTATGTTTACAAAAGTGATAGCAAAAAAGGTGAAGCTATGTTCAATTTGAAAACCCACTCATGGCAAATTAAAAAAAAATTTGCTAGCCTACAATTGGTTGATTCAAGTGAACCCAGCTTTATCTTTAGTAGAAAAAAATATTTTCTTTTCAGATGAACTTCATTGACTGCATGGTTTTTTTTTAGCAAAATTAATGCATATTCTTACCTTTTTCTTTTTCAAGATATTGAGCTGAGCCTTACTAGGACTTTTACCGAACTAAGAATTTAGGGGGGAATCCCAATTCACGTAAGCACCATAGAAGCATGAAGAGACTAGTCCATTGGACCTTTTGACACTATTACAACAAAAAAAATAAATTTGTGTTGTGGGAGATTATTATTATTATTATTACAGGTGCCTATATAGCACCATCAATTTACGTAGCACTTTACATATATATTGTACATTCACATCAGTCCCTAACCCTCAAGGAGCATACAATCTAAGGTCCCTAACTCACATTCATACATACACATACTAGGGACAATTTAGACAGGAGCCAATTATCCTACCAGCATGTCTTTGGAGTGTGGGAAGAAATCAGAGTACCCAGAGGAAACCTACCCAGGCACAGAGAGAACATGCAAACTCCAAGCAGGTGGTGCTATGGTTGGGATTTGAACCAATGATGGTTGTACTTCCAGGTGCTGTCTGATAAGCTGGATGTTAACTTCAAGCTGAATGTGTTTTTTTTTTTTCAAAAAACAGTGAGCTAACCCCCTTGATCACATAATATGATTTTTGAGGTAATTTTGTTCACAGTGTACAGACCATTCTCATTGTTGCCATGGTTGGAAGAAAGAGATATTTGTATTTATAAAATCACAATGGCTACAGAATTAAATGTAATGATACTTTAACAATCTGAAATTGTAGATTTTATATATTCTTTTTAGAAAAAGTGGCCTTCTCTTCTTATTATCACAGTAAAATCTGTCAGTGAAAAGAAATTATTTGTTGTGTATTTGGAGAAACAAATAAATATCCCCTATTTGAGAAGGACTTGGAAAATCTTGTGCGCTCAGTGCAAATCACCAAAGCTACAATATTATCAAGCTCTGATAGCTCATACTCTGGGCATTATTATTCAAAAGGAGGTGCATAAAGGCAGTTAGAAATTGTTCTAAAGAAGGTGGTCACCTGCTTTCTAAACAAAGGCCTTCTTCAGACTAAGAGGGGGTGTTGGTGTCCTTGGGAGGAAGAGTGCCCCTTCGTTGGTGTCAATGGGAGGAATAGTGCCCAATCGTTGGTGTCAGTGGAAGTAATAATACCCCATCGTTGGTGTTAGTGATAGGAATAGTGCCCCATCATCGGTGTCAGTGGGAGGAATAGTGCTCATCATTGGTGTCAGTGGGACGAATAATGCCTGATTGTTGGTGTCAGCAGGAGGAATATTACCCCATTGTTGGTGTCAGTGAGAGGAATAGTACCACATTGTTGGTGTCAGTGGAGAGGATAATGCCCCATCTTTGGGCAATAATGCCCAGTCATTGGTGTCAATAAGAAGAATAGTGTCCCATTGTTGGCGTCAGTGGGAGGAATAGTACCCCATTGTTGGTATCAGTAGGAGGAATAGTGCCCGATCATTTATGTCAGTGGTGGAAATAATGCCCAATCTGTGGTGACAGTGGGAGGAATAGTACCCCATTATTGGTGTCAGTAGGAAGAATCATGCCTCATCGTTGGTGTTATTGGGAGGAGTAGTGTCTTGTATAAGTGCCCCAAAGGCTGAATAAAGGCAAGCAAAGGGCCACATCCAGCCCCCTGGACTGCAGTTTGGAGACCACTGTCCTAAAGATTATAGGTGTGCTTATGTTGTGGGTTCGCATATTGCGCAGATATTTACACATTCGGAAACCTTTATCTCTTAACTAATCTGGTAAAATGCTTGCTTTGCTAAAATATATATGCTGTGGTCCAGTTGGTGGCAGAGCTGTATTTACAGTTATATTGCATTAGGAATGTGTAAAATTAGTACGATTGCTTAGTTTTGAAAGTCACATGTACCAAGCAAAGCAACAGTGCCAAAGAGTCCATTCACCATATTCTCAGATCAAATATGCAGGTATTTATCATTAAAAATGCATTTGCAACTAGTAGATTATGAAAAAATATACTACACACATGCTGCGGACATGGTATTCATGCAATATATATATTTATTTTTACTTTCAGAGTTTGTGTTTTTTATTCTCTGTATTAATATCAGAGAGCACTTCATGCTCTATTGTCTCTAAATGAAAAACAAATGCAAGTTGGATAAATGATGATAAACATTTAAGAAAATGCCACTTTGATTCCAGTTACACCATCACTTAGATGGCGTACATTTGGAAGTTGGGATCAGTTGGGAAGTTGGAATCAGTTAAAAACCACAATAATAATGAATCAGTTTCATGTATGCTTTCATAGTATTGGTAATCTCCTCAAACATTATGTGCACATATCAGTGTGAAAGTGTGCTTGAGTTGTGGGTATATCAGACATTGAATTACTTTTTTTTAGTAAATCAACCCCACTGATTCATTGCATGCCATCTTGTAACTTGCATACAAAGGAAACATTTTTGAAAGCCCCTTTCTGAGTACATGTGGCTAAGTAACCCCCAGGCTTTGCTCAGTACAATTATAGTGGTTGCTTGACTAAAGGATTAGAGAACGTTTACTTAGCAAAGTGAATGTTCACTTTGTAATGTGAAGGTACAATTAACATAGTTAATATGATGAAGCTATGTTCACTTTGAATACTTAATCATGTGCAAGGGAGATAAAAAAGGAAACTGTGCTTGCAGATGACTGGATGAGTGAAGAGTAGGGGTGAGGTTTGGGTTCATTGTTACATTGGGTTTGCAGCAAATCCCCCCCGGATTCAGGAAGTTCACAAACCATGAACTGTCCCGAATCCCATGCCCTTTTTTGATAATGGCATGATTTTTAGCCTTACAAATGGCCATAAATGAATAACAAGATTACCCCCCCCCCCCACACACACACACAGACTTCATTTGGGTTCACCACAAAGTCCATGAACTTGAATAAGATTCAAAAAACCTTTTGCAAACCAAATCAAGGCACATCTGCGCAGCTTCATCTTATCAGTTTGCAAAGTGATCAGTCTTTGCTGCTTTAGCAAATCAATCCTGTGATTAGATATTCCTTTTTGCCCACAATTCTGCAGGCTTCATTTTCTCATTTGGCTATGAAAAATGAACAAAATATCCTTTGAGTTGCCCTAATTCTCCAACCACCACTTACAGTATAAAAATGATGCTGTAGGGATAACACTACAGTATATGCATAGCATTCATTACACCCTGACACTGTTCTGCAAACTGTATAAACATGCATTTTATTGCATTGCCACATATCGCTGTGTCCTATAACAGTCATATTGAAGTGGGAGAAGTATCCCACCTTTTGAACAAAAAAACCCTGAAAAGAGCAGCAGATATGCAAACGTTTGCAGACATAACAAACTAATTTGGTAACTCACCATCCCACATGTGAGTTAGTGTAATGATAATACATTATAGGGGATTTAAGCTATGGGAGGAAGGGGGTGCAGAGCATCAACAAAGTCAATGTATTGGCAGCTGCTGATGGGAAAATGTATGGGATGCTGCATAGGGAGAGGATCAGTTTAAGAAAAAAGTGTACTTCTCATTGCTAGCTCTACATGAAACTACACAAAAGAACAGTATGCACATAAACACCTAACATTAAATTACTCATGAGAAATAAAAAAGTGCTACTGCGCTTATCGGTATAATCAATAGTAACAAATAACCATTTGCAGCAGTTCTAATTGTGAACTAATAAAAACAACATCATAAGTGAATACCATATGGACCGCGCATAAAAAGTGCAAAATATGAAATACTCTTTGGCAATATATGGAAAACAATATTGATGCTAATATCAATTATTATATATAGATAAACAGTGCAAAATAGACCTAAATACAAATGTTAATAAATCACAAAATGTAAATGTCCCATATTAATTAGTGCATATTTATATCATTTATATTCTTGAGAACGCCCGATGGGAGGGGCGAAATGCGTTGACGCAATTCCGGTCTATTCGCCATACATCTGACGTCACTTCCGGTGAGTGAAGCGCACGCCGAGCGGTGCGTTCCAGCGGCCATTTTGTGGGATCTAGGCTGGTTCTCTGCTGTTCCTCTGCTTTATCTGGCTACTTTGGTGTGGGAATCCTGGATTATGTGGCTGGTTCTCATCATCAGGCTGTTATGGGCTTAATAAATGTGCCTATTACAAGCTGTTGAAATGTGAGTGGCCTGGATTTTGTCTTTTGGTACAATATTGATCTGGCAATATTACACTATATAAGTTTTCTCTTTGATGATATGGTGGAGCAAACTAGGAAGCCACGGTGAGGACCTGAAAGAAGATCTTAACTTGGAGGGGCAGGCTATCATTGAGCTGATGAAATGAGGGTTTAGGATTCCCCAAAATCCTTAAAGACTTTTCACTCACCAAAATCTGGTGAGTGTATTTGATGTTGGTGTGCACGGGTGAAAGGTGGAAGGCTATAAGTATCTTTGGAATCCTCAGTTTTCATCACAAGGGACTTTATGGTGTTTTTCCTGAAGATTTTTTGATATAAATATGCACTAATTAATATGGGACATTTACATTTTGTGATTTATTAATATTTGTATTTAGGTCTATTTTGCGCTGTTTATCTATATATTTTACTGTTTGTGTTTTCACACATTTTTTGGACAGCAGCAATTTAGAAGGGTGATTCACTTATTTTGTATTGGCGCAGGAATATTCTTCTTTTGTAATATCAATTATTAGTATTAGTCCCAATAAGTGAGAATAAAATGCAAAGTGCTAAAATTCTTGATTGTAAACTTCATGTAGAATAACCGGTGCTCCACTGTGCTCAGACTGGTGCCCTACATGGACTGACACTCACCATCATCCCATGACCACCTATCTCTAGGATGGTCGTTTGTGCTTTTGGGACTATCCCAGTATGCAGTGCTGCAAATGGTTACTAATGGTAAACGGCTGTTCTTCCAAAAGTGCTGGTATTGATAAAGCACTTTTGGAGGAATAACTGGTTACCATTAGCAACACTGCATACTGGGATAGTCCCAAAAGCGCAAACGACCATCCTAGAGCTAGGTGGTCATGGGATGACATTGAGTGTCAGTCCATGTGGGGCACCAGTCTGAGCACAGTGGAGCACTTGTTATTGCACATGGAGTTCACAATCAAGAATTTTAGCACTTTGCACTTTATTCTCATTTATTGGGACTGATTAATACTAATAATTGATATTATTATCAATATTGTTTTCCATATATTGCCACAGAGTGTTTCATATTTTGCACTTTATATGCGCGGTCCATATGGTATTCACATTCAATTACTCATATTCAATGAATCCCCCTAATCACAATTAGTGATGGGCTGAACACCCCCCTGTTTGGCTCATGGGTCTGGTATGGATTTTGAGGGGAACTTCCGTGCCAAAATGAAAACAAAATGGCATGGGGGTCCCCCAAAATCCATACTGGACCCTTATCCGAGCATGCAGCCTGGCAGGTTAGGAAAGGAAGGGGGCGAGCGAGCACCCCCTCTCCTGAACCATACCAGGCCATATGCTCTCAACATGGGGGGGGTGCTTTGGGACAGGGGGGCTCCCCGCAAAGCAGCTTGTCCCCATGTTGATGGGGACAAGAGCCTCTTCCACACAACCATGGTTGTGGGGGTCTGCAGGCAGAGGGGTTATCAAAATATGGAAGCCCAATTTAACCCTCAGATCCTGCCCCCCAATGTCAGTGAGTACATGGTACTGCTGCTCATTCACAAAAAAAAGTGTAGTGTAAAAAATGACAAAAGACAGTCTTTGACAAGTCCTTTATTAAAAACAAAAATAAAAAAATGTTCCCCCAAGTAGATCCAACGTCAATCACAATGCCCCCCCCCCCAAAAAAAAAAAAAAACGCTCAGCCATCAACGCTGGCTTCCACCGCTTGACAGCTGCGCCGGCCTGACAGTTTATTAAATACTGTGTTGACATCACAAGAGGGCAGGGGCACCCAGTTGATGGCACCAGGTGGCCTCGCTCCCTTGTAACATCATCATGCACTGTGATTGGCCAAAGCATTGCACCTGACCAGTGGTCAGGTGCATTCCTTAAGCCAATCACAATATACTGTCAGGACACAGTGCATTGTGGGGCACGGTGGGCAAACAGCAGGGGCAGATATGTTACTTGGGGCGAAGTAGTACAGGAGGATGACATTCCTCTCCTTCTGTGGAATTGGATTATGAGATATCTTTGCCTGAAATTTTGTACAAGCTTAGACATGCAATTGCCACCATTCTGGACGATGTACACTTTTGCTTAGCATTAAAGGTTAAGTTCACCTTTCCAAATATGTTATATGTTACACCTGTATTTAGGGTGTAACATGTAGTATGTTCAGCATCCACCACCTCAGCCCCCAATCCCCCCCTTCCCTGTAACAGTGGGCAGGGGACCTTCTCCCTTCACCCGCTGTTACAATTTGAAAACAGTATAGTAATGTGGGGCTCCGCCCATGTGGCCGTATCATTCATTCTGTGAATTAATGAACTACAACTACTGTCAGCCATTGCGGGCACTGTTGAGCACTTTCCAACTTCATTGATCTTTCTGGTATTCAGTACCTGCCTGCCTATATCAAATGTACACACATACATCTCTACTGACAGTCTGCAGGAGCCTGACATTGCAACCTGATGTTGAACTTAGCCTTTAAAGCATCCTGAGCCTGCTCCCCCCAGCTTCTCCAGCATGTTGTACCTAAGATTACAAAAAAAAAACTAAAACTTTCCCAGTCCACTCACTCTTGGAGTCTGTCTTGTATGGGGACCCAGAACATATTTTTACTCCTCAAAAACACTTTGCATAGCAATATCTTATTGAGTAAGGTTTCCTACAGAAGAAGATAATTCCTGTGGTAGACTCTGCCATCTCTTGTCTTAACAAGACCCTTATGGCCCCCACAGGAGAAAATTCCATGTTCATAGACCTGGTAGACAAGAGGTTAAAGGCCTTAATAAAAGCTCTGTTTTGTAGGCCCCAATTACAGCTTGTCAGACTTCCATGGCAGTATGTCATACCATTGCTGTCAGGAGCAAGCACATGGTCTATAATCCCAGTGTAACGGAACCGGACCCCGACTGCACTAGGGTATTTCTATTAGACTCCCCCTTCCCTGTCCGAACACAGATCCACAGACACCACCGCTGAAAATACAAGCCGAGACAGCACTAGACTCGTATTAAAACAGCTTCTACTTCTGAGGTTTTTATCTTTTCTTTTTTATCTTTCCCAGCCCGCAAGTTACAAATCTAAGCCAGGAAAATACTTTTATAGGCAGAGGTGGCCCTCCAAACTAGTAAAGGCTAGTTTCAAGCCCTCTTCCAACTGATGAGGTGCCCCACTTGTCAGAGTAGAGTGCATCTGTTGGTCTTCTCATCCATTTTTCCTAGGAAATATCAGACATCTGGGGCCAGAGGGTAATTTTCAGGTGGTATGACCTGGAGTTTATATATGCCTTTTCCCTGCATCATGCTTTCAAACTTACCCTTCCTGCAAAGGTGAGTGGATTTACTTTCTGCTGTTTAACAGGTTCTGTCACAATGGGTCATTAACCCTATACCAAACAAGGTATGCTTTAAGGGTTCTATTTGAACCTCTTTACAGTTACCAAACTAAATGAAGTTCAGCCCAGTCTGGATTTAAAGACTCTCAACTTGTTCATACGGGTACAGAGGGTACGCATGAAAACAAAAGGTTGGTCACTGTCTCCCTCCTTCCAAGGGATTTTATGGCTTCAGACATTTGGGATACCTACTTGTACAATAAATTTGTCTCTTAAAATCTGGACCCTCCATTTGCAAGGGAATCCAATAAGAATGCAGTTGGACAGTGCTATGGCCGTGACCTACATCATAAATCAAGGAGGCACCTGAAGTCTCACCACTCAAAACGAAGTGGACCTAATTATTCTGTCTTGGGTAGAATTACCATCTCTGACCACTTTCATCGTCCACATCCCCAGTGTTGAAAACTGGCAGAAAGACTTTTGTAATTTTCAGCATCTGCATCCGAGAGCATCAGCATCTGCATCTGTGCTCTCCATCTGGAAGTGTTTCAAGCCATTTGCCTCCCTGGATATGGAACGTTTGGAATCCTGATTCAACAGCAAACTGAACAGGTTTGTTGTCTGATCCAGTGACCCTCATGTCTTTGTGGTGGTCACTCTGGTGATGCCTTGAGACCAGTTTAACCTGATCTATGCCTTTCCATCACTCCAGGTTCTCCCTCACCTGCTCCACGAGTGATTCTTATCACACTGAATGCCAACGTTAATGTGGTACTTGGACATACTCCTGGCAAACTCTCTCTGAGCTCTCCCAGATTACCCATCTCTACTGTCCCAAGGGCTAGTCATCCATCTTGCTTCTCAGTCATTGGATTTGACAGCATGGTTGTTTCAGTCATTGCTACCCTCTTGAAGTCAACTTCCCAAAGGGTCTATCTGAAAAGCCTATTTTGCGTTCTTATCTTATCTTAATATTATCCTAGGAAGTACTTCACTCCTTCCTCCAGTCTGGTCTGGATCAGCATCTGACCTTGAATACAATCAAAGGGCAAATCTCAGCCTTGGCAATGTTGTTTGATCTCTCATTCCTTAGTTAGGGCTTTGTGCAGGTGGTTGCACACATCTCTCCCCCTGTACACTTCTCTGTGTTTCCATTGTACCTTAAGCTGTCTCTTTAGCCCTTTAGGAGCCCTTTAGAAGCTGTCCTTTGAATCTATTAGGGATATTCCCTTAGAACTTCCTCACAAGGTGGTCCTTCTCATTGCTATTATTGCTATCGCCTCTGTACAGAGGGTCTCTGAGTTAGTGACCTTATCCTGTAAAGAACCCTTTTTATTGCTTTACAAACATAAGGCTGCCATGTGGCTTAAAGAATCAAAAATATAAATAAAATATGTCCTCAAGACCCTGTTTAAGAAAAAAAAAACACACACACAAAATAACCCAACTAGAATATATTGTGTAACACAAGAGAATTGTCAGTATGCATATACATTGAAAGAAAGAAAAACATAAAAGCCAGACGTAAGCTTATGTATCCCTGAAAAACATGAGATCCAGCAAATCGCTCAACACCCATGAAATATGAAATAAAAATTATTTATTGAAAATCTAAACTATACAGAAATCTACTGTCTAAAAAATAAAAACTTAATTGGTCAATTGTTAAAAACTCCAACCATTGCAGCTGTAGGAAAAATATTAAGCCTCACTTCCAAATGAAGGACCAAATGCATGAAAATTACCCTGGGAAGTGTGTATATGCACCCCTATAGGGGAGCATAATGCATGTGAACTATAAGACTATGTTGCATGAAAGGAACTTCTCCTCCATATTGGTATCTAAAAGTACATCACTTTTATGACTAGATGATTATTTAAGGTCCATACTGGACATTAAGTTGCAAAAATGAATCCACATAACGGCAGTGTAAACCTAGAGTGAACTGTGGCAAATATATAATTGGAAAGCTCCCAGAGAAGAATACTGCATCTTCACATACATGTCTGTATGTCTCACTTATACTGTAGCATGTCATGCTAGTAATTAGATCCTTGTATGAAAGTTCTTCCAACTATGTAGATTAATTGCCAGTTAGGGGAGTCACCAGCCTGCTGAAAATGCTGGAAGACTCCAGAGGCAATTAAATTATTCTGAAGATTTCCTGAAAGATCATGAAAGATTAAATTAATTGAATTTATCCTCTCTTGAGAAGAGGAGATTAAGGGGGAATATGATCAACATGTATAAATAAATCAGTGGTTCATATAGTGAACTTGGTGTAGAGTTATTCACCCTGAAGTCATCGCAATGGACAAGCGTGCACTCTTTACATCTGGAGGAAAAGAGATTTAATCTCCAAATATGGAAACGTTTCTTCACAGTAAGAGCTGTGAAAATGTGGAATAGACTCCCTCAAGAGTTGGTTCTGGCCAGCTCAGTAGATTGCTTTAAAAAAGGCCTGGGTTCTTTCCTAGATACACAGAATATAACTGGATACTAACATTTATAGGTAAAGGTTTTTTCCCCTGAAGGAGCAAACTGAACCATGCTTTGCTGTTTTTTTTTGCCTTCCTCTGGATCAACTGTGGGTATAGAATTATAACTTTTTTTTTTATGGTTGAACTAGGTGGACTTTTGTTTTTTTTTTAGCCAGACTAATTATGTAACTATGAAGGAATTTTTCCAATTGTGTATCTTCCCATATGTATTTGTATGTCTTACTTGTAGCATGCCATGCTAACAATTAGATCCTTGTATGAAAATTCTTCTAACTATGAAAATTGATTGCCAAATAGGGGAGCCACCATCTAACTGAGAATGCTGGACAGGCAATCTGAATGTCATAAAAAAATAAAGAAGTCTCCGGCTTAGTAAAGGAAAGTTTCAAGTATTTGAATGTCCAAAATAAAGTGAAATGATACTTAGTCATCCAATTGAGTCTCAGAGCATCCAAACTATTCTCTTGAATGGTGGTACTTCATAAGTGTCTGTCTGAGAACTTGCGTGTCTTATGTGGAAGAGATAGGGAAGGAGAGGCATCTCAGCAGCTGTCAAAATGAGAGGAAAAGGGGGGCGTGGTGACCGCTTGGTAAGATGGCTGCTTAGCTACAGAACTCCGCTCCTCTTCTGGGATTCTCTACATCAGTTGCGGCCCCTGGATCAACTACAGCCCTGCACTGAGACCTTCCTGCCAGCTGAACTCCCGCTCTCACTGGTGGTATGTGGATTTGCAGACCAGACCCAGTGCCATTGAAGAAACTCTTGAATTTCTTCCCCACCATGCAATCAGGTCTACAACAAAATGATGGTGGAGACCAAATGCTTAGTGCCAGCCACAGACCTCTAGTGACAACCTCAAGTTACGTAATAGAGGAAAAACAGATCAGATCACGAGACCAGAATGAAGCCACTTACAATCCAAGTCCAGACCAAGGAGGAACTCTGAAGGTGGCTTAGATAAAGGTCCTCTGATGGAGGTGAGCAACCCGTTGCTAAAATCACACTCTGATAACACACAGGCAGATCCCATAGTAGCCTTTCCCAGCGCAGGCCAGCCCATATCTGATAGCTGTCCCTCTGTGCCTCTTTACAATCAGATAATGTAGTTTCTCTACAACATTGAAAGGCGGATACCCAGGAGCTGGGGGGGAGAATGGGCCATGTGGAGGACAAACTGTGTGAAATTACCTCCTCATTCAATGCTTTTAATATATCAAACCAAGATGAGCTGGTCTTTCTTAAAGCTAAAGTGGCTGATCTAGAAGATAGATCACGCCACAACAACCAAAATATTAGAGGCATACCTGAATCTGTACAAGCACAACAACTGCCTCACTTTGTCCAAGAATTATTCATAGCAGTAATACCCAATCTTACATCAGCTGATCTTACCATTGATAGGGTGCACCGCATCCCCAAACCATCATTTCTTTCCCCAGAAGTACCAAAGGATGTTCTTTTA
This sequence comes from Staurois parvus, assembly GCF_062004578.1. Taxonomy (NCBI): domain Eukaryota; kingdom Metazoa; phylum Chordata; class Amphibia; order Anura; family Ranidae; genus Staurois; species Staurois parvus. The sequence continues at coordinate 5,103,486 of NW_028318646.1, read as the reverse complement.
CATTAAAGGTTAAAGAGAAAGTTCTAGAAGCGTTTTGCCATATAGATCATCTACCTGCAGAAGCTGCTAACCTACAGGTCCTACCGGATTTTTCTAAATATACCTTACAGCTCAGATGCAACCTGAAACTTCATCACAAAAGCTCTACGCAACAACAAATTTATCTACAAATGGAAGTATCCAGCTAAAATGAACGTGACCCACAAGGGTAAGTCGCATCTAATCGAAGCTTCAGCCCATCACCTCTTCAGATGATGGGCCACAGCTCCTTAGAATATGGGGTATCATCCCTGAACCACAAACATCCCCTGGCCGACCAACACACCAGATGCCTGCACAGGTAAAACGTGACTGGCAAACAGTGCCCAAGAAAACTTCAAGAAATACCTAGAGGCTGTGCCTCTATGCAAATACTGAACTTCCATAATGGAAATCTGGAGAAAATAGGTGTAATTGCTGCACATTTGGTTCCAGAAGAAACTTTGTTTATTTTTATACTTTTTATGTATGCTCTTTTTTGACCTCTGATCATCAGTAGGTCTTCTCTTCCATTCTCCTTTCACTGTTGACAAGCTTTGTTACCTAACCACTACAATACCCTGATCCTTTGGAACTCAAACTTATTTGGATTATTAGTGTTCCATTTACCCAGTGCTGTATCTTGTTTTTACTGTACATCCAGGACTACCTAAGTCACATTATGGCACTATTTTTCCATAATCATACAGAATATATCCTTTTCTCATCGATTCCTGCTGAATTCACCTTGTCATCAATCAGTTTCAACAGTATAGGTGGTTTATTACCCCAGATCTTCAACATCACTTTCTACATGGAAGAAAATCATCTACATGGGACTTAAAATCATGTCCTTAAATATCCAAGCCCTTAACCTTCCAACAAAATGCCATTCACTATAGAAAGAAGTGACTTGCACGGTGGACATTCTTGCTGTTCAAGAGACCCACTTCCACAAGGATTCTACACCACAATGTTCACATAAGAACTATCCATACTCATTTTTGGCTTCAACCAATGCAAAGAAAAATGGAGTATTACTTGTGAAAAGGAACACAGTATTCTTTTCTCTAACCAATGTTATCCTTGACCCGTAGGGTAGATACATTGTACTTCTTTGCACTATTAATAATTGCACCTACACACTGGTTAATATATACATCCCCAACTCACACCAATTGAGATTCTTATGTAAACTATTCACTAAAATCTCAAAGGTGCAACAGGGGCATTTGGTCTTATGTGGGGACTTTTATCTTCTGGTTGACCTAATCATGGATGCCTCTTCACTTGGGAGGGGCCATTCACCCTCCCTGGGGAACATCTTGCACACAGAGGACGTCCATGATGTGTGGCGCTACCAACATGCAAATGAGCATGATTACATAGACTCCTCCACCCAATTCTTATTCACGTATAGATATGTTTTTGGTTAACTAGACTCTCTTGCAGCAGGCGTCTTCAACCACCATATCAGATATTTCATGGCCAGACCATGCTGCTATATACATGACTCTGGTGGAGGAAGACACCTGTTCCTCTGTTTGTGTTACAACTCTGCTATTCAGTACCCTGACTCAACAGCTTCAAGAATTCTTTTCGCACAAACACCTTCCTGACACCTATTAATTCACCCTGTGGAATACCCATAAGGCATATGTGAGAAGGCTGTTGATCTTGGTTCCAGGGCCAAAAAACAATATACTGCTAAAGTCAATGCTCTTATAAATGAAATTTACTTTTTAGATACCCAAAATAAATCCTTCCCATCCCCTGATGTGGCAGCAGCTCTGTCCCATATAAGGACCGCTCGAAGAGGGCAAATACCTACACCACTTGAAAATAAACTACTACGCATATAATAATAGGGTGGGAAAATTCCTTGCAAATAGTTTGAGGGCTCAGAGGGTCAAGACATGCATACCTTACATTTTTTTCCTCAACCTCCAATGAAAAACTTATGAACCCCCAATGTATAGCAGACTCATTTGCAGATTATTACAGTTAGGTCCATATATATTTGGAGCTATAGTTATATAATGGATATGGGCTGAAAGTGTACACTCAGGTTTAATTTGAGGGTATGTACATCCAAAGAGTTTAGGAATTACAGCTCTGAAGTGTAGCCATCCCACCTTTTTTCAAGGGACCAAAAGTAATTGAAAAATTGCTCTTTCATGGCCAGGTGTGGGCTACTCCTTTATTATTCCTTCATCAGTTAAGCAGCTTAAAGTTCTGGAGTTGATTCTAAGTGTGGTATTTGCATTTGGAATCTATTGCTGTAAACTTACATCATGTGTTTAAAGGAGCTGTCCATGCAAGTGAAACAGGCCATTGTAAGGCTTCAAAAACTAAACAAATCCATTGGGGAGATAACAGCAAAATTAGGAGTGGCCAAATCAACAGTTTGGTACATTCTAAGGAAAGAAGGATGCACTGGTGAGCTCAGCAACATAAAAAGGCATGAAGACATCAGTGGTGGATGATCGCAGGATCCTCTCTATGGTAAAGAAAAAACCATTCATAACATCCAGACAAGTGAAGGACACTCTCCAGGAGGTGGGCATATCATTATCAAAGTCTACAATCAAGAGAAGACTTCACTAGAGCAAATACAGAGGGTTCACCACAAGGTGCAAACCATTCATAAGTATGAAGAATAGAAAAGCCAGATTAGACTTTGTCAAAAAACATCTAAAAAAACCAGACCAGTTCTAGAAAAGCATTCTTTGGATGGATGAAACTAAGATTAATCTGTACCAGAACGACAGGAAGAAAGAAGTGTGGAGAAGGCTTGGAACAGCTCATGATCCAAAGCACACAATGTCATCTGTAAAACATGGTGGAGGCAGTGTGATGGCATGGGCATGCATGGCTTCCAGTGGCACTGGGTCAGTGGTGTTTATTGATGATGTGACAGAAGACAGATGAATTCTGCAATGTTTAGAAATAGACTGTCAGCCCAGATTCAGTCAAATGCAGCAAAGTTGATTGGACGGCACTCAACAGTTCAGATGGACAATGATCCAAAAGACACTGCAAAAGCAACCCAGGAGCTTTTGAAGGAAAAGAGGTGGAATATTCTGCAATGGCTGAGTCAATCACCTGATCTCAACCCAATTGAGAATTCATTTCACTTGCTGAAGGCAAAACTAAAGGCATAAAGACCCATAAACAAAGAACAACTGAAGACAGCTGCAGTTAGAGCCTGGCAAAGCTTCAGAAAGGAGGAAACCCAGTCTTTGGTAATGTCCATGGGTTCCAAACTTCAGGCAGTCATTGCCAGTAAAGGATTCTCAACAAAATATAAAAAATTAACATTTTATTTATGATCATATTCATTTGTCCAATTACATTTGAGCCTCTGAAAATGTATAAAAATGGTTGCAGTTCCTAAAATTTGTACTTGATATTTATGTTCAACCCCTTAAATTAAAGCTGAAAGTCTGCAAATGAACTTTCAATTCATTAAGTGTTCTTGCATGGCAAGACCACTTGCTGTTATCTCACATATATATTCTTATTATTATAGCCAAATTTACCACCCTAACTCCTCCCACAGTGTTTACACTACATAGACAGTAATATACCGAAACGTGCGGATTGTTCCCGATTGGTGTGCTATTAATTTGTGGAATGTTTCGGCAAATGGTTCACAAAATATCTGCGTTTTTGTGGTGAAATTGGTTCCAGAGGAATGAATGGCGGAATGTTCAAAACTAGAGTGGGAGCTGACAAAAGCTAGAGTGTGAGCTGAAAAATCGGGACATGATTTCTAAACTGCCATCACTCCCTCATTTTCAAGCCCACCTACACAAATCTTATATCAAAACGTTCAGCTACCCCTGGTGCCACTAAAAATGTCCACGGCTAAGCCATAGTCCTGATAGTTTTCACAATATGACCATTTGTTTGCAACTCACGCCGCCCATTGACATTCATTGAAACTCTACTCTAGCCACCTCAAAATTGAAGGGCAATTTCTAAACTGCGACTGTGCCTTCATTTTTCATATGTCAGAGACATACTATGCATCAAAATGTAGGTCTGAGTCTTGTAATTCTCTCAATATAAAGCTCTTCAGTGTAGGATTTATAATTTTTAAACTACAACCGTTTGAAGATGGCAACAGCCAGTGAAGTGAGCAAGTTGGAGCAGTTTGTTTTTAACCACTCTTCTCTGCCCTTGCTGTAGAGTGAGTTGCCATAGGAACCCAGGTGTGTGAGCAGGCAGCAGAGTGACAAGCCACTCCACCCAGTTACTCCGCCCACTCCAGTTGTAGACTACTGGTGAAGGCAAGAACACTTCACACAATTTCCACAGAAATTGTAGCTTTTCTAGTTTGGATTGTTTTGTTTTAATTTATTCTGGTGGCATACAGAGCCAAAAGTATGAAAATTGTGCCTGTGTCCAAATATATATGGACCTAACTGTATAAGGCATTATGGTGTCCTTTTATGAAACTGAGATCAACGGCGATCCTGAGGATCGCTGCTGATCTCGGATCATTAGTGGTTTAGGAAACAGAGGTGATCAGTGGAGAACATGTTCTCCGCTGATCATCTCAGCACACAGACTGCCAGTGTGTGAAGGAGCGATGTCAGCCCTTCACTGGTGATCTGTGTTCTCCCTCCAGATTCTCCAGCCCCGAGGTGGAGAATTGGGGGAACCGCAAATGAAGCAGCGGTAATTTACAGCTGCTTAGTAAACTGTGTTTGACTGATCTAATATTATAATCTCTGGAGATTACAGTAACAGCAGCCGTTTTCTAGTGTTCAAAGTGTTTGTATGTCGCTTCTCTCCTAATTAGGAGAAGCAATGTACACCGCTTCATAAAAAGGCATCCAGAGGAGAAGTGTCTCCTTTGAGAATGCCAGAGAAGTGAGCAGTGGTCATTTACCGCTGCATGATAAAAGGACACCTTTACGACTTAAAACTTGATGTAAATACTCCTCAACCCTCAAACTCTGCTATTCAACAATTTCTAGAACTACTTAACTTACCCACCCTAAGTACCTCACAACTAGACTCTTTGAATACCCATTTTCCATCGCAAAAATTGGCAAAATTATAAGTTCTTTTCCCCTTGGAAAATCACCAGGCCCAGACGGACTTACCAATGAGTACTTAAAAACTTTTAAAGACATTCTTACTCCCTTCCTATAATCAGTATACACTAGGGCAACTGAAATGACATAATTTCCATCTGAAATGTTAGCAGCACATGTAGTCACTTTCCCAAAACCAGGTAAACCGACAAAGTCCCCAGTAAACTTCCACTCAATCTGCTCTCTAAACTCTGATATCAAAATATACTGTATGTGAAACTGTTATCTACTAGACTGTTGAACATTTTGCCCACTCTAATTAAACTGGATTCATTAGGGGCAAGCAAGCAGCAGATGCTATTAGAAGGATAATTAACATTGTCCGTCAAACAGAACTAAGTCGGACGCCCTCTCTTCTTCTTTCCATAGGCGTGAAGAAGGTGAACAACCGGGTCCATTAGGGGTACATATCAGCAGTGTTGGCCAAATTTGGATTCAAAGGCCCGATCAAGTCAGCGATCCTTGCCCTCTTGTATTATTTGTACAATTCAATAAAAAATATTGATGAAAAAAAAAATAAGAGGAAGCCTGGAAACCCGACCAGCTGCTTTAGGGGTGAAAGTCAACCTATACACCTATTAATGTTTATAAATGAGCTTAAAATGGCCACCATTGGCACCAAAACAGCAAAAAATATCATGGCGTAAATAAAGGTTGCAGCGTCATTGTGCATGACGTGAATATGTCACAATGCAAATAAATTTCACAACGTCACTGCACATGCCATAAATGCAGCATGCCTGTGCTGTGACTATGTCGGCAATCATAACCCCAGATAACCAAAATCAGAAATAATTACATTGGGTGTCCCCAAATTCCAGCACAGACCATACTTAAACAAAACAAAACCAAAATAGTATGTAATATAGTCTTATAAACAATGAAAAAAATGGTGTTGCGCTCCCTAAATGGTATGTAAATACACTAAATACAACCATAAATATATACATTAAACCAATAATCTTATACATATAGACATAAATAATAACATGTGATACTTAGATCAATAAACATACGTGTGTACAAAAAACATCACATGAATATAAAAAAGGGGGGGGGGGGGGTGCAGCGCTACATAACTTAGCAAAATGATAAGTCAAACACAGATAATAAACAATAAAACAGTGACTATTTGTTAATAAGGCCACTGAATGGTGGCTATGAAGTGAGGGAAGTGAAACAGTCCAATGGAGGAGTGCTCTTAAGATCCAGGATGATCCTCAGACGTCCAGTACTGTATTAGGAACCGTCAGGTGATAAAAAATGTAAAGACTGCGCACTCACCAGATACGCAATCTTTATGCGCATTTGTGTGAAATATCACCGGACCTCCTGTGTCATCATCCTGGTCTGGTCAGATCTGGTCAGCATATCCTCCCTTGCCTGGTACCCGGATAGATGCAGCTATTCCATGGATCTGGCTGGCTCCCACCAGAACTCAAATAAATAGAAAAGGCCACATAGTGTGATATCCTCAGGTATCTTTATTGTAGGCAAAGGATAGCAGGAAAACCAACATGCAAAGTATTACTGACCCAGATACAAATCAAAGATGGCCGCCGGGGCCCCTCGTGGTGCCGGCGGTGAGGCGTCCAACCTGCTGTAGCTCTCCCTTAGATAGCATGTTGGTTTTCCTGCTATCCTTTGCCTACAATAAAGATACCTGAGGATATCACACTATGAGGCCTTTTCTATTTATTTGAGTTCTGGTGGGAGCCAGCCAGATCCATGGAATAGCTGCATCTATCCGGGTACCAGGCAAGGGAGGATATGCTGACCAGATCTGACCAGACCAGGATGATGACACAGGAGGTCCGGTGATATTTCACACAAATGCGCATAAAGATTGCGTATCTGGTGAGTGCGCAGTCTTTACATTTTTTATCACCTGACGGTTCCTAATACTGGACGTCTGAGGATCATCCTGGATCTTAAGAGCACTCCTCCATTGGACTGTTTCACTTCCCTCACTTCATAGCCACCATTCAGTGGCCTTATTAACACATAGTCACTGTTTTATTGTTTATTATCTGTGTTTGACTTATCATTTTGCTAAGTTATGTAGCGCTGCACCCCCCCCTTTTTTATATTCATGTCCTTGAAGGTTTGATACGGTGCCTTTTTGGTGTACAGCCGCTGCTCATTATATCTATTTCAAGCGCTCACTTATTTCTGTTTTCCTAAAAAACATCACATGATGACATAAATAAGTGAAAACTAAACATGCATCCCTAAAAACAGGGGAAACCGTGACTTGGGTCCTGAGTGCAGTGATAGATGAATGCTATAAATTGTGCCTCAATAGAAAGTGCCGTGTAAAAATGACTCACAACAAATGTGAATGCACTAAAGTGATACGGTCACGGTCATCTTTGTACATCCAAAGAGTACACCCAGCAATATACATGAGGCTCTGGAAGCTTGATTTTGAACATGCAAATGTGAGTGTGCTACTTGCTGGTTTACGTTTGTGGTATTAAACATACAGTATTACACTATGGGAGTTTCTTCTTGTTTTCAATCCATATATGAGTTGGCTGAGTTTAGCATCCTGTGAGAAGCTTGGATATCTGGATGGGTCATTCTCAGTGCTTCATGTAAAGGGGGATACCACCATTACTGCTTAATGTGAATCATTGATGTGGATGGGTCGTATTAATATACCTGGCAATTTGAAGGCTCATTGGCCCTTTGGGTCGCTGCAATAAGGTGAGGGGGAAATTCAGCCATTGGAGGTTCCTGATTTTTTCACTCATATCACCTTCATCACCAATATATGTGGTTCACTCATTTGTAGAGTACACAAGGGGACTTTTTCGCCATTATGTATGAATGATTTAGGGGCACAGTTTTCAGCAATATGCAGTGTTCTTTGAAACGTTTTTTCTTTCACTATCTGTTTTGGTGTTGTAACACTGTTTTCTATGTGTTTGTGTTCACACTTATTTATCCCAATTAGGGATTGCATCACACCTGTTAGACAACAATTGGTTGTCATTCATCACTTTGATTTACCACATTGATGTGTTAGGAGGTCATGTGGTTTTTAATAGGTTCTTTGTTATCAGGTTTTATCCTGACCATATCACTTTAGTGCATTCACATTTGTTGTGTTATTTTTACACGGCACTTTTTATTGAGGCACAATTTATGCCATTCATCTATCAAGTCACGTTTTTTCCCTGTTTTTGGGGACGTATGTTTAGTTTTCACTTATTTATGTCATCATGTGATGTTTTTTGTCTACACACGTATGTTTATTGATCTAAGTATCACATGTTATTATTTATGTCTCTATGCATAAGATTATTGGTTTAATGTATATATTTATGGGTTGTATTTAGTGTATTTAGATACCATTTAGGGAGAGCAACACCATTTTTTTCATTGTTCATTAGCACATTCAGGTTTTAGTCAGGTGATAGCAGCTCCCTACATATACGTATATATCTGTTTAGTGTATAGTTTGTGTATTTTGAGTAGCGCAGGTGGTTTACCTATTAATATAGTCTTATAGTGTACATGCTTTATGCCCCCCATAGGGGCACATATACGCACTTGCCAAGGTAATTTGCATGCAAGTGGTCCTTCATTGATAGGTGATGCTTGGTATTTTTCCCGCAACTGCAATGGTTTGGGTTTTTAACAATTGGTCAATTATGGCTTTATTTATTAGACAGTAGGCTTCTCTATAGTTTACATTTTTCAAGAAAGAGTTTCCATTCTGTATTTCATGTGTGTTGAACGATTTGCTGGGTCTCTTTATATTTTCAGTCATACATAATAGATTTGATATATTGAAGTTGAGCTTAAGTCTGATTTTTATGTTTTTCTTTCAATGTGACCTAAAGCCTCTTTCCTTCCTAAGATAGTCTCCTCCTTCCACCTTAATCTGGGCATTGTCTGTTAGGAATCAGCAGCAGGGATGGCCAGATCTACATGGCTACAGTTAGCAAACTGGGACCAGACTGTAAATAAGTGAGATTTACAATATTTACAGTGAAACAACATCCATCCAAAAACCAGCAAACATAAAAATATAAGGGAGCCAAAAACCCAGTGACAGAATACCTAACTAATCAATCTAACAAACAGAAAGCCTAACTAACAACTAACTATATACAACATGTACAAAAATGGGGAACACAGAAAAGCAGGGAAAATCTGAAGGTGCATGGCACAGATGGGTAGGGGGGAACCAAAATTGGGATCAGGAACAAAGGGGAGTAGGAACACAGCAGCAGGGTTCAAGGTATAGGTACAAAAGAAGGTGCATGATCTAGAACAGGAAAAGGATAAACTGCTAGCAGTATCTGGCAGCAAAAGCAAAACACTGGAGCGAGAGGCTATAGTAGGAGAGGACCTAAATATCCTCCCAGCAGTCAGCATCAGGTGAAAACTGATTACTGGGATCTGCTGGCTGCTAGGAGACACCCGGTGGTGGACACAAGAACTACAACCTTCAACTCTGGGAAGCACAGTGCCACCAGTAGGTGATCCAGGTCCTGACATTATCTTTCCTTCTGTATATCTTGCTCCAAAACATCTAAGAGAAATGTATCCTAGTTCACTGCTAGGTGGACTAGAAAAGTCATCATTTGAGTATGCGGTTCTGTTAAGCCCTTCTTGACCCATTTGGTATGTGGGCCTGTTGGTGTTTCTTTGCTGTGTTTTCCACTCCTCTGTTGATTTTTTTTAATACTGTATGCCCCAGTCATAATGATTTCAATTAGCCTGTGTCATATAAAGTACAATCAGGAAATTAGGATTTTTTACTTACAAGTAAAATCCAATTCATTGAGTTCAGTACAGGACAAAGGTCCCTCTTTTCTTATTATCTTTCTATTGCTGGCTACAAAACTAAGTCTAGCTGTGAGTGGGAGGGGTTAATTGGGGGATGTGCCAGCAACTCTCTTTTTGACATTGTTCAGTAGACATGTGCATGCCAGAAATTGTTGTTTCGTTTAGTTTCAGATGCATTAGTTCATTGAAGAATTTAACTTAATAATTTTTGTTATGTTGACCAGATTCATTTTTGGATTTCATTTTGTATCTTCGGCATTCGTTTTGTATATTCGTTGGTCTGGGTTTATTCTAAAAATTTAGCAGTTTTTCTGGAAGATTGCTATATTTTCAATATAGTGTCAAATTGGATGGATTTCCACAATTTTTAAAATAATGCCGAATTAGTATCACATAATTACAAAAGCAATCCACAAAAAGGGATAAAAAAGAAAAAAAAGGGGGACATTACTAACAAGGGAAGACACAATTGTTTAAACACTAATGCACTTTATATATATGAAAACATAAAAATAATTTTTAAATAATAAAATAGGGACTATATATTCCCCATCATATAGTTACATCTTCCACAATGCAAAATTGTATAAATTGTTGCACATAACTTCAAAAGTAGCAAGTTGATGAGGTCAGATGGATTCGAATTAGAAGAATTTGATATTTTTGGAGTCTAGTCCAACTCACCAAGAGAAATGCCATGAGCTGATTGGACAATATCAACTGGTGTCATGTGCATCCGAATTAATGAATGGATCGATATTCAGATCCATTAGGTATCCAAGTCTGAATGATCAAACAAAACAAAGAAGGCCACAAGGACTTAGACAAGGGCAGAACTTAGTCCCTTAAACCATGAAACAAACTAGCAAGAAATATCACCCTTGGGACTTTGAAAGAGTTGTGACCCACACAGTTGTCTTAACAGCATAACAGGCAACAATATCCATATATTAATGTGAATTAGATCCATCAACTAAATAAATAATATATATATATATATATATATATATGTACACAAGAATGCAAAAACAGAAAAAAATCTAAATAAATTCCATCAGATAGGTAAAAAAGGTTTGTGGGAGTAGATTCATTCAGGCCGGGGGAAGAAGTAGCTCCTAGAGAGTGAATCCACCTCATCTCCCTCTGCAGTATTTTTCTATCCCAGTCACCCCCTCCTCAGGTCACAGAGAATATGATCAAGGGACAAGAATTTAAAATTGAAAGAACTGTATTGGTGGTTGATCACAGCATGGTGACCAATTGATGAATACAAATCCCCTATTTCTATAGCATAGGTGTGGTAATAGTTTCTATGTCAGAATTGTCTTTCCAACATAAAACTCTTCACACTCTCATGAAAAAAGGTAAACAATGGCTTGTGTGTGACAATTAACAAAGTGCTTGAGAAAGAATTTCTTCCCATTTGGGAGAACAATGTTTCTATTAGTGTTCAGAAATTTACAATAATCACAATTGCCACACTTAAAAATACCTTGTGGTAAATTCCTTTTTAAAGACTGATGTCCAGTAAAATGATTATGAACCAGCTTGTCTTTTAAAGATGATGTGCGGTGGAATACAATGCTGGGTTGGGGTGGCACATACTTAGCAATGGTGGGATCTTTAGTGAGCAAGTACCAATACTTCTGTAAAACAGCTTTTGCAGCATGGTGTTGGCGATTGTATCGAATGATAAATCTTTCAGTATTGTCTTGTTTTTTTACTGTCTTAGAAAGGACTCAAGGGACTGAGTTTTGGTACGATTGTATGCTTTCCTCAGACAACTCAAAGACATCATTGTCACTACAACTCCTTCTTAATCTGAGATAGTGACCATATGGAATTGATTGTATTAAATGGATGAGCACTGCTTGCATGTAGGATTGTGTTACCTGCTGTAGGTTTGTGAAAAAGAGAGTAAGTCCTCGGCACTTTTTTTACAACAATGTCTAAAAAGGGGACTTCTAATTGATGGCAAAACATGGTGAATTGAAGATTCCAATTGTTAGAATTGAGACAGGTGAGAAATTGGTCTAACAGATCTCTGTCGTCATCCCGGTTTGTTTTTGTTTTTTTCATGTACCATGGTCTCTCCACAGATGCACAAAATTTGGCTGTTTCCTGAAGAAGTGGGCGCTGTTCCACGAAACACATTGAGATTCTAGTCTGAATGTGCATCTTTCTAATTGCATTTACAATATTGTATATATCTAACCAATGCACAATAATATATGGATATTGTTGTCTGTTATGACACGTGTTTGTTCAATATTTTAATTTTAATATGTAATAAATTTTCTATTTTTTTAAGTAAACTGTCATGAATTGTGTGGGGCACAACTCTTTCAAAGTCCCAGGGGCAATATTTCTTGCTAGTTGCTAGTCTCACAAATCATGAAACAAATTTGAAAATTGAATAATTTCTCCATGGGACTGAATTACTATCACATCATGTAATGTCATCTGAATGAAACAAATGCATTCCTCCACCAATCTGGGCTTTATGGCAGAGTGGCTAGCCGAACAGCTCTCCTTAGTGCAAACACATGAAAGCCCAATTGGAGTTTGAAAAAAACTCCTGTCTAGCCACTCTGCCATAAAGCCCAGATCGATGGAGGACTGCAGCAATGGTTGTCCTTCTGAAACTTTGTCCCATCTTCATACAGGATCTCTGGAGCTCACTTAGGGTGACCATCTGGTTCTTGGTCACCTTGCTTATTATGGCCCTTTTCCCCCAATTGCCCAGTTTTGCTGGGTGACCATCTCTTGGAAGAGGTCCTGATTGCGCCAAATTTCTTCCACTTAGGAATTATGGAGGCCACTGCGCTCTTGAGAACCTTCGGGGCAGCAGAATTTTTTTCTAGCCTTCCCTTGATCTGTCCCCTGCAATAATCCTATTTCTGAGCTCTGCAGTCAGTTTCCTTGACCTCATGGCTTTTTTTTCTGATACAGTATGCATTGTCAGCTGTGTGCCATTCCAAATAATTTCCAATTAATTGAATTTACCACAGGTGGATTCCAATCAAGGTATAGAAACATCTCAGCAATAATCAAGAGAAACTGGAGGCATCTGAGCTAAAACATTTCAAGTGCTTTTGTAAAGGGTCTGAATACTTATGCCTCTGTGATATTTCAGTTTTTTTTATCATTAATAAATTCACAGGTATTTCTAAAATTTTGTTTTCACTTTGCCCTTATGGGGTACCGAGAGTAGATTAATGAGAACAAACAATGTGAATTTGAATTTAAACAGCTATAGTATCAGGCTGCAACATAAGAAAACTGAAAAAAATTAATTGGGTCTGAATATTTTCTGAATGCAATATATATGTATATATATATATATATATATATATATATATATATATATATATATATATATATATATATACACATTTTTTTTACATACTATTATCAGAGCAAGTACCATGTCAATATGGTGACAGTACTGTTGTGGCGGTGATCATGTACAATGGCTGGCTGCTTTGAAATCATTGTATGTCGGTACCACTAGCCATTTTCTCTGATTCTCTGATCACTGTCATAACAGTACAATTACAGTACAACTACTGCAGTAAGGTATTCTATTATTTGAATATCAGCTATAGATTATAACAATTGTGAGTGAGTCGGAGTGGCCAGGGACAACCAGCCTGAAAGTATGGTTCATTTGGCAGCTAATAAGACTAATGTAGCCAGGAGAAGAGAGGGAGACGCGGCCTGTTCCCCAGCGTGCTCCCCAGTCTGCTCTTCGTTTCTTCAGTTGGATATATAACTGGGTGCCCTGCTTGATCCCCAACAATCTAATTAAGAGACCCAGAGGAACCCCCCTAAGGAAGGAAAGGATTGTCCGGAGAGTCTGACACTAGCAGCCTGGAGCCCCCTTACAGGAAAAGCAAGAGAGAGGAGGGTGAGTGAGAGCGGCTTGGGCTAGCTGTATAATGCTTTGTATGGCATAAAAGAACATTGTATGAAAGAGAGAAGGGGGATTCCTAGGGGGCATGAAGGTGTGGAAGAGTAAAGAGGATTGAGTGTCCCTAGAAATGGAAATGAAAGTTTAAACGGACAATTAAATAGTGGATCAAATCCAGGTCCTTAGTGTCTATTTGAGTTTCCCTGTATTGCTACAGGCAGAGTATATATGCAAAATTTACCAAAATGTGTAACTTCTTATGAAAAATATGCTCCAAGATCAGAAAGTATGGCAGCTAAGCTTTTACATGCCTATTTTGTTTTCACAATATCCTCTAATGAGGCAGTGACCCCACACTATTCCTGGATCCCCAGCACTGATCTCCCTCCCTAGCATTGGCTGATTGCTCCCCCCACCCCACCGCCAGCACCGATCACCATGGCTGTGCAATTACTGTCTTCCCTCCTCTGCCACCCCCACCTGTAATTGCACAGCAATAGCAGAGCAAAGGGTTCCTGCAGGCTTCAGCTGTGCCACCCCTCCTTTAGATGCCCCCTCATGATCTCCCGTGGTCCCCCATGTATTCCCTCTACCCCCTCCCACCGGCTGCAGCTGCTGCCTGGGAGATCATGAATATCAGGAAGGAGAGCGGGGTGGCTAGTAAATCTGTGTCTACCAGGCCCTTTTCTTTCCTGAATGAACATGTGATCAGTAGTGATCACTCCGTTCATTCATCATTGACGCATAGTAAATTGTGTTTACTATGTTTCAGTTTGTGAATGAAACATAGAAAACAGAGTTTACTATGTAATTTCGAGAATGGATAGGAGTCAGTGCTGTCTATACTGAATTCTATTCATCCATCTACAGTGCAGGTCAGGCTGCTGAGAAAGGGACTGTCTTCAATCCTTTCTCTGTCTCAAAAAAGAAACATTAAGGGTCTGTAAAAAACCCCCAAAAAACCTCCCTTGCCTCTGAAGCCTAATCCGCATTTGGATTGCTCTCCAGAGGCTACTGATGAGGTAAGGAAGCAAGTTCCCCTAAAAAAAGGTAGAAAATATTAATAAAAATGTAGCTGGACAAATAAATAAAATTGTAAAAGTAAAATTAAATCAAAGACCTATTAAGGGTAGACTTAGACATGCGCCTAAATCTCCCTTGCCTCTGAAGCCTGATTCCCATTCGGATCATGCTCCAGTGGCTACAGACAGATGGTGAGGAAGAGAGTTCACGTCTCCTCCCCACCGGTTTTAATGTCTTTGCTGACAAATGCGCTGCAGCTGTGTGCATTGCACGCAGATACAGGGCGTTTGCGGCGCTTCCTCATTGACTTCAATGTGTAGCATTCGGAAGGCTGTATCACTACAAGTTGGGTCAACTTTGCAGTGGATGCAATTGTAAACACCCCCCTTTTCTGCCTTTTGCAGCTTAAGGGGGATGGTTGGCGGGTGGCAGAAATGCAGTTCAACCGCGCATTTTCGCTAACCCCACAACTGCAAGTGTAAATGAGGACTAAGGCCTTGTTCACACAGGGCATACTACAGAGAGGCCATGTTTAGCTGCACAGGTATGCACAGGTGTTCCGTGCATCCCCATGCAGGCAGTCCCATTCATGTCAATTGGGACATGGACACAGCCACTGCTCCCAATTTGACATCCATGTGGATGCCTGTCTCTGAACTCACACTATCTGCGTTTGGATCCATGCACCTACACCCGCACTGATGTCAGATCTGTCTTGTAGCCACTACATCCCAACTGACATGAATAGGACTGCCCACACAGAGGTGCACAGAACACCTGTGCATCCCCATTCAGGTAAACACGGCCCTCCATATGGCGCTACATGGGCATACGCTTGTGAATGAAGCCTTAGTAAGAATTTATCAGGAATTGTGTAAGTTGTGCTGTGTTTATGTGCGCAAATAAGGATTATAGTGAAAATAGGGATTTGATAAACAGTTATGCAAATATCACGGGCCTTAAAAATCAGTAGCACCTTCTTTGTATTTTACTGGTCCTCTGCTTTCAGAAAATATAGGCTTTGGGGGGTCTTTTATCAAC
The DNA here is from genome assembly GCF_062004578.1 of Staurois parvus. NCBI lineage: Eukaryota > Metazoa > Chordata > Amphibia > Anura > Ranidae > Staurois > Staurois parvus. The sequence goes on along the minus strand of NW_028318646.1, from coordinate 5,087,580 downwards.
TCTGAAAGGTGTAAGTGAAAAATGAAAACCGCCAGGTTTTTTTTTAGAAATTTGGTTATTTACAGTTTTGCATACGTTCGATTTTCACCACTTTACAATTTAAGGTGCAAGGTGCAATTTAAAATTTACAAATATTTGTTATTTATCACCTCAATACAGGTTACGCTTTTATATTTAGTAGGAATTTAGCAGGATTTTTGTAAAATTTGCTGTGTTTGTATCTGCTAATAATAATTCCAGTGTATTTTTAGTGAAAATATAGTTTTGATCAACATTTGCGCAAGTATCACAGGGCCCTAAAAATCAGTAGCACCTTTTTTTTATTCTACTGATCATGTACTTTCAGAAAATATATGGCTTATCTGGCTTATATGGCTTATATGGCTTAAGAAAATTGCAAAAATGCTCCGATCACCCGAGTTTAAAAGTGGAGCGCAGGGCCTGGCAGTGAAAGTACATGCCTGTATTACACGCTGTTCATACTCACTCACTATGTGATTTGTTTTCTGTATTCTGCAAAGAAATCTGGTTGACCCTGCTGTTCATTGTTCCTCCTTCCTTATCTGTGTCCCCTCTGTAGTCTGAGACTGTGTAGACCAGTTGTTGCCACATCTACTGAGCATGTTCCAGTTTAAGTTATATTCTAAGCTGTTTATTTCTTCCTTTTTCTTATCTGTGCAGCCCACATGACTATAGAGTCACACAGGGCATATATACAGCGGTAAATGGCAGCCCACTCCCTCCCTCCTCCTCCATGCCCACTATACAGCTAGACACAATGGGGGCGGGATATTACATGTTGATTGATGGAAGCAGCACCTTCCTGTAAAGCCAGCCATACATTGATCGAAACTTGGCCGGTTCAGCAGGGACCAGCCAGGATTCGATCCATGTACTATATGGGCATGCTGATTGTACCCAATTCGATCCATCAATCAACTTTGGTACAACCAGCTTGTCAGATTTTTTACATTCAATTACTGTCAGTGGCTATAGCCGCTAGCAGTAATCACTGTGTTCTGCTGGCCGGGAAAGCTCCCCGCATCCACGCGCTGGCACAATAGTGCTGCCGAAGGCATTCCTTCAATAACACTGACTGTGTTGATGGGGGAATCAAGCAATGTTTGAGTCATCTCTGGGCTACTTAAATCTAAGTTCATACTGTACAAACAATAGACAAAGACTGGAGGGTCATGAAACAGGCTGTGACTGGCAGAAACTCCCTCTAGATAACCCACACCATGCTTTTGATCAAAAATAATATAGATTTGCGCTATATACTGTATTTGTATGACAATTTAAAACATTTATTTGATAACAATTAAACAACAATTTTTTTTAAAACATGTGATCACCAATGGAACAGAAGCTCCTCCTGCTGATGTTTCCTTACAGATAGGCTGGGAAAGAGCTAAGTCACATGACAGCTGTATATCAATTATGAAAAAATGTATTTAGATTTTTTTTTTAAATAAATACAGTGTGCCATCAACCAAATGCATAAAGAGAAGGGATAATGTAAATTAAACAGTGTGTGTTTAGTATCACTTTAAGCCTGAAAATAATTGAAAACTCCTGAAAACACCTGAAAAACATGCACAAAAAAAAAGTGCTCCAAATTTGCCTCCGAAACACTCAAGCTCGAGTGTGAATGAGGGCTAGATGTGTTTTATCGTTTATGATCCCCTCACGTTTTGCATTGTATTGTTATTGTTCTGTCCCCTTTTGTAATGTACAGCGCTGAGCGAACTATTGGCGCTTTATAAATACTGTATAATAATAATAATAATTGTGTGTTCAAATAAAAGCGTAACCTCAGTTATGGAAAGCCAAAAAAGCATTAAAGAAAATATTATGTTTTGGAGTATCCCTGGTGCACACAGTATTAGTAGAGTGAGGACACTTCTTGGTTGAGCTGCAGTATGGATATATAAGGATATACTAGATCAAATCTAAATATTATATCTTTGTCTATGTCATGTGTAAAGAAAATCATGTGTCATGAAAGAGTTTTATTTTTTTTTAACTGATATTTTGTCCTGATGTTAATTTATTTGTAAAATTTTAGCCTGTGACAATAATTAAAGGGTATTTTGTGAGCATAAATATTTATATGCAGTGTACACAATAAGCAGGTTCAGGTTCAATTTAACCATGCCCTTTTAAGCTATACCTACTGTACAATACCATTGTGTTATCTCTTCATTGGATTCAAGGATGCCTTAGTAGGTCTCTAACAATCCACATTAAGTTTTGGTGATGACTTCAATTCTTGAATCCTTCCTCCATATACTTGCAGGCTTGCTTGCAGAGATTTACTGTAGAAATCCCACTGAACAACCAATGATGTAGGAAACATTATATATGTACACAAATGCCAGGGATGGGTCCTGAATGGGAAATATATTTCCCCATTATTTGGGTTGTGGTTCATTGAAGGGGCATGACATGAATACATTGTTGAGTGCTCAGAGTTCTTACATATACATGGTGAGGGGTTTTTGGGGTGGTCTGGTTGGAGAGGACAGGACTGATTTTTAGTACACTTAGGACTAACCTGGTGTAGTTAGCTATATGTGGAAACATTCAAATTTTAAACAAACGTTCTACCCAGGGAAGGCCAGATACAGAGAGTGAGAGTGAAAAAGGAGATGGGTGATCTGCTGTTCACATCAGAAAAAGCACTAGCGTAGCACTGATAAACTCATGTCCTAGTGATTACCTATCTTTGACAAGCTGGAAAAGTACTTATGACAGGTATTAAACTGGAGGCCTAGTCAAATCTTAGGTATGAAGGAAAGCACTATGACTTGGACTCACCAAGAGTTTAGTATGCTTCAAGAGTTTGTTTGGGGAGCTGCAATGAGCGGTGCTTGTGGAGAAGCATCTGAAGAGAATTCCCACTTTCCTGTAACAGAGTTGCCACTAAAGAATGTGTGCTGTATGGCCATTGCCCTGTAAACCAAAGGGGACGTGTGCTAAACACAAATACTGTATATATATATATATATATATATATATATATATATATATATACTTCTTACCACAATACGTGACCCTGGCACACACCCGTGATCTTGCTAAATATATTTCTTGATTTCATACTGTATATTACTCAGTGGATTACTTTTCTGATAGTATTCCTATTCCATATAGGTGTGTTTTTTTTGCTCTTGACTGTACTTTTGGGATAAAACAATTGATTAGTGCATTGACTTAAATTAGTCTGGCCACCTACAGAACAACTTTTACATCACTGGGAGAACAATGATGTGCATTAGCATGCATTCAGTTTTTGACTCTTCTTTGTTACATGACAGCAGTGTATACAGTCTTTTGTTTTTGTGAAAAGTCTCAGGCAGTTGCTGTAAGATGTAAATTGTAACAGCAGATTGCAGGTAGAGTCAGTTATTTTGCAACTGAAAAATGAAATAAAAATCTATGGGATTGAAAAACAATTCTTTAAACAGGCTTTACTTCTAAACAGACAAAAGATAGCCATAGATGGGTCAGTTTTTTCAATCAACCGGTGGGTCATGTAAGGCGGATGGGGGGTCCTGCCGCTGTGTCATTGTATTTTAAAACTTCTCCTCTGTCAGAATACACAGATCAGTGGTACTACAGTCTATAGCCTGAGGAGCTGATCAAGACAATATTTCCAGCAGGGTGGTTGTACAGAAGTTGATTGGTCCCTGCTGAACTGGCCAAAATAGGATCCTTCTATTGGCAGCTTTAGAACAAGCCACTGCTAATAAACTATGCCTATTTAGGCATACCTTTCTAAACTATGCCACTCCCATCAATGTTAAATCATTTTTTAAGACTTTATTTATTAGGATGAAACAATGTTGTATAGTAGGATAGTAACATAATTTTTTGTAGGTTGAGTACCAAGCTTAGGATGTAGATGAGGAAATACAGATGTAGAAGTTAGATACAGCAGAGTCATTATATAGTATGTGTTTTTTATAGCCTCTTTATTTTCCAAAATTCAAAATAAAATGAAAACAAAATCCTGTTTACCCTTCTTATATAACAATGCCAGCTTAATATGCCTGTTGTGTGGGCTAGAATATCCAAAGCAACAGCCAAAGAGCTGATATCATTGACTGGACAGCTTGTTCACTTCCCTAACTGAAACAGGATAATGAATCTGATCATGTAACTTAGAGAAGGGATGTCACTTAATCCTCTTCACCCATTCCAAACAGTATTCCTTTAAGAACATGTAATCTAAGTGAATGGGTCACTGTTGACAAATCAATACTTTACACCAATATTAAAGTTGGTAGTATTGGTGGGGGATCAGGGCACCCATAGTAACCACTTGCGGACCAGCGGCATACCTTCGCAGGCATCATCCCGGTATTGTGTTTTTCAGACAGTGGTCAGCTTTCTTCTCAAATTCTAGCAGCTTATTAGCCGCTGGATTGCTTTTACAAACAGTGAGAGAGGATATCTCCCCCCCCCCCGCCACCTTACATGGTTCTCTTGAGCTCTACTGACCCACCAGGGAACCCAGGAGTACATCCAGCAGTTTCACTTGCTGATCATAGAGCTGATCGGAGGCTGACACAGCTCTGATTGCATCAAATCATACTGATCTTGGTATGATCCAATGATTTTAAGGGCAGACGACAGATCTGGGGTCTAATAGACCCCAAATATCTTAGTAAAGAGTACCTATCACTGCTTATTGCTATCAGGGCATATTTATATTCCCTTTTGTTGCTATCACAGGGGATATCTGTATTCCCTGTGACAACAATAAAAGTGATCAAAAAATAAAAAAATAAAGAGACAGTGTAAATATAATTTAAAAAAATTATTTAAATTGACCCATGCCCCCAATGCACGCATCAGTCTTGCATGCATATGTAATCAGCAATTGCACCATGTGAGGTATCACTGTGAATGTCAGATTGAGGGCAGTAATTCTAGCACTAGACCTCCTGTGTAAATATAAAGTGGTAACCTTTAAAGGCTTTTGCATCCCTTAGAGATAATAAAATTGACATTGTCCCCATTGCACTGGCGTGCAAAATTCTAAAGCGTCACATGTTTGGTATCTATTTACTTGGTGTAACATCATTTATTTTATTTTACAATAAAAGTGGGTATTATATTGTGTTTTTGTGCATTAAATTAAAAGTGTATTTTTTCCCCAAAAAAATCTGTTTAAAATACTGCTGGGTACAGAGTTACGAAATTTTTTTTAAACATCCACCATTTTATTCTCTAGGGCCTCTGCTTTAAAAGTATATAATGTTTTGGGGTTCTAAATAATTTTCTAGTAAAAAATACTGATTTATACTGATACATGTAAACAAAGTGTCAGAAAAGACCTGGTCTTAAAGTGGTTGTAACGGCACAAAGGTAAAACACCTTCTGTGTGCTTCAACCCCCAAAGCCTCCTTAATACTCATCTGAGCCCCCTCTCAATCCAGTGATGTACATGAGAATCTGGGCTGTCTCAGGACTCCCTCTCCTCATTGTCTGAGACAGCAGCGGGAGCCATTGGGGGGCTCAAGACACAGCTCTATGTGTCTTATGAACGCATAGATCTGGTCTTGAGAGTGAGCATGCACCAGTGCCCCAATAGCAAATGGCTTGCTATTGGGGGTACTGGTCAAGGGGAAGGCACCATAGCACTGGTGGCGGACTCGAGAGGAAGAGGAATGGGGATGCTGCTTTCAAAACCACTGCACAGAGCAGATAAGTATGACCTGTTTTATATTTTCTTTTTTTAAATAAACCTTCAATACCACTTTAAAGTAGGTAAATTGAGAAGAAATACATTGTGTCTAAACAAAACATGTGAACCACTTCAGGGTAGTGTGGAGGAGACATCAGAAAAACAGTGCTGTTGAAGAAAATAAGATATGTGTCTGACTATGCTTTAGCAAAAAAGATGACATTATTGAAAAGCAGACATGCCTCTAAAATGGGCATCTCTGCAGCTGGTCCTGTGCTGTATCGTCTAGCTGTCATGTTTTTTAAACCTAGGACATGTTTAAACCATGAAATTGTAGCAGTGGAATTCCTGGAATTCTGTTCTGGCAATTTTTCACCACTTCAACTGATGATATGTACATTCCTGTATGCATGATATGTACAATACACACAGGCATAGTTTAAGCATTGGCTGTCAAGCACACATTTGGTACATTTTGGTTTTTAATTGGAATCTACAGTTTATCGGGTGTTACAGGGTGTATATTGCCAAGTGGAGTGGTAGATGTGGCCAGGGACATGAACTAAGATCATACACTTGTTTTCAACACTTTCCTGATGGTAGTACAATTTCCTGATGAAGTGGTCCATGATCTGCTGTTAATTATAGCAACAAACACAAAAGTAGAGACGCTCACCTTCTTAAAAGCCCAGAAAAAATGTATTCTTGTTGTACAGTACAGGGATAGTTCACCTGCTTCTTTTACAGGTTTCACTGCACTAGGAACAATGATTAAGCACCTTGTAATGGACAACAGCAATAAAATGTATTATGGGCTTTTAAGAAGGCAAGAAGCTCTATTGTTGTGTTTGATGCAAAAACTAACTATTAATAATGTCAAAAAGTCAGAGCTGTCCTGTGTTTTGCACATACTTTCTAGGTTATCGCAAGTACTCTACTTATCCCTCCTACTTGTTATCTTGGGACTATGAAATAACTGATCTCTATGCTATGGAGGGTAGGATAGGTGATGGGCACAATTTTTTCTTTTCTCAGAGAATAAGTGCAGGTACGTTAGAGTTACCCCTTGTTTCCGCCCCCTACCCACCTCTGAGCACTATCCTTTGGTTTTACCACCTGCCCACCTCCCAAAGCCCTTTTAATACAGAGCTAACTGTCATTTTGTGGTGCTAAGTAATATTTATGGAATTTGGTATTCATAGGAAGAATAGCAATAAAATAAATGCCCTGCAGCCAGCAACAGCAGCCTCCTCCCCAGTAACAACAGATCTCCCCGGAACATAATACCCCCCAGTAACAATAAATCCACCCTAGAAATAATAAACAGTACCTCCTAGCAGCTAGCAACAATACAACAATAGACCCTTACCTCAACAGTAAATCCCTCCCAGCAACAAATGACCCCATGACAACAATAAATGCCCCACCAGCAAAAATAGACCTCCTTAGCAACAATAGGCACCCCACAACAATAGATTCTCTCCATTGACAATAGATCTCTCAGCAGCCAACACATCCCATCACTCCTCGCCATTACATACATTCAGTAATGGGGGTGCCAGAACTGCGTCCCCCCACGTTCCTACTGAAAAAAACCCTGGTGATGGTAATGAAGAGTTTAGCAATAGAAAACTGGGTTGATATACTCTGTCCACAAAAATGTTGTGTGCTGTCAGACCTCAAAAGGACTGAGTGAAGCACATTTCTTGCAGAACAGTAGGTATTTTTCTGTACTGCAGGGTCTTCTAAGGCATGAAACAAAGGGGCATGTATTAAAGAGATACTATAGTTGTTTTTTACTTACATACCATACTAACTTTAGAAAATTGTATTGAAAATGTGAGAGGTTTATAACAAAAAGATGCAGAAAAAGAAAAAAAACTGAAACAGGGTACCTTGCTGCTTTACTTGCAAAAGCCTACAATATAGTTGCACATTCAAACTGAGAGAGTTTAATTTTTGATAAAAAAACATTTAAGGGTTTTTATGATTAAAATACCTCACTGATTAAATTTGGGAATGTATCACCCCTCTCAGACTGCTAACTGCCCAGTACTGCTTAGAAAAATAAGTAGGTCTTTTGTCCAAGTCAGTTGTCAGTTTGCTGCTACTCATTAAATTAAATAAATAAACAAATAAATAAGTAAAAATTTAAGACTACTGAATTTGGCAGAGGTAATGTCAATAACCACTTCAGAAAAAGCAAAATGTCCAAGGTGGGGAGGAAAGTAATGACAGTAGTTGTAGCTTTCTGCAGCACAAGGACCTTGGGTTCTTATGTTTTCACTTACTGTAACCTACTACTGTTGTCCAACATTTCCTAGTACATTACATAATTCACATCACATTTGCAAGGGGATCTTGCAGAACCATCAAACTGTGATATGAATATGGGGATTGTAATTATCAGATGGCATTGGCCCAGGGTAGTGCTTAGTCTTTATCCTAGGTTTTGTTAGCTCAGTGTCCAATGCCTGTCTCCTTGTGCGGTTGATGAGATCAAACACTAGTAGGAAAAATACCAGAATTAATTTGTGGTTTTTCATTCTCCAGGCTGCCGCACATGTTGTGAGCAGTTGTAGTGGTGGTGGTTTTGATGGGCATATTTACAACTGTACAGACTGCACCTGGAGAAATTAATGATGATAAATTTGGTGATGGACTTTTGGTCACAATGATAGCAGTATATGTGGAGGATTAGGAATATATTGATATAACAGAGATAGATGATGAAGAATGATTCCACATATCCTTAAATATTCTCTGAGACCCCATTAGTGAAGTAATTGACCATGCATATATATAATGCTGTCAATATCAGATTTGTGATCAACAATGCAACCAGTAGCTTCTTGGTTTCATTGATGACAGAGGCAAAAATGCTACCGTCATCAGTAACCTCTACCAGCACCATCTCTACCTGAAGCTGTTGTCTTAGCTGACTACCATTACTATGTCACTTGGCTGCTTGTATTTATACTTCTGTGTAAAAAAAAAATTATTCTTAAGTTATATCTACTACTACTTTTGTGATGTACTTTTCTCCCCCCAAAAAATGAAACACATTCTATTTCCTGAGCTCTAGAGTTCAAGACAATTTTCAATTCACAGCAAGAAGACATTGACAGTCACAAAAAAGCTTACTTCAACACTTAAAATACTTAAAAACACATTTTCTAATCTAAGGGATAAAATTTTATCTTAAAGAAGCAGATACTGCTTGGAGAATCTTTGACTCACCAGTGTAATAAGATGTCATTATTTTCTCATGTCTACTTATGTATAGTGTAGGTCCTGGATTTAAGGACCCAGAGGCTGAAGTGCTACAATCTATTGTGAACTCTACAGCTCCTCCAAGGAAAGATTTTAAACTGCAAGGCAATCTCAAGTTCCCACCCCTTTGATAGCAAACTGGCCCTTTGCCCCAAGGCAGTGACAGGCTACACTTGGGGCCTGTGCCACCAATGCCAACATGTTCAGTGTCTCTTTCTCACAGGACTAGCTTCCTTGGACTCCCATCTTTGAAACCTGTTGTTGTTGTCAGTGCATAAGCTGCAGGTAAAGAAGGTGTTGAATATGCTCTTCCCCTGCAACAAACAGTCATTTTATTATACATTTAGATGAGAGACAGAAAAATATGCTGTGACATTGCCTCCATATAGAATTGACAACTAGTATCAACAAATCACTCCTCTGTTGATATAGCAGTATATGAGCCAGAGTGAGGTCTCAGTGAAGAACAATTTAGGAATTGGTGAGCCATATGGGATTTGGTCGTATGTTAGGTAGGAGAGGGAAATGTGAGCTTTCTGCAACCCGTGTCTTAGTGAGACTTGAATTATTTAGCTGCAGTATGAGATGCTTCACCCAATTTTTTTAAGTATCCCTTACTGGTTTACGAAACAGCATAGTTTACCTTCTCTAATTCCATTAGTAGCCAATGTGCTTCAAATTAGATCAAAACATCCACCATCCAAAATGGGCAAACAAATAGAGCTTTTGTCCTTGATTTTTGATGTGTACCACTACCAGTATCTTGTTTTGGAAGAGTAGCATTCAGTGCTTTTACCAGCCACTTATTTTGTATTGGATGTTTACAATATGTCATTTTTAAATTAAAATTGGTTTTAAAAATACAGTAAATACCTACTGTACTTGTTAAAGGTGTTTATTTATCATTTCTTCGTTTAAAAAAAAAAGAAGAAAAGACAGTAAAAACAAATGACCTCCAGCACTACAATGTGTTCAGTGGCTATTTGATACACAGAGCCCAGTAAAGTATGCAAAAAAACAGCGCATAATGAAGTATAAAGTACATATTAGAAAAGTATAGAATTTATATGTCACTGTGTAAGCTACCAAGACATCTAACATACAATTTCTTAATTACACACACTCACTCTGCTCTCTCCCTGTTAGTCATAACACAGGGAATACATAGGCTATTTAGAACTGATGAACCTGTGGGAGAGAAAGAGACAGCAAATGGATGATTACCTATCGTACTTTAATAATGGTTCATGTAACACTGTATGTTTGCTTGCATGACATAATTCTGGAAAGCATGTTTTTCTCTTTAAGAACCGTTGTTAATTTAATAATGTACAGTATTTGTTCGCTATAGCCACGTGAATTCTTGCTCAAGGAGTATGGTTCTGATCCTAAGACATAGTGTTGTGCTGGTCATACAGATTTGTAGCAAAGGCCCCCTTTAAATTCTTGCTCAGAGCCCATCTCGGCTAAAACCAGCCGTGTCTGCTCACTCTTTCTTCTTCCTCAAGTCAAGTCAATAATATGAGAAAACAGAGAGATGCTGGCATGCACTCTGCAGATAAACTAAAGACCCCGTTCTGACTCCTAACTTGCAAGAGAACACTAATTTTACGATCTCTTAAGAGTTTTTCACAGTGACAGTGCTCAGCGTATTGCTCAGATGCCTATTCATTACCCCAATGCGTTCAGCTCTTTCATACTGTGCTATAACACAGACATTTCAAAGAAGGGGAAAGCTGATTTGTTCTAATATGAGTCAGGTTTATTCTGTTAGAAAGTGTGAGTGCCAAAGCTTTAACTCACCAGTGACAGGATCACTAATGGTACTCTCCTGCCTCTTCTTTGTCACTCAATTATTGGCCTAATCAGTGAGGTGTCACTTTTTCACTGCTGTCTTACTGGTAAAAAATACTCTGCAGCATTTCAACCAGTGGATAACTGACAATATATTTTTTTTTAAATTAAACTGTTCTAACAAAGCAAGCAAGAATGAAAAAGAGTATATAACTATGCAGGTGAGTAGTCCTTTTTGCAATTCTGTGACTGGCACATTAAATCCAATAAAAGGACCTTTAGTATATCATGGCCCTGTTAAATGTTGAGTGCTCTTAATACTTTTTTGAAATCAATTACCTATTTAACCTTAATAATCCCCTCCCTTCTCTCCTCAGCTATTACTTTTCTGCTCTTTTTTTCCATTTTTATTTTTGCCATGCATATTTATATATGTCAATGTATTAAAATACATAGAAAAAGTTTGCATATTTTATTTACAGTAACACTGGATGCTTTAAAACTTACTGTCAAAATGGTCAAACCAAAAAGAGTACATTTTTTTCTAGGTTTTTTTTTTGTTTAATGAATTTCAACAAAAGAAAAAAGGAAGGAGTTAAACAAAAGAGAAAATTGAAAGCCCCCTGTAACTACCTCAATGTCAGTTAATATTTTTGTATACTTTTAAAGAAAGGAGCTGTAAAATCACTACATTCTTATGCACCCTTGATCAATGATCCCAAGTCCTCTCAATTTCTCTTTGGCTATCTTTCAAAACACATGCTAGTCTTAAGTGAGTCATACTCCAGGAAAATTTAGCTTTAGTCAGCTTTAGGCTGATCAATGTTTTTTTTTCAGAATCTACTAATGGAAAAATGAAAAAAATTATAAACTAAGAGGGCCTTGGGTCCCCTTGATGGGTTCATTTAGAAGAGTGGCATGAGCAATCTTAGGGAATATATTCTCATACAGTATAATTTAGTTTTGGCCCCTTCTCACCAAACCTGAAACACGATGCTCATTTGATGACTAGGTGTTCACCTCTTTCAACAGTTGCTTAAAGTATAACTACTGTATAAAAATAACCAAAATGTGCAGCACTATTAAATTACCTTATCAAATATAATATAAATCCCTCTAAAGGCAACACGTTTTTATAGTTTTGTATAGGTTGGAGAGGGATTAGAATTGGGTTTTAATTGCTGCCTGTGTCCATCATTGGATAGATGAACCCTCTCTATTTTCTCTGTTTACGAGTATCATTGAAAGTAAGAATAAAAGAAAATCCCACATTTTTGGTTGTCAAAAGAACAGAAATAGAGGAGAAAATCCTCCGATGGGACGACCCTGATGAAAAACCTTCAATTCCCTCACTTTAGAGGGACTTCCTCTCACTTCCAATTTTGTTTATGGAACAGGGAGTGAACAGAAATTTCCCCAATGGAACACAAATTGAAAAAAAACTGACATGAGTTACAATAATCCCTTACTCTATCCAAAATATTTGCATTAATGGGAAATAGTTAACGTGGTATAATTTAAATATTGCAGAGATCAATGTGATTCCCAGGTAAGACAAGGAGTCTGAACACTACAGAAAAAATACATTATTTTTTTTTTGATTATCCATTCTGTCGGAGAGATTGATGTTCAGCACTACTGACTTACAAAAATCGCTTTGAAGGTCCAATATTTTACATATACAGTATGTCCTTGTTATTCTTTTCATCTTTTGCCTTTTAAGGCAAAAATGGCAAGGCCTTGGTTGTCCAGAAAAAATACCTATCTAATGCATTATCATCTTAAACTATATCAATATTATTGATGAAAAAATAGACATATAGCTAAAATGTAAAAACTACCATGGATTGAGAGAAAAAAAAATTTAAGTAGTGCAACAGAGAGGTGGCTTGGAGAGAGGCCTGTGCTTATGGGTGAGGCTTAAGGTGTCTATAGGTTCCTGAGATAGAAATACAGCCCTGTGTTTGCTACTTAGCAGGCTTAATTTACTAAAACAATTGTGCCATTGCATTGAGTGGGCCCACAAACCAAGCTGAACAAACCAAGCATATTTTTACAGCAAGCCTGGAATGGCCATAGAGTGGCCTGGTGATGATGGGCCATACAGCAGGAGGTAAGTGGTGATCACAGTTTGGTCAGGGCTAACACAGACCGTGGCTGAACGCTCACTTTCCACTATGCGGCTAAGCCTAAAGCAGGGCCGACAGAAGGTGAGACATAGACGGCTCCAGCGACAAGCAGGAAGCACCACAAAGGACACACAGACACTTCCCCGGCCGGCCGCTGCACACAGCAGCACTGAAGGGACAATGACGGCCACTCTCCATCGACCGGCACACTGTGACAGCCAAACAGTCCCGCTCGGTAGTGGTGGTGGATTGGGCTGTTTCTTTGCTGGATGTGATGTCTCTTTGCTGGATGTGATGTCTCTTTGCTGGATGGGGATGTCTCTTTACTGGATGGGCTGTCTCTTTGCTGGACGGGGACATCTTTTTGCTGGACGGATGTCTTTTTGCTGGTTGGGATGTCTCTTTGCTGTACGGGATATCTCTTTGCTGGATTGTGATGTCTCTTTGCTGGATTGGGATGTCTATTTGCTGGATGAGCTGTCTCTTTACTGGATGAGCTGTCTCTTTGCTGGATGAGATGTCTTTTTGCTGAACAGGATGTCTCTTTGCTGAACAGGATGTCTCTTTATTTTAAATTATTATTATTATCTTTTATTAAATTTTATTTCAATACATAAATCAAAAATATACAGTTTATCAAAACACAATCAATCCAACTAAATATCTTTAACCCTGATTTCCTCCACCCATCCCTCTCTACCCAATAAATTACCCCTGTCCACATAGTTCTTTCCATTTCTTTCTAAGGGCTCATGTACACTGCAGCTGCTAAACTGACGTTCAGGAGCTGTTGAGTGTTTTTTTCAACAGCCCCTGAACTCTCCTTTATGTTTTCCTATGTGTCCATGTACACATAGTCATTTACAGTAGTTTATAGGCAGTTGAGTTTACAGTCGTTTTCTTGAACGCAACAAAATCGAGTTCAGGAGTAGATTTTACCAGCGTTTCAAACGCAAAATGCTTGTAAATGTGTGTAAACATTGCTTTTTTTGGCTGGTCCATATGAAGAGCACAATTCACTAAGCAGTATCTTACCGCATCCGAGTATGTGGTAGGGTACCGCATAGCATTTAAAAAAAAAAACTCATTTGAATCCACTAAAAAAGGCTACTAAAATATCGCATGAGTTCTTTTATCAAGTCATGCAATATTTTAGCAGTGAAAAGCATGCATTAATGTTTCAGCTGTCAGTGGGGTTCCCACTGACAGCTGAATGTAATTGCCAGCAATTAAAAAATAATTTTAAAAAACAGTGTGGGGTCCCCCCTCCAAATAAAAAACAAACTGGTGTGGGGGTCCCCCCAAAATTCATACCAGACCCTTATCTGAGCATGCAGCCCAGCAGCTCAGGAAAGGGGGGGGATGAGTGCCCCCCCCTCCTGAACCATACCAGGCCACATGCCTTCAACATGGGGGGGTGCTTTGGGGTAAGGGGAGCTTGATGGGGACAAGGGCCTCTTCCCCACAACCCTGGGCTGTGATTGTGGGAGTCTTCAGGCAGGGGCTTATCGGAATCTGGAAGACCCTTTTAGCAAGGGGGCCCCCAGATCCCGCCCCCCATGTGAATGAGTATGGGGTACATGATACCGCTACCCATTCACAAAATAAAGCTGTAGTGTGAAAAAAGACATTCTTTGACAAGTCCTTTATTAAAAGAAGGAAAATAAAAGAATGTCCCCCGAAGCAGATCCAAAGTCAATTACGATGCCCGCAGCCACTGCTCCAAAAAAAAAGGCTCCGCTCCCGACGCTGGTTCCCGGCCGTCTGCCTCTAAACTGGTTGACAGTTCTTAAATATGTAAGGGGTGGGGCCACCCAGTGACATCCCCTGTGTGACCCCGCCCTGTGTGACATCCCCGACTGGGTCATGCTGGTTACTGACGTCAAATGGGGCGGAGTCACATATGTGGTGGCCCCCTCCCCTTATATATTTAAGAACTGACAAACCAGCATAGAGGCAGATGGCTGGGAGCCATTGTCGGGAGCAGAGCCTTTTTTCTTAAATTCTTTTTTCGGGTAGGCGGCAGTGGCGGACATCGTGATTGACGTTGGATCTGCTGCAGAGGACATTCTTTTAGTTTTTTCTTTTAATAAAGGACTTGTCAAAGACCGTGTCCTGTCTTTTTTCACACTACACTTATTCTTTTTTGTGAATAAGTAGCGGGATTATGTACCCCATACTCATTCATGTAGGGGGGGTGGGATCTTGGGGGCCCCCTTGCTAAAGGGGGGCTTCCAGATTCCGATAAGCCCCCATCAACATGGGGACAAGGTGCTTTTGGGGGGAGCTCCCCCTACCCCAAAGCACCCCCCTATGTTGAGGGCATGTGGCTTGGTATGGTTCAGGAGGGGGGGACACTCACCCCCCCCCTTCCTGACCTGCTGGGCTGCAAATTCAGATAAGGGCCTGGTATGGATTTTGAGGAGGAACCCCACACAATTTTATTTTAAAATTTGGGGCTTCCCCTCAAAATCCATACCAGACCTGGAGGGTTTAGTATTGATGGGAGGGGGGACCCCACACCATTTTTTAAATTATTTTTTATTTGCTGGCAATTCTTTCTTTTACATTCAGCCTTCAGTGGGGAATCCCACTGACAGCTGAAACATTACCACGTGGTTTTCACTACTAAAATACCGCATGACTTGATAAAATAACTCATGCGGTATTTTAGTAGCCTTTTTTAGTGAATGTACTATTTTTCAGTGCATTCTGGGCATTTGGGAGGGTCTCCTGAGGTTATCGTTTAAAAACGCTTCTAAACGCAAACGTGTCTAAACTCGCATAAACGCGGTACATAAACTCGGGTAAGCTGACGTTTTTAACCAACGTTTTCTAGCAGTCAGTTTCCAGCGGTCAGAAGAGTTTTTCAAACGCCCTGTGTACAGGAGCCCTAACAATCCCAGTCACAGCCCTATATTCTTTCCTCTCATTACGACTTTGCATTTATTCAGTTTAGTTCTCCAACTCTGCAACCGGGGCCCCCATTATTTCAAGATATTTTCCATTCCATCTTCATCTATGTGGTATAGCTCCTCCATCTTATTTTCACACTCAAGCCTATCTATCCAATCTCTCATTGTTGGGGGGTCTGCCTGCCAAAATTTAGGTATTAGACCTTTTGCAGCACTGATTAAATGGTATAATAAGCTATTTTTGTATTGTTTTACTGATACCTCTGTCCTATAAAATAGGCATACCCACGGATCTTTTTGAATAGTTATCCCCAAATTCTCCTGTATATCTTGAATTACATCTTGCCCATACCCCTGAATTTTTGAGCACTCCCACCATATGTGCAGCACTCGGTGTACAATACCATCTAGTTAAACTTTTGTAGTTCATTTCTACTGTGTTCATATTCACCACCCCATGCATCAACTTAAACATTTTATTTTTCTGTTGCTCATTCATTTTTGTACCCAATTCTCTCTCCCATCTCTCTAAGAATATCGGAGGCTCAGATCCTGTCCATTCAAGAAGGATTTTATATATTCTAGACGTTACATGTTTAAAAAACTTTCCCTAGACTCAACATTTTTTAAAATGGAAGCATATCCTCTGGCATCCTCAGTGGTTGGGGGAGTGTTGAAACAAAGTGTCCTAATTGATAATATCTAAATTCATCTAATGTGTAAAATAAATCTTTTTTACTCCTTAATTCTTGAAAATTACATAACTTCCCCTTATCTATTATATCCTTCAGCCGTGTATTTCTATTTTTAAACCATTTCCCAGAAATATTATCATTCCCTGGTGGAAAAAAACACGTATCCACCAGGGGTATCAACAGTGAATTGTACTTCCAGCCCATTGACTTATGCAACCCATCCCATATTCTCAACACCTCTCGTGTCCTATTATCCTAAAAAAAAGGTCCTGGTAAATATAGTGGGAGCATTTGAAATTTATACAGGATTTTTGGAACTATCACCATTTTAACCAGATTGATACATCCAATCCACGAGGACCACGCTGTTGAGAGTCTTCCCAACTCATCTTTAATTTCATTTATTAATGGTATATAATTAACTTGATATAAGTTCTTTATTGAGGGGGTTAACTTTATTCCCAGGTAGCTTAATTACCTCTCCCTCCATATAAAAGGGAAGTCTTTTTGCAGAGTCTGCGACTCTACCTTTAGGGCGTTGATATTTAAGATCTCAGATTTTGAAAGGTTTATTTTAAAATTTGACAACTCCCCATATCGTTTTAATAGACCCTATAAATTAGGCAGTCTGGGATTGACAATGTAAAATAACATATCGTCTGCATATGCTGCCACCTTATGCTCGACTTCTCCTACCTTAATTCCTCTAATATCTGTATTCTTTCTTACCAATGCCAGAAGTGGTCTCAGGGATAATACAAATAACAATGGCGATAATGGACACCCCTGCCTAGTATTATACATTATACATTTTAAAGGGCCCGGACAGGGACCCATTCACTTTGATTGATGCGAAAGGGCCATTATAAAGCCCTTTTATCCATCTTACCATTTTACTCCCTAATCCTAATACTTCAAGCGTATTCACACCACAATATCCACGACCTGCAGTTCTAATTTATCACAAAAATCTCTTAGATCTTCTGGAAATCTTAGCCTGGCCGATTTCCCATCTTTCCACTCAATCAAGCATGTCGGGAACCCCCAATTATATTGAACTTTCTTCTCTCTCATCTGATCCAATAATGGTTTCAATGTTCTTCTTCTGATCAGGGTCTTGGAGGCTATATCCACAAAAACTTGCAACTTCGTTTCCCCGAATTTTATTTCGGGGACTTCTCGCAGTCTTTTCCATATTCTCTCTCTGTCCTCATGATAATGAAAGTGAACAATCACATCCCTAGGGAGTTTTGGTGTAATTCCTGGTGAGCGTCTAATTATATGCACTCTCTCTATTTTTAGAGGGTCTGTATCTGATCTTCCGATCAATGGATTAAATACATTCCTTATTTTTTCCCACAGGTCCTCTTCACTTGGAACTTCTGGTAGACTCCGTATCCTCAAATTGTTTCTTCTCTCTCTGTTCTCTTGATTCTCTAATTTATATGATAGTTTCCTCTGTTCCCTCTTCATCTCTTCTACCTGCATTTCCAGTTTGACAATCTGCTGGGTTTCCATTTTCCCTTCTACTTCTTCCACTCTTGTTAACATTCGTCCCAAATTGTTGTGAATCACCGCCATTTCATTTTTCATGAAAAGTTTAAGTTTTGTGAACATTTTCGCCATCTCAGTTTTTGTGGGGATTTGCAATAGCTCCCTGTTGATGCAGCATATTTTGCTCTATTAAATTATCAGTATTTATAGATTCATTCGTCAAATTTCCATCTCGCAATCCAAATGAGGGTCTAGTTTGCTCCCTGTCATATTTTCTGCTTCTTTCCTGTTGTTTCTCAGAACCTTGTTTCTCT
Organism: Staurois parvus; assembly: GCF_062004578.1. Taxonomy (NCBI): domain Eukaryota; kingdom Metazoa; phylum Chordata; class Amphibia; order Anura; family Ranidae; genus Staurois; species Staurois parvus. The sequence continues at coordinate 5,069,271 of NW_028318646.1, read as the reverse complement.
GGACTTTTTTCCTGTATTGGCATATATTTCTTAGATTTACTCATATCTGCATTCAACTGTGGGGTTTTAACCCCTCCTCCCTTAGCGGATCAACTCCTCATATTGATTGGGCTTATCTATTTACTGCTCACAAAGGAGGCCCATATACAGTCCCAAATAACTTTTTAGGAGGGTATACAAAGTTAGCACCTTCCCTTAACCTCTGTGAGTACCGAGCACCTTAATCTTCTGTCCCTCCTCTCATGTATACATTTACTTATAACAGGAACAAAACAGTAGTAATTGAAAAACATCTTGCCATTGCCCACGGCAACTCACCACCACCATCTGAACCCGGCATGCTGGTTCCATTTCTGTATATATTCTTCTGTCCTTTTCGTGGTCTCTTGGCCCTGTATACAGAGTCACCTCATGGGGGGACCTGGGCGGGAGTTCGATCTGTCCAGTATCCCCTACTTGCAGGTATCTCAGGGTCTCTTGCTCCCTCCTGAGCAGGTCAACGATCCCTCCTGGGATCTCTCCTAGGTTGATTCTTCCTGGAGATTCCTCCTTCCTTCTCTCTCCGAACTCTTCAGGACTCCAGTAACAGGCACCGTGCCCCTTCCGGAGCTCAAAGGACCGGTGCCCATCCCTCCACTATGCCACTTCATGTGCAGTGCACTCCGCCAGCCACTTTTTGGCCTCACACCCACCACAGGTGACTCCCACAGCCCCAGCATGGTCCAGTGATGTAATAGAGCGCCGGAGCCTTGTGCACGCCACATCGCTACAACGCCCGATCCAGCAGGACCGAGCGAACCCGTGTACTCCTCCAGGGGCCAGAAGCGGGACTGCAGAGGATAGCAAGGGCCACGGTCCCCCCGCAATGCTGGCTGTCAGGGTCACGTAGGTCCGGTTGTGGGTGTCAGGCAGTCTCAGTTTGGCAGGTTACTCAAGGCCGGCATCTGGAGTTCCCTCGCCTTCCACATTCACTGCTCCATGTTCAGACCCCTCCAACTGGATGTCTCTTTGCTGGTTGGGATGTCTCATTGCTGGATTGGGATGTCTCTTGGCTGGATCCCCATCTAGCAAAGACACATCCCAATTCATAAAAGAGACAGCCCAGTCCAAGAAGGGACATCTCATCCAACAAAGAGACATCTCCATCCAGCAAACAGCAATCCAAATTCAGCAAAGATACATATCCACCTACCAAAGAGACAGCCCAGTCCAGAAAAGAGACAGCCCAGTCCAGCAAAGAGACATACCATCCAGCAAAGAGACATTCTGTCTTTTTGTGGATTGAGATGTCTTTTTGCTGGATGGAATGTCTCTTTGCTGGATTGGGATGTCTTTTTGTTTTATGGGGATGTCTCTTTGCTGGATTGGGCGGTTTCATTGCTATATGGGGATATCTCTCTGCTGGATTGGGATGTTTCTTTCCTATATGGGGATGTCACTTTGCTGGATTGGGATGTCTCTTTACTGTATTGGGCCATCTCTTTGTTGAATATATAGGGGGCACTCTGATTAGATCACTAGGGGCATTGTAATGTAAAGGGGCACTGTGATATAAAGGGGACTGCATAGTAAAGGAGCACTGGAATCAATATCATATCATATCACAGTGCCCCTTTACATCACAGTAAGGAGGACCGAATCTGCGAATATTCCATCACCAACTGCCCCTGCGAATGCCCTTAACCCCCCTCACCCCAGAAAAAGTGGCTGCTCAGTCTAAAATGCCTGTATTGGACGCTGAAGATTATTACCCTTCATAGTTCTTCTGGAAAGCAAAAACAGGGCTCACAGTCCACTGCACAGGTAAGTATTATTGATCTGTTTTGCAGGGAGCTTTTTTAGACTCTTTTGGCACTGTCACTTCACAAGTAAACACAAAACTTTCTGAAGTAGTTCTTAACTGATTACTTTTTTTCTTATCATATACCATTGTAAGTAAAATTTTCATTGGAAAAATTATATATATATATATATATATATATGTATATAAATAAACACAGAGTATATATTAAAAAGAATTCAGAAAAATACATTCTTCAATGTGCTGGAGTTGGAAGGGATGTGGAGATGCAAGTATGCAGACAGCAGCTTAACACACCTTTCTTGTTGCAACAGGTGCATACAGTATAAACCACAAAAATAGCTTTCTCTGGATGTTCAATACATACTGCACTTAGGTGTCCGTTTATCAAGCAGTGGTAAATGACCGCTGCTATGTTCTCTGGCATTCTGAGAGGAGACAGCTCTCCTTTGAGTGCCTGTTTATAAAGTGGTGTAGGTCGCTTCTCCTGATGAGGAAAGAAGCGATCTACAAATGGTTTGAACTCTGGAAAACGGCTGTTTTTGCTGTATTCTCGCGAGATCTAGCAAGAGTACAGTATCAAGAGATCAGTAAAACACACAGCTGTCAGTTTATTAATCAGTGGTAAATTAACTCTGCTGAGGTGGCGACTCTCCTCAGTACTCACGAACACAATAATTAAAAAAATCATGTATGTTTATATATATATGCGCAAATAATACACGCACAACACACATATGTAATAGATATATATATATATGGTTTGTAGATGTGTGTGTGTGTGTATATATATATATATATATATATATATATATATATATACACGCACACACACACACATATATATATATATATATACACAAACATAAATATATTTATAAACTGCTCTAGGGTTTTGGGGTGTTGTGAGAGGCAGGGGGGCTTTCCCACTGTCTTGGAGGAAGAAGAAGAATGTCCACAAACTTCCTCCTTCCTTCTCAGAACTCCAGCGATTCTCTCTTCTCTCCCCGATTTTCTACCTCTGGGCTGGAGAATTTGGGAGGGAGAATTTTCACACAGATCGCCAGTGAAGGGCCGACATTGCTCCTTCATAAACTGGCTGTTTCTGTGTCTGTCGATTGCAGATTCTCTGTGTGCAGAGAACATGTTCTTTGCTGATCTTCTCTGTTTCATAAATGACTAATGTACTGAAATCAGCAGCAATTCTCAGGATCGCTGCTAATCTCAGTTTCATAAACGGACACTTTAGCTAGATTAGTTAAGACTTTCTGTCCACTGGGTGCATGTGTATCTGCACTTTTGTGTTTACTTGCAACATAGCTGAAACTAATATTGTTTTTTCTCACTTCTGTTATGCATTTTCTTCTAATAAATCAGGCCCGATTTGTAAATTCTAAACACTGCAAGTCATGTGATACAAGTTAACATTTGCAAAGAACCCTGGAAAGCTATTTCAGGCTCATCAGTCTTTTTTCAATCACAAATCCAATATACATTTCTATGTTGACCCATAGCTTTATTTACTATCTAATTAGAAAGCTGCATTCATTTAAAAAAGAAAAGAAACTTCAGAAGTGGGAGTAGTGCCTTGTATTTGTGAAAGTAACATAAAGGATTGGCAACAAATAGGCTTCAACCATATTCATTGAACGTTTGTAATGTTTTGAAATAAGCTGAATGTCTTTTTGGTAATTAGATCTTTCTTTTAATGCCACCTACTGGTTTCTTTTGAAAGAGATCTTGTAAGTTTTGAATGAACTTTGGAATGAAGGTGAGAAGAAGAGGTGGTCAAGTCAGTAGGAGTAACGCTTATTCTATTGGATTTCAAGTTTCTTTTCAAAGCTGTACAAGAAGACAGATGCCATTCTATCAGTATTGTATCAGCCTATTTTGCATACAAACTAATTAAGCACTGATGGTGTTAATAGACCACATTATCCCTGTCACCTAAGTAAGAAAGCAGGTTCACATCAGTAGAGAAGAAACTAAGAGAAAGTTGAGTAGGAAGAATACATCAACTAAAGAGACTTTAGAGACTTGAAATCCTATGTAGGTCTACGCATAAGCTAGACAAATCTAAAGGAGAGCTCTTGCTAAAGGAATTTAAGTAATTGGTGGTTAAGTTAAAAAGATGTGAAATGTTATCTCCTATTACTCTGTGGAAGCAATTTACTTTTGAATCCTTATGTAACCCCCCCCCCCCCCACACACACACACATAATGCACTTATGCTTCCTGACTGCATGACTTAAAGCAAGCAGCTAGTGATAATATTCAGATTTTTCCTGAACACGACTTTGAAGAACATTTCCAGGACACATTCATTTTGAACGGGCTAATGTTAGACCTATTCACAGGCAATACATTTTTGGATATTACCCTATGTGCTTGGCACAGTCTTTGACTCTGGTCAGCAGCTTCATGGCAGCCAATGGTGGGTGGGGATCCCAGCCCTATGCTGTTGGAGCTGCTTTAATGAAAAGATGGGGATAACTAACTATGTGTGGATAAATTAGTTAGGGGCATGCTTTAACCAATTCAATACCGGGCACTTATTACCTTGGTAGCTCTGAGGAAAGGGATTCATCCCTGAAACGCGTCGGCCACCTGACCATTTTGACAAGTCAGAACACCCTGCCCATTGTTGCACTCCATTATGCAAAGCTTTACATGCTATGTCTGTGAGTATGTTTTTGTCTTACATACTTTTGAATAAAACTTGGATAATGCACTATGTGTTTATGCCACCTGTTTGCTCTTTTTCCAGTGGTTGATTTCCCCCATCTGAGGAGGGCTGCATCCCTGAAGCATTATCCTTAGGCCACTCCTGTCCTGGTTCCCTTGGCCTGTCTTTGGCATCTATTCCTGGAGCGCTGGAGTACACACTGTTATCCAGTCTGTTTGCAAATAAATAACATTTCTTCATAAATTTAGGTCAAAATGTATTCTGCTACATTTCTTTGCTGAAAATAATAATAAAAACAACAACAACAACAATAATAATAATAATATAATTTGTATTTTTTTCAAATGTTTCTATTTTTTTTTATTTTTTATTAAATGTTTTCTTTTTTTTACTATTTTATTTTTCAGCACACTGTGACCAAAGCAATACAATGTTACCATAGTGACATTGAACTACTCTGGGCAAGTGATCAGGATTTTTTTTTCTTTTTTTTTTAACACATTATGATTGCTAATACCAATGTATTTAATTAATATTTGCAATCATTGTTACTGAATGAAACTGATTCATTCAGTCTTTTGTTGTGATAAACTGTGACTGGGCAAAGCTGATCACATGATACAGATGGACTGTGATTGGCCCTGTCTGTATCAGGTGACTGCCTTTACCGGTCACAGCTAACAACATAATTGTATACAATGGATGGTGTGACGGGGGATAGTCAGGACAGAACACACAGAGTAGATGATAAACACACAAAGCTTTATTAAAGAACTGACAGTCACTCAATTGGGGTCTGCAGGTAGCGTGGCAGCACCCAGTCTAGGGGAATAGCAAGGAGAGGGCTCAAAATAATTGTAACCCGTCCCCAAGGGGCAAAGTTAGAGTCTCTAGCAATTGGTAATTCAAGTAGGGAGCAGAGGGGGAACAGAGTTCAAGAACAGTCCAGGGGGAATAAAACAGGGGTGCACAAACTCACGGCTCCGGCAGGGATAATCCTGGGTTCACATCAGGCGACAGTCCAGGGGGCGACCCTCTTCAGCACGCAGCAGAGGGTCCTAACAACAGGTACCAGTCCGGAGTACCAGCAGTGTACTCCGTGGGGAACAATCCTCTCAATCTCAGCATCAGTGTCAGTAGTAGTAATAATTCTTCCAACCTTAACATCAGTGTCAGTAGTAGTAATAATCCTCCCCAGCGTTGGGTACTGCTGCCGAGTGTCAGTAGTGAGAATAATCCTCCCGATCTCAGCACCAGGGCAAGCAGCAGTAATAATCCCCCCAGCTCAGGGGCAGCAGTAATAGTCTTTTGGGTCTTTTGCAGAGTGCTGCAGGGGTCTCACCTCAGCGCAGACCTTCCTGGCAGCTGCACTGCGGTTGAACGACCCGAGACTCTCTCTACCAGCCTTCTCAAGGCTGTTATAGAGCGTCCCTGATTGCCATAGCAACCGGGGGCGCCGTGCCTTTTCGCCTGGAAACGAGGCACGCCCCCTTGACATGGGGCACGCTCTCGGGAGTGTGGCCTTTGTCATATGACGAGTGCAAGCATGGGAAAACCCCTGTGCCCGGTTGCTTCGTTGGGGCCATGCGGCATCAGAGTGACTGCCGCGGCCCGGACACCCCAATGAGTTGCCCACCCTCTTCCCGGCCAAGTGGCCGGGGAAGTGCGGGCTTCTCAGCGGGAGACCACCTCTCTCCCTCCGGCTGCTCTGGATGGGGAGAGACAGGAGATGGGGGAGTGATGAAAGCATCAAAGGGCTGTGACAGGATGAGAGGGGGGGGAAGGAGGGGGAAGCTGCAGAGGGGAGAGGAGCAGAGCGACAGGCAGCCTGCACACCGTGACAGATGGTATGACAGGAAGCCATCCATTGCATACAATTGACATGTGATTTGCTGTGATTGGTCACAGAGGTCACATGACTCTGGCAACGGGTCGGTGTAGTGATATGTCATCGGCTGTGTCCCGTGGACACAGCTGGTGATAGATTGTGCCACTGTGCGGCCCCGCGGCCGGCTCGTTTTGACAGGACGTCATATGACGCCCAGTCACAATGAGGAGTGTCCCGCCCGGCTGTCAATCTGCTATAGGTGGGGCGGGAAGGTGTTAATATGCAAACAGCACCTATTTTTTGTGTCCTGCAGCCTTTTTATTTTGAATGACTTGCCAAAGCACATCAACAAATTATTATTATTATTATTATACAGGATTTGTATAGCGACAACAGTTTGCTCAGTGCTTTACAATATAACGGGAGACAATACAGAAGCAATACAGTTCAATACAAGAGGGATAGGAGGGCCCTGCTCCTTGGAGCTTACAATCTAGGAGGGAGGGGCTAGTGGTACAAAAGGTAGTAACTGTGGGGGAACAAATGAAAACATGTGCACTGCAACACACTGCATTGGGGTGTGACCAGGGGCGGACTGACCATTTGGAAACTAGGGCACTGCCCGAGGGCCCGTGGTCAGTAGGGGGCCCCATGAGATGCCCCTGGTACCTTTTTCATAGGCTTTTTTGAGTTTGGGCAAGGACACAGGGGCCCCATGATCCCCTATTGCCCGGGGGCCCCATGGGTTGTCAGTCCGCCCCTGGGTTTAACTCATTAGTCAAATCAGTTAACAGTTGTCCTTGTGGTTTCCTTTTATGAAACTGAGATCAGCGGCAATCCTGAGGATCGTTGCTGATCTCAGATCATTAGTGGTTTAGGAAACATAAATGACCAGAGGAGAACATGTTCTCCGCTGATCATCTCAACACACAGATGGCCAGTGTATCAAGGAGCGATGTCAGCCCTTCACTGGTGATCTGTGTGAAAATTCTCCCTCCAGATTCTCCAGCCCAGAGGTGGAGAATAGGGGGAGCAGTAAACGAAGCAGCAGTAATTTACCGCTGCTTAGTAAACTGTGTGTTTGACTGATTTCTTACCGTAATCTTGCGAGATTATAGTAACAGCAGCCGTTTGCTAGAGTTTAAACCGTTTTTAGATCGCTTCTCTCTTCATTAGGAGAAGCGATCTACACTGCTTCGTGAACAGGCATTCAGAGGAGAACTGTCTCCTCTGAGAATGCCAAAGAACTGAGCAGCGTCATTTATTGCTGCATGATAAAGGGACACCTAAATCCAGTGAATTTCATTCTCTTTTGTACCTGAATTATATTCACAGATCTTTACCTAATCCCAAGTCATTTTTTTTGTTTGCCTTTTAATTTAGCTTGTGGTTGCTCTGAGAGAAAATCTAATTTTCATGCTGAGTTTTCTATAATAATGTGTAAAACAGTGTGCACCAAGAAAATCGAACACTGTCACCTACATTCTCCACAACCCCTTATCTTCATAGTAAAAATAAAAGTTAGGGATATGCTTGAAAAAAAACCCTCTAAAAACAAAGCAAACAGCACAGGCCTTTTCTGCTGTATACACTAGGCCTGAGAGGGCCTTCAATCCTACAGGAGTTGTAACTGACAATTAGTTATAAGCTTCAGGTTCAGGTCAGCCATGAGTTCAACCCAAATTCTAGCTGTTAGCAGTTCAGGAAAAATGGTGAACTAATGGGATTGTTCACCCTCATAGCAAGTAATTACCAATCAGGCATTTTCTGGCCTTTCAATTGCTGGGATGTGGCATGGAAGGGCCAGTAATGGGGGTTTCCTAATATGCCAGACTCCACCCTATAAAAGTCAGGTTTTCCATGATCCTTTTGTCAGTGTTTGTGTGGATATGGAGTAGATAGGGATGGTTGACAGGGAGAAATAGTTACTGCTATACAGTTGCATATAGTGCTACAATCAGAGCAATACAATGCTATATACAGTGCTGTATTGTACTACATAACAGTGAATTGCATTGTGCTGTATAGTACTACATTACTGAAAAACACATTGCAGTGGGTTACATATTATTGTGTGCCACCCTTTGTGAATTTGTATTCACAGGCAAAAGACCTAACAATAAAATGGAAGCAAATGGGAACAACAGCAACTCAGTGGTAGGCCACATAAAATGGTCAGCGCATGCTGAAGCGCACAGTGTGCAGAAGTCGCTAACTGTCTGCAGAGTCAATAGCTAAAGATCTCCAAACTTTGTGTGGCCTCCAGATTAGCACAACAGTGCATAGAGAGCTTCATGGAATGGGTTTCCATGGCCGAGCAGCTGCATCCAAGCCTTATATCACCAAGTGCAATGCAAAGTGTCAGATGCATTGGTGTAAAGCATGCTGCCACTGGACTCTAGATCATTGGAGACGTGTTCTGTGTGCTTCTGTGTCTGGCAATCCGATGAACGTGTCTGGGTTTGACGGTTGCCAGGAGAATGGTACTTGCCTAACTGCATTGTGCCAAGTGTAAAGTTTGGTGGAGGGGGGGTTATGGTGTGGGGTTGTTTTTCAGTGGTTGGGCTTGGCCCCTTAGTTCCAATGAAAGGAACTCTTAAGGCATCAGCATGCCAAGACATTTTGGACAATTTCTTGCTTCCAACTTTGTGGGAACAGTTTGGGGATGGCCCCTTCCTGTTCCAACATGACTGCGCACCAATGCGCAAAACAAGGTCCATAAAAATATGAAAGAGCAAGTTTGGAGTGGAAAAACTCCACTGGCCTGCACGGAGTCCTGACCTCAACTAGATAGAACACCTTTGGGATGAATTAGAGCGGAGACTGCGAGCCAGACCTTCTCGTTCAACATTAGTGCCTGACCTCACAAATGCGCTTCTGGAAGAATGGTCAAACATTCTCATAGACACACTAATAAACCTTGTGGACAGCCTTCTGAAAAGAGTTGAAGCTGTTATAGCTGAAAAGGGTGGGCCAACTCAGTATGGAACCCTACGGACTAAGATAGGATGCCATTAAAGTTCATGTGCATGTAAAGGGATGCCAGTTGGCCTTGGGGGGTACCAGTGAAATCCGGGAGGGAGTAGCCCACCCTAGCACCCCCCTAGGTCCAGCCCTGCAGCACTGCATAAGTAACTTGATGCAGGAGGATGTTAAATCATTCTTGTTACCTGATGTGGAGGAAAAGAGCACTTGGGGAGTAGAGGGAGAGGACAATAGTTAGGGAGAAGCAATTGCTATTACTGTTTCTGCAGTTGCATATTACTGCCAAGTGGGCTCAAACAATGCAGAGTTTGGGCATAATGAGGTGGCAGAACAAACCTAGGAGCCAGAATAGAAGAAGGAAGTGATAGTGAGGCACAACATCAGAGAGGCAGGATGTCATTCAAGGGCAGGGGCAAAGGAATGGAGGGAGCATCCACTCTATTCCACTGGATGCCACTGCCCTACAAGTATCGGTCGCTGATATCCAAAATTCCGCTCCACAGAGCTAAGCAGTCTGGACCTTTTTTAACACATCTGATGCGGAAAACTGTCACTTACCTGACCGGAGGCTGTAATAGAGAGAGGGGTCTCCTTACGGCTAAGTGCAGTGCGCCCCTGGAGGTGGAAACAGGAGGTACAGTGTCCAAAGAAGCACGGGTTGCCAGTGGTGTTGCTGCTTGGAAATGCCTGATGAGATGGAACCCGTGGGTGCTACAGTTGCACAATGCTTTTCTCCAGAGAACCCGTGGATCCCGGAGGATGGGTAGAGTAGTCAGTAGCCAGAGCCAGGATCAATATGGAACAGCAGACAGGAGCAACGTCAGGATCAAGCCAGGGTCATACACAAAGTAGTAGCAGACAGGAGCAAGGTGAGGATCAAGCCGGGTCATACACAGAGCAGCAAACAGGAACAAGGTCAGGATCAAGCCGGGGTCATACACAGAGCAGCAGACAGGAACAAGGTCAGGATCAAGCCGGGGTCATACACAGAGTAGCAGACAGGAGCAAGGTCAGGAGCAAGCCGGGGTCATACACAGAGCAGCAGACAGGAACAAGGTTAGGATAATGGGTAATCAGCAGTAGACTCAGGAACACAGGAACAGGAGGGGCTGACGATAATCCAGAAATTACTGAGCAGAGCTGCAGTCCTTATAAAGGCCACTGAGTGTCAGCAGTTAGTGCACCCTGGGTGTGCTGGTGCGTTTTCGTGCTTTTTACTATGTGTCGCTTTACTATGCACATGCGCACTTCTTTGCGTGAATTGGCATGGCCATGTTGCGCATTGGCGCATTTGTCTGGGCTTCCTCGTCATTTCCTCTGACAACAACACTGCAGTGGTTTACAGTCTCTGTCTGCAGCATATCAAGTGTTGTAAATATACCAGTCACTTGGGTACGACATGCGTGAGGAGACAGACAGAACCTCCAGCCGTCCTTTAGTGTCCAGAACCCTATGCAATGGCCTAGGCAAAACAGTGCCATGCTGTTTTTTATCTGATATGCTTGGGGTACAGAAGCCACAGAGATTCTCTCACAATATCGCTGTCAGTGAGTATTTGTGGAAGAATGGGATGAGGACAGGCTCTCATAATCTGTATTTCTTTCATCATGCTTGTGCCTTTTGATTCTGGAAGTATGTAGCCATCTTGTTGCTTTTCAAAGAGGCAACTAAACTGGTGAACCACGTTGAGTGTGGGATCAGTGATACAATCCCTCTGATGCTCCTACCTAGAAAACTCTATATGGTCTCACATATGGGGTGCTGGAGGCACAGAAGAAGGAAGAAGAGAGGGACTAGCTGGTGTCCCAAGGTTTGCAAGATCCTTTCACAAGTAAGTCTATCCCTGTGATGCAGCATCAGACAGAGGAAAAGCACAAGAAGGAGGAAGAGGGTTGGGGTTCCAGCAGTGAGGATAAGTAGCCTATGGGACAGGTTTCCTGGGTATTTTTCACCCCTTTTAAAGATTGGGAATTATGCATGGGTGGGGAGAAATTGTTGAGGACACCATTGTTCTCAATGACACGAAGAACTGAGGGTCCTGTGCCATTAGAAATTTATGAAGATTGGGCTCAATCATTCTGTGGTGCCTGCACAAGGACCCCATGATTTTAGCTTTGAAGGAGAGAGATCATTACTGGATGGATACCCTTTTGGGTCCCTGAAAAATGCCAGACCCCATCCTGCTATCCCAGGGAGCACAAAACGTGGGATAATTGGAAGAGGTGTTGCAGAGTAACCTCTTGGCTGTCATTCTAGAGAGTAATAGGATCTTCTTTCAAGACCAATGTACCTCAGATCCTCAGGTCAGTGAAAGGAGGTGCAGAAGTTGCAGAAGCTGCAGTTCCAGCAGTTGCCTCAGTGAGGCTCTAAAATTATTCTTTAGAATATATTGGCCAGGTTTGTATCCTGGAAACAATAACAGACAGTGCCTAAACCATATGATCTTGGATTATCTGGGATCAAGAGAAGATGTGTACACCCTTCAAATTGTGGACACCCTGGATTGTTAGGTATCCAGGCTGGACCACTTGTCCAAGCTTGTGCAGTATGCAGTCGAGTTGCTAGCCTGCGCTATAGCCATTGCGCTGTCAGAGAGGGCTTTTAGTGCAGAGGGAGGTTTGGTGATATAGTTTTGTATCAGCAATGAGTAAAGAACCCGTGTAGCTGATGCTAACAGTTAACATTTTAACATGGACTTTTTTTTTTTAACTTTCATTTTTTTATTACATTAGAATCGAAGCATGTTTAACAATTACATACAAATGATATAGGTTATGTTTCTTCAACAGTCGTTACTATCGTTAATACATTTGTTTAGAGTTCCTATAGCATTGTTTGAGATTTCAGTAGTATAGTAATTTAAAAGAGAAAGTGGAAATTATGAGAAAGGGAGAGGTATAGAAATTAGAAAAAAGTAGTAAGGTGAGAATTAGGTCTTAACATTACATATTTCCTTCAAGATAACATAATTCTTTAGATACAAATATCATTGCATATATGAGACGTTGAATATTTAGATTAATGTGAAGAGATGAATGAGGCTGTGGTTGAGGGTGTGCTTATAGGGTACGTCAAAGAGTGTTTTATACCATAATGCATCAATGATCTTTGAGACATAGGTTCCTATTTTTTTTAAATCCGTCAAGCGAATTGTGTATCCGAGCAAAGGTTCTTTCAAAGGCCATGTTTGTGTTCAATAAATCAACTACTGATTGAGTGGATGGTGAGGTTTGTGTTTTCCAGAGCCTTGCAATACTCAGCCCTGCAGCTATCAAAGTGTGAATTAGTATATTTCTGAATTGAGGCGGCCAGGAATCTATTGCTATACCCAGGAGTGCCAAGGCTGGATCAGGAGTTGAAGATGAGCTTGTAATTTGTGCTACAAGTGAAAATACTTCTTTCCAAAAGGTGCTAATATGTGGACAGTCCCACCATATGTAGTATAAAGATCCCATTTGGTTGCAGTTCCTCCAGCAAAACGAAGAATGTTGGGACGGAGATCGTGTTGTCAATTGTTGTGGGGTTAGATACCATCTGTGAGTTAGCTTTTGGACTGATTCCCATTGGTTTATACATCTGGAAGATTTTTTAGTCCAATGTGCTGCACTTCGCCCTTTTTGTGTTGGGTATTGTATTCCTAGGTGTTTTTCCCATTTGTGCATTGCCGGTAATTTATCTGGATGAATGTGTTGAAGGAGAGTAATATATATCAAGGAGAAGCAGCGTTTATGAGAGTCTGTCTTTTCTTAAAAGTTAGTTAGAGATCAAAGATGGAGATTTTCTTGGTATTCTAGGTTTTGTAATATATGATGGATCCTTAGGTATTTGAAGAAGTCTTTAGATATGATATTGTAAGTTTCTGAAAGTTGGTTGAAGGATTGTAGAGTTCTGTTTGCGTATAGTTGAGCAAGGTTGTGCTTACCTGCTCTTCCAGGATTTTAGCTCAAGATCAGGTGTAAGTGCTGAGATGGAGAGTAATGGTATAAAGCCATTAACTGCGGGACGGCTGTGAGGAGGAGATTGCAGAAGGGACAACCAAGTGCGAAGGGTTATGTGTATTGTGTCCAGACAGTATTGTGGGGTTTTATGAGTCAAAGTAAAGGCTCCCATGGTCGCACGTTGTTCTATTTGCACCCATCTTTTCTCTGTTTGAGGTGACCACCAATGCTGTGTCTGATCTAAAATTATTGCTTTATAGTATAATTTCAGGTTAGGAGCCCCCTTGCCTGAATTAATTTGAGAGGAGTATAGGGCAGTTTTGTTGATACGTGCGTTTTTGTGTTCCTAAATGTAATTGTTCAACAATGATTGCAATTTTTGTATAGATGAAGTTAGCATTGGTATTGGAATGGCTTTAAAAAAGTATAATATATGTGGCAAAATAAAAATTTTTACAACAGCAATTCAGCCTACCCAGGAGACAAAGTTATGGGATAGTTCCTTGCATAATTCTGATATTTTGATAAGTAGATTTGAAAAGTTGATTTTGAATATGTTCGAGTATGGAGATGTTAGTTGTATGTCTAGGTATGTAATTTGTGAGTAAGTTACCCAGGAGAAAGGGGACATCAATGATATTTGTGTCTGCAATTTGTTTTGTTTATTTTGAATAAGAATATTGCGCTAAATTGTGATAGGATTTTATTTAGTGCCACTATTGATGTGATGGGGTTAGTTATAGCACTTATTATGTCGTCTGCATATAGTCCTATTTTGTGTGCTACTTGTCCTATTTGGATACCTTTGATGTCTTGTTGAATACGTATTGCTTCTGCTAGTGGCTCTATACATAATGCGAAGCTAATGGGTGATAAAGGACACCCTTGTCTAGTACCATTAGAGATCTGGAATGGTTCTGATAGTAGTCCCAATGTCCATACTTTGCCACTGGGGTGAGTATATAGTGCCATAATCGCTTTCCCAAAGGTTCCTGATAATCCAAATTTTTTAAGAATCAGGTGTAGATATGGCCAATAGATTCTGTTGAACGTCTTCTCTGCATCCAGTGAGATAAGCAGAGAAGGCGTTCATGTATGGTGTGCCCATTGAGCTAAATTTATGAATCTTTGTGTACCATCTGGTGCTTGACGCCCATTAATAAAGCCTACTTGGTCTGGGTTAATTAATTTTGGTATTAGCGATTGAAGTCTAACGGCTAGAAGTTTAGCGTATATTTTCGTGTCAGTATTTAAGAGCGGTTTAGGTCTAAAGTTAGCAGGTGATGTGGGAGGCTTACCTGGCTTGGGTAATGTGATAATAAGGGCTTCTAATGTTTTTTGTAGGGTGGATTCAGACATAGTTAGTTTGTTAGCAAAATTACAAAGGTATTGAATAAGAGTCGGATTGAATTTTTATAATACTCATTGGTGTAGCCATCTGGACCTGGCAATTTATGAGCTGGAAGACTTTGAATGACTTTATTAATTTCAGTGATGGTAAAAGGTTGGGAGAGTGATTCTAATTGGTCTGTAGATATTTTGGGGAGTTGTGAGTCTAGGAAAGTGTTGATGTGCTCATTCGTGGGTGGAATAAATTCCTGGGAATTGTTTATATTATATAGTGTTGTGCAATATTTGCTAAATGCATTGGCTATGTCTAGCGGGTTCACAATTTTTCCTTTAATTGGGTCATTTAGGTAAACAATTTTGGATTTAGATTTAATTGTTTTGCTAAATATGGGCCTGCTCTGTTTGCTTGTGTGTATGAAATGAATTTCAATTTTTTCACCATAAAATCATATTGTTCGATAAGATGGAGTCTTAGGTTCTCTCGCAGAGTACGTAGTTGCGATAGTATGATTTGGTCAGGATTTAGTTTATGTTTTGTTTCAAGGACTTTAATTTGCGTTAGAATGTCTGTGATTTGTTTAGTTTTCCTCTTTTTCTCGTATGCTCCTAATTTGATGATTACTCCTCTTATGTATGCCTTGTGGGCATTCCACAAAACACAGTAATCCATATCATCATTAGAGTTCATTTGGAAGTATGAGAGTAGTTCCTTATCTATCTGAGATTTGTATGTGTGGTTCGTAAGTAGGGCTGAGTTCAGTCTCCATATAGAGTGAGGGCTGGGCAACGCTGTTGTAAAGAGTTCAGATGTAAGTGGGGCGTGGTCTGACCACGTTACTGATCCGATCTCAGTTTTTGTTATATGTTGCAAGGACCTTTTATCTACTAATAGTAGGTCGATCCGTGAATAAGATTGTTGTGATTGGGAAAAAAATGTGTAATCTTTTTCTTCTCCATGAAGACATCTCCATGCATCGTATAGATCTTCTGCCTCTAAAAAAAGAGGAGAGAGTGTTGGATTGTCTTCGTGATTTGTTAATTTTGGCTGATAGTCTTTTAAAGAAGGATTTATGTCCCTTGTTGGGAGCATATACATTTACTAATGTCATTAAATTGTTGTCCATTTTTGCCACTAAAATAATGTATCTGCCATGTGGGTCTGAGAATATTGAATGAATTTGAGTCGTTATGGTGTCTTTTATTGCAATCATTACTCCTTTGTTTTTTTTATCAGAGTTCACAAAAAAGTAGTGAATGAACTTTTGGTGTTTGCATATGGGTGGGTTCGTTTTATTGAAGTGGGTCTCTTGGATGCACAGGATGTCACATTTAGTTTTTAGGGATTCTCTCCATAGGGATGTGCGTTTGTATGGGCTGTTGAGTCCTCTAGCGTTAAGGGACATTATAATAACCATTTTGGGTTCTATAGGTTTGCATTATAGTATGTAGAGATAGTATTAGGGAATGTAGGTACCGAGCACAGCATTGGTTATCCCCCCTTATGTCTGTGAGTGTGTAAATTTCCTCATATATATCCAGCAGTACAAATATGTATCTCTTGTTGACAGAAGGAGTATGTATCAAACATAGTAGTAACATGAAAAAATAACAAGTAGAAAAGAGAAACAAAAGTGCACTAAATTTGAGTATGCCTAGCACTCTCATTACTTCGTGGGGTGTGTAATATACCTGAGATATCCAGGAGTTATCTTCTCCCTGTTAATATGAAGGTAGGCAATATAAAAGACAAAGGAGCCAGTGTTCAAGTGTCAGGAACGGTGTTCTATTCTGATGGAATTTTGGTTTGCTTCTCTTTGTGTATGTGATGTGGTTCTGTTGGTATAGGTATATTCCAGGATGTCAGAACTTTCAGCCCTTCAATGGGAGTCAGAATTGGGGTCACTTTCCCTTGATAGGTGGCTAAGTTTTTTGTAGGGTACCCCCACTGGTATTTTATTTTATGGTTTAGAAGTGCTGCTGTGATTTGTTTAAATTCTTTGCGTTTTTGTGCAGTGTATGCGGATATATTTGAGAATATTGCAAATTTCTCATATGGAGCTGGAAGAGTTTTGGGATTCCTCATAGCCCTCATGAGTGTTTCTTTAGCATGGTAATAATGATTTCTGGCAATGACATCTCATGGGATGTTATCAGGTAGATGCTTAGGTTTCAGTAACCTGTGAGCTCTATCTATAATAAGCTCAGCTGGTGACATTGATGGTAAAAGCGTTTTAAGGAGTCGACCCAAATATTGGGGTAGTTCAGATGGGATTATTGATTCAGGGAGCCCCATGAATTTTACATTGTTTCTCCTTGAGCGATCTTCCATGTCAGCAATTTTTTCTTTCATTTTTATGAGCTCTTGTGATTGCCCTTCAAATGCATATATCAAGGTATTATGTGCTGCTACACATTCTTGAATTTTCCTTTCTGATGCGTCTATACGCTCTCCAAGATGTGTGACTTGTGATTGGATATGGTGCACTGATTTTTGCAGATCCAATTGTATATCTTTATATAATGATGGTAACGTTTGTTTCATGAGGGAGGCTGTAATAGGGGTATTTGAGGCTGGTAGTTCTGCCATTAAATGTATAGGTTCGGATAGTCCTGGGTTTTAATCAGAAAAGTATATTGATTTTTTTTTTGTTCACTGGGGCCTTTGTACAGGGTGAGCGCAAAGGAGATGAAGCCGGTCTCTTACCGATATCTTTCACCGGAGATGAAGGATCTGCGATATCTGTGTCAGATGCTGAAGAGGACAGGAATGTGCAGCTCTGACTGTTCGGCCTGTGTCCCTGCTTCAGCGCCATCTTGGCTGGCTGCAGAGTAAGGCCACGGGAAGAACTCTGTGAGTCTCCGCAGTCCTTTAGGTTTTTTTTCCCCTTAGGCATCTCCGGTGGGTTTTGGGGTGTCGGAGAGATGTGTGACCCGACTTTCACAGCTGCCTATAGTTGCTGCGGGTTGCTGTTGAGCAAGGGCAAGAGCAGAGCTCCTGGGTCAGGCAGCCATCTTCCCGCGCGGCTAGACATGCCCCCCATTTTGGCATGGAATTTTGACCTAAAACATTCTTAAACCTTATAGAATTGCCGTCCCCTGCCACTGTTGCTGGCCTGCTAACATTACCAGATCTTGACACAATTACTAACGTCTTCTGTTGCAGGCCTGACACCATAACTATCTTTTGCCACCACTGCCGGCCTGCTAGCATTACTTCTATTGCTTCCTCAACATTCCTATTCAGGCTCATCAGCATTGCAATGGGAAGAAACATTTTTTTTTGTACCTGGTTTTCAGCTGCAAAATGTGGGTAATTTTTTCTTCAGAGTCAAAGTTTGCAGTCTATCCTGGTGATCTTACGTAGTAAAGTCAGTAAAATATTTTGCTGACTGTTTTCTGTAAAAAATACACTCTAATGTCAGTATTTTTAAATGAAAATCTTACTGGTTTCTCTCCTGATCAAAATGCAGCCAAGTAAAAATATGAATTACTGTGTATGAAGTTAGTACAATATTTAGCTGTCTTTTATCTGTGAAAGAAATTAACACTTTTGCTGCCAGATTAATTTCCTGAGTTCTTTGCACACGTTTAAAAAATTATTTTAGGCCTTAAGATTAGTTAAACCCCCAAATATAAATGTTCTCAAAGCAGACACCCTGTTTATTGGTAAAGTATAAAAGATGAAGTTGTGTCGAGTTTATAGATATCTAACATGCTACGATTTAAAGTTGTGTGTGCCTGCCAAATAATTGCCAACTTAGTTACCCTATATTTTCCATAGGATATGCACTAAAGCCCCTATAGGTCATTACTTTAGAGTTAGCTGGATATATTAGAATTATTACTCTCACCGCAGCGTGCACTGCGTAATGTAACATGTGTAGAGCAAGCAATGTTTTTGTAGACAGGCACCCCTGACAAGTGTGTTTACATGGATGTACATGGGGGCTGTGTGAGCTCAACATTTGTATTTGACTATTGTCTCAGAAATATGGCACTGTATGAAACCTTCTGAGAGCTTTTAGATTTGTAGCGTCTGCTACTTACACTTCTTAATTCTGTCCTATCAATGCAGAAAAGTTACTGCAGAAAAAACTACCTAAGAGGACTTACTTTAAGTTGAGAAGAAAAAGATTGGGGAGCTGCTTGAGGGCAGGAATTAGCACCTGATACGAGAGCCCTTGCGATGCCCTGAGAACACAAGCATGGGGGCCCTGAGAACACAGCATTAAAGTGGCACCCCAATTCAAAAGCGAGATGATCTCCTTTGCACAATTCCACTTGTTAGGCTCAGGCACTTAACAGTTAGGAACTCTTCCCATGTTACCTTACACTTCCTCTGATGAATGCAGAAGATCCAAGGGGACACTGCGGAGCCTGTGTCACGCTCACCAGCATAATCATAGCTTGTCACCTCACTCCCAGTGACAACACCAGTTCTTAGCGCAGAACTCTGTTGCTAACAAGCTTTACACTTGACTTGGATACACTTCCTTACTGTCTCTTTCTTCTGTAGCTCCAGGCTAGGTCCATAGGTCCCCCATGTAGCTATGTTGGTCCAAAGTATGGGATATCGATCACCAGGGAGGGGGTCAAGCTCACCAACTCCCTCACTACCAGGATAACTGTCTCCCATGCCAGGTACTGACCTCCCACTGGCTGGTTGCAGTTACACCACTGCGCTGGTTACACCATGGCAATAACAATATATCTGCATATCCCACAAACTTTCCTGCACATTTAACCCCTGCATGTTGGCCCTCTTACATCTCCTCTCATCCCCTTTGTACAAGCCCTGTTTGAAATACACCCTGCATGCACCCCTTTGTAGGAAGAACTTAAGACCATATGTCAATGTGTGACATATGATGAGTGGCATCAATATGATCATTGAGCCCCCTATCAAACACAGTCATTCTGTTATGTGACAGAAATTGATTTCCTTTAATGTTTCCAGCTTATTGCAGGTTACTTAAACCTGTGATTTTTTTTCACACTACAGTGCCACAGTTAAAGGACCATTACCCCAATCATTGTCTCATTTGTCACTCATGATCTGTGTCCAGCAGAGAAAACTTCTCCCTTACATGAATGGGTGTGTTTTTAAACACAGCCATCCATGTAGTACTATGGGTTTAATGAGGACATTGTTACATCACCAATGTCCTAATTTCACACCAGAGCACAAAATGTTGTGTTTATGTAAAAAAAAAAGTGATATCGGAATAAAAAGAGTAAAACATCTACCCTTTTCCTTTTTTGCATATTTTGGTGTATTTTGTTGTTTTAATTTTTTTAAGCAATAGGAAAAAAATTAGGTATAAATAGCAGCTAAAAGAGAGACTATAGCATACAATCTGGGACATGGCTGCTAAAACTTATCGATTAGCCATTAAGAAAACATTTACAAAATTATAATTTTAAAACTCTTGATGTTCTACACTCTTTTAATCAGATGGTGCCAGAGACATACTGGAGATATGCACAGGACAGAGGCACATTAGCTCATATCATGGCTATGCCCTAAATTTCAGCCCTTTTTGGTGTCTGCTCAACAAAGTTTTGAGCAGATCCTAGACACCTCCTTACCTTTGGACCCACTCCATTACCTCCTAGGATTGCCCTTCTTGGGTATCTCTAGACACTCCAAAAAGCTTTTAGCAAATGTTTTAACAGCAGCTAGGAGACATATTCCTCACCATTGGAGATCAACTGAAGTTCCTTCACATGCTCAGGTGATTCTTTGAAAGCTTTTAATAACATATGGGCTCTCCTTTGCCTTGCTTGCCTGCCTGGAATGTCACCTCTCTCTGACTATCCTCTTAAACTGGAATTGTTTTGCAGGCATACTATTTTATGCTTTGTATTAATGGCTGCCTTACCAACTTTATTGTATCTTCCTTGTTTTGTGGAATAATAATTGAACTTCTAGTTGGAGGACTTCTAAGATGTCCCGGTTCTTGCTGGGATGTTCTCACATTTGACAAAATGTCTTTTTTGTTATGTTCTTAAGTTTGTCCTTACTCTTTTCCATGAATTCTTCTATATCATTGGATATTTGTAACTTCTGTTATCATCAAGGTCTCATGGGGCTTTTATTGTAATACGGTAAAATCTTTATTAAAAAACTACAATGATAAAAAAAAGACTGTAACACAACATGTGTCCAGTGAAAAGGTTTCTATTTTTGCTCCATTTTTCCTTATTGTCTAAAAAAACCCAATTAACAAAATATGCCAAAATCAAGTTACTGTATAAGCAAAATATTATTATTATTTTTTTTAATCTATATCTTATTTTTTGTCACATCTGGAGCTCAGTTTACCAAGCTTTAGATCTAGAATAAATATTTTTATTTAACCATACTTTTAAAACTTTATTTTACTCTGAAATACAATTTCACATTTTAAAAAATAAAAATCCTTCTCCTATAGTGTTAGCTTTGTGAATTGAACCTCATGTGTGATCATAATCATGTTTGCTGTGATGAAAAAAAAAAAAACCCTCTGTGTTAAAAAAAAACCCCTCTTAAAAATAACAAAAAAGGGGTTTGAGGCTTTCTTCTTTAAAAAATAGCTGTGTGTTTCCCCTGAAGCAGTCAGCTTGGGCTAATGCAGTCAGCTTTGGACCAATGAAACTCAGGGTTCATACATACATACAGGTTATCCCAGTGGCATGACTGGAGCCTACTTGGCACTGATTATTTTTGGAGAATTGGAATAAACCCATCAGGCTCCCATTGCAATACTGTTGAGGACTGATTATTGTGATTGATGCTAGAGCATTATTAATATGGACTTTTTTTATCTGGATATTTCATGAACATAGACTTACAAGGTGTAGATTGAATACATATCTATCATATGGTTTGATATCGGGTGGATGAACTGAGACTTTTCACAGGTTTGCTGTAATAACCACTACTAGTTAACTCCAGTTCTGGATGCATAAAGAGTGACTGCCTGTACTGGTGCTTTACAGTTCTCCCTATAATGTACATTATGAACATTTTCCTGGAAGATCGTTTTAAATATAATGTGTTACATCAACACTATTCTATAATTAAGGTACTGCTATTGTGATTATATTTTATATATATGTGTGTATAGGCAGCACAGTGGCTAAATGGTTAGGACTTCCGCCTGGCAGTACTAGGGTCGTTGGTTCGAATCCCAGCCACGGCACCTCCTGCCTGGAGTTTGCATGTTCTCCCTGTGCCTGCGTGGGTTTCCTCCGGATACTCCAGTTTCCTCCAACACTCCAAAGACATGCTGGTAGGTTAATTGGATCCTGTCTAAATTGGCCCTTGTATATGAATGTGAGTTAGGTACCTTAGATTGTACGCCCCTTGAGGGTTAGGGACTGATGTGAATGTACTATATGTAAAGCGCTGCATAAATTGACGGCACTATATAAGTACCTAAAATAATAATATACAGTGGGGATCGAAAGTTTGGGCACCCCAGCTAAAAATTTGTATTAATGTGCATAAAGAAGCCAAGGAAAGATGGAAAATCTCCAAAAGGCATCAAATTACAGATTAGACATTCTTATAATATGTCAACAAAAGTTAGATTTTATTTCCATCATTTACACTTTCAAAATAACAGAAAACAAAAAAATGGCGTCTGCAAAAGTTTGGGCACCCTGCAGAGTTAATATCTTGTACTGCCCCCTTTGGCAAGTATCACAGCTTGTAAACGCTTTTTGTAGCCAGCCAAGAGTCTTTCAATTCTTGTTTGAGGTATCTTTGCCCATTCTTCCTTACAAAAGTCTTCCAGTTCTTTGAGATTTCTGGGCTGTCTGTCACGCACTGCTCTTTTAAGGTGTATCCATAGATTTTCAATTATGTTGAGGTCAGGAGATTGTGAAGGCCATGGCAAAACCTTCAGTTTACGCCTCTTGATGTAATCCCCCGTGGATTTTGAGGTGTGTTTAGTATCATTATCCATTTGTAGAAGCCATCCTCTCTTTAACTTCAGCTTTTTCACAGATGGCATCAAGTTACCATCCAAAATTTGCTGAAATTTTATTGAATCCATTTTTCCTTCTACTCGTGAGATGTTCCCTGTGCCACTGGCTGCAACACAACCCCAAAGCATGATTGATCCAACCCCATGCTTAACAGTTGGACAGAGGTTCTTTTCATTAAATTCTGTGCCCCTTCTTCTCCAAACGTACCTTTGCTCATTCCGGCCAAAAAGTTCAATTTTAACCTCATCGGTCCACAGAACTTGTTTCCAAAATGCATCAGGCTTGTCTATATGTTCATTTGCAAAGTTCAAACGATGATTTTTGTGGTGAGGACGTAGAAGAGGTTTTCTTCTGATGACTCTTCCATGAAGACCATATTTGTACAAGTATCTCTTTATAGTGGAATAGTGTACCACAACTCCAGTGTCTGCCAGATCTTTCTGGAGGGATCGTGCAGTCAAACGTGGGTTTTGAATTGTTTTTCTCACAATCCTGCGAGCTGTTCTGTCTGATATTTTTCTTGGTCTTCCAGATCTTGCTTTAACTTCCACTGTTCCTGATGACTGCCATTTCTTAATTACATTCCGAACAGAGGATATTGACATCTGAAAACGCTTTGCTATCTTCTTATAGCCTTCTCCAGCTTTGTGAGCGTCAACTATTTTCAGTTTCAGTTTTCTAGACAACTGCTTAGAAGAACCCATGGTGCTGATTGTTGGGGCAAGGTCAGATGAGTCTGGGCATTTAAAACCTTTGAGATTGACATCACCTGGTCTTCCCAGACGATGATTGAGAACAATCCATGACACTGGCAGGTCTCAGCTTGGCAAAGGGGGCAGTGCATGCTATAAATTCTGCAGGGTGCCCAAACTTTTGCAGACGCCATTTTTTTGTTTTCTGTTATTTTGAAAGTGTAAATGATGGAAATAAAATCTAACTTTTGTTGACATATTATAAGAATGTCTAATCTGTAATTTGATGCCTTTTGGAGATTTTTCCATCTTTCCTTGGCTTCTTTATGCACATTAATACACATTTTTAGCTGGGGTGCCCAAACTTTCGATCCCCACTGTATATACATACACACATTATACGTATATATACAGTATGATATATGTTTCACATATTTTCATATTTTACTGTTTTTGTATTTTTTACACTTTATTCTTGAGCTCAACTGGGTGTTTATTATAGGCTGGCCAGCTGTTTATTGCTACTTGATTTTGACGTATTTTTCATATCTGTTTCACTTATCATTTGGATTTAGTGGCTCAGACATTGTTTTTTATTTTTTTATTTGCTGTTGACTTTATTTGTTTCACATATTTATTCTATTACACATTGGGTTTGATGCTCAGGAGGATGTTTATTTATTATTAGTGTATTTTTTTTGGAACACTAGGGGGCAGCGCAGCACTATTCTTGGGGAGTTTTATTGATGTGGGAACACATTTAGGTGCTTGTAGCTTATCATTTATTTGTGGCAGGGCATGAGTATTATATCCTTATTAGTGTGCAGAATTATTATGCAACTAAATAAAAAACAAAAATTTTCCCATCTCACTTTTCATCTGTTAAAATGAGAATAATAAACAAACAACTCAAACTTTACAAATAAACATTCCTGACATTTAAAAAAAAAAAAATCAGTGACCAATATGACCACCCTTCTTTTCAATAACAGTCAAGAGGCTTCCATTCATGGAGTCTGCCAGTTTCTTGATCTGTTGACCATCAACTTTTTGCTCAGCAGCAACCACAGCTACCCCCCCCCCCCCAACACTGTTCAGAAAGGTGTACTGTTTTCCTTCACAGTAAATCTCCTGTTTAGGAAGGGCCCACAAGTTTTCAATTAGGTTTAGATCAGGTGAAGAAGGGGGCCATCTTTAAGGCCTGTACTGGTTAGCCACGCAGTGGAGTACTTCGATGCATGCAATGGAGCATTGTTCTTCATAAATATCATGATCTTCTTGAAATATGCAGACTTTATCCTGTACCAATGCTTGAAGAAAGTTTCTTCTGAAAATAGCAGTAGGTTTGGGAATTGATTTTGAGTCCATCTACAACCTGAAAAGATCCAACTAGCTCATTATTAAAAATACCAGCCTATACCGCTACCCCACCTACACCATGCTGGCATAGAGTCGCAGTGGAGCTCTGTGCCCTTTACTGATCCAGCCAGGGGCTCATCCATCTGGTCTGTCAAGTGTCACTCTCATTTCATCAGTCCATAAAACCTTTGAAAATTCTGTCTTCAGATATTTATTGGCCCAGTCTTGACGTTTCAATGTATGTGTCTTGTTCAGTAGTGGTTGGGTTTCAGCCTCCCTTACCTTGGCCATGTCTATGAGCTCTGAACACCTTCTGGGCACTCCAGGTAGGTTGCAGTTCTGGAATATAACAGCACTGAGGAATAATGGGTTCCTGGTAACTTCACGTTTGATTCTTCTCAAATCTTTTTTTCTCAACACATGTTTTGCGACCCTGTTGACTATTTGCAACAAAATGTTTGATAGTTCTGTGATCACGCCCCAATATCTTAGCAATTTCAAGAGTTCTGCATCCCTCTGAAATACTATTTACAATTTTTGACTTTTAAGAGTCAGCTAAATCTCTTTTGTGGCTCATTTTGCCAGAGGAAAAGAAACTGCTTAATAATTATTGATCTCCTTAGGCCACATCCTACCTCATTACACAAATACATATCACCTGATATGCTTAAATCCAATAAGCATTTAAGTTCATACAGCTTGAAGTTGGACAATATGCATAAAAATAATGATTTCGTCAAACTACTCACTTGCCTAATAATTGTGCACACAGTGTAAACGCATCCTTGAAATAGCTGCGTATTATATGTGCTTGACTGAGGAGTAGTTGCTGTGGGCCTCATTGACACAGGAAACTTGTACAGTGACTAAGTGTGGCTCATTGACAACATTTGCATTAATTTAAGCTTTTAACCATGTATATCCACAGTGTTTGGCCTAACCTATTTATTGCTTATTGCTTATAATTTGTGACTTAAAAGCGGTAATGATTTAATTATTTGAAATTTCTGGAACATGACATTCACTTAATAGGCCATCTACTTCTAAAGATATTAATATGGTAATCAGTGGTGTATTTTGATTTTGTACTGCCCTACGCAACACAAAAATTGGGTGCCCCCCCATAAATTAAAAAAAAAGCAGGGAAAGAGAGAGAGAGAGAGAGAGAGAGAGAGAGAAAGCAAAGCTGGCCATTTTCAGAGCCACAGACAGACACAGATGTGTTTTTCCAGCACTCACCCCCCCTCTTTCCCGGGTGTATGATCGTTACCCTCACCTGGTAGTCATAGAGTAGGATGAGCTGCTCCAGTCACAGCCTCTTCTTAAACTCCTTGCTGTGATAGGATCATAGGAGCTGTGCTGTGCCCTGATGTCTTCTCTCTGGCTCCTTGGTGGCGGGGTGGGCTGAAGCATGGGTCGGCCGTAGGGGAAAAAAATCACTGATTACTCAGGGGTAGAGGAGTGTAGGAGGAGTGACAGCTGGGCAGACATAGGCAGGTGGTTGTCAACGGAAGTGTAAATAAAGGATCGGGGAGAGATCATCAGGTGCAGACACTTGTGTTCTGGAGTTCTTGCATTCCTCCAATTATTCCATAACAGTGTGTGAGCTCACCACGCTCGGAGTTGTCATCTCTCTCTGATTAGATAATCACCAACTCCATCCACTGCCTGGCTGCCTGCCCTGTCTCCCTGCAGGTGGAGTCTCTGCTCTCCCCGATCTTCTCTTCTTGTCCTCAGAGCTGGTGCAAAGATGTTGTCTACATAGGGCAAAGCTGCCTTATGCTGGTGCCCTGGTCCCTTTCTTCCAGGTGGCGGCATAGTCCCCATGAAAATGCTGCCTGAGGCAAACGCCTTGTTTTTCTCACAGTAACTACTCCCCTGATGGTAATCTAATTTTTTGCCTGAGAAAAACCCTTAATTATGTGCTTTATAAATTTATGTTTTAATATGAGCATTTGTAAAAAAAAAAATTTTTTGGCAATAAAATAAAAAGAGGGATAATAAAAGACACTATATTTTTTATTTATTAGTACAGTATAATGTTACAGATAAAAAAATCAAAAAATCTTTTATACACAAAAAAGCAAAAAATAAAAATTCATAGTCTCTAAAATTTTTAGGACTTTTAATACCCAAAAAGCCTTATATAACCCACTGTACCTTTACCTTTCCTATTGATTCTGATGCATATCAGTAGAAATTTCACTCATAACAGGTAAGGGAAAAATAGCAATCAATCTAAACCATCCAGTTTCCTGCAGTTTCCCTCTGTCATAGATTTGAATAAATAATTTAAAAAATAAAGTAGATCAAGGAACTGTAAATTATTTTTTTTCTATATGATATTGTAAACTTGTTCATTCTGCAAGGAATAATAAGATTTATTAACCACGGCACTTTTACTCCCTTCCAGCTCAGACCAATTTTCAGCTTTCTTTGCTTTGATTGACAATTACTCAGTCATGCTACACTGTACCCCAACAAAACCTTTATATTTTTTTTCACAGAGATAGAGCTTTATATTGGTGGTATTTAATCACCACTGTTTTTTTTTTTATGTTTTGTGATGTAAGTGAAAAAAAGACCAAAATATGTGAAAAAAAACAAAATTTTTTCAGTTTCTATAAAAAATGTTTGCAAATAAGTAATTTTTTTTCATAAATTTAGTCCAAAATTTATACTGCTATATTTCTTTGGTAAAAATAACCCAAATCGGGGTATATTATTTAGTTAGTGTGAAAGTTATAGAGTCTACAAGTTATGGTACCAATCATTCAAAATTGATCACACCTGATGTACTGATGACACATCTCACTTCTTGAGGCCCTAACATGCTAGGAAAATACAAATACCCCCCAAATGACCCCTTTGTGGAAAATAGACAGTCCAAGCTATTTAATAGGAGGCATGGTGAGTTTTTTGAAGTTGTAATGTTTTCCCCACAATTCTTAGGAAAATTAAGAAATTAATTTTTTTAACACAGAATTGCCATATTAACAAGTTCTTTCTCACACATGGCATATGCATAGTTGCAAATACACCCCAAAACACAATTCTGCTACTCCTCCTGAGTATGGTGATACCACATGTGTGAGACTTTTTCACAGCCTGGCCACATACAGAGGCCCAACATCCAAGAAGCACCTTCAGGCGTTCTAGGGCATAAATTACACTTTTAATTTCCTGATTACCTATCACATTTTTGAAGGCCCTGGATCCCCAGGACAATGGAATTACCCACAAAATGACCCCATTTTGGATATCAAACACATTAACGTATATTCTATGAAGCAGTTTGAACGTGTCATTTTTTTTCCCACAAGTCTTTGAAAAATGTGGAAAGAAAATTAAAACATTTTTTTTTTTACACAAAGTTTTTTTTTACACAAAGATATTTCTTGTTCAAATATTTTATTAGTTTAACAAGGGATGAGAGACATAGACATAGGGCACTCAATAAACATGTGTACAAGAGTATTAGTGGCAACAGGAATGGTGCCCTTATAGAGGTGGGGAGAGAAGCACAAATACATAAATGCAACAGCATGGACGGTGGGAGGAAGGCAAAACCTTACGTACACATATATATTCAAAGTACAATGTGGATATGGAGGTGAGCTCCCCAGGATCTTGTATCGGGTTCGGGAAAAGAGAAGAGGTAGGCCGGTGTGGAAAGGTCAGAAGGAAGTGGGTCGAGGGAGTAAGAATAGAAAGGACTGGGGAAGGAATAGAGGGGCGGGAAGAGGACGTGTGACTCCAAGAGTGGTGTAGGAGGGTTAGAGACATATTATATCGAAGATTGACTCAATATAGGGTCAGGACAATGGGAATGAGTATATCAAGGAAGAAGGAATGAGTCGTCAAAGTTTGATGGGAGGAAACATTTCACCCATGGATTTCATATTCTCAGAAACCTGGGGAGAGTATCCAAGATTGTGGCTTCCACTTTAGCATGGATCATAGCCTGTGTAACCTTATTCTTTACTGCTACTATGTTTAGGGAAGGAGATTTCCATGATTTGGCTATGACCTGCTTGGCAGCTGTAGTGACTTGTAAAAGGAGTTTAAATTGAAGCTTGGTAACGCTAGGGGGGCACAGGTTTAGAGGGCTATGAATGGGTCAGGTGTGAGTGTTATTGCACTAAGTCTAGACAAGATGTGAAAAATGTCAGCCCAGAAGGCACGGGCTACCGGGCATGTCCACCAAGTATGATAATGTGTTCCTGCCACCGCACAACCTCGAAAACAGTCAGGGGAGTAGTTTGGAGTATATTTGGCGATCCTCACTGGGACCAGGTACCAGCGAGTTAGAACTTTATAGTTAGTTTCCAGGGCTACTACGTTTTGCGATGAGGATTTGGTATTGGACCAGATAAGGTCCCAATCAGAAGGGTCCAGTCGGTGACCGAGGTCTATCTCCCATCTGTGGACATAAGGAGGGGGTGGCGTGGATTCAGAGGTAGAGAGAAGGGAGTAGAGATATGAGATTAGGCCTCGCCTCTGTAGCAAGCTCATTCAAAGGGAGACATTGAGCTGGTAGGAAGGGGTATTGTGGTGTATGGAGCGTAAAAATGTTTCAGTTGTAAATATCTAAATATTTATGAGGCTGGTAGGGCATGTGTCTCACGAAGTGAAGCAAAAGATTTGAACCCACCCTTCTTCAGGAAGTGATGGGGGCAGAGGAGATTGGCTGAGGTCCATTGCCTAAAGGAGAGTGGGGAGGACCAGGCTGAGGGGAAGGCTGGATTCCGGAGATAAGAAAGCAAGGGGTTATGTGGTGATTGCAAGAGGTAGCGAGATTTCAGTTTGTCCCATAGTGAAATATAACGGGATGTGATGGGGTTTAATAATGAACGACGGTCAGTGGGTCTTAGCCAAAGGAGGTTAGCGGTTGAAAGGGGGTCACAGTCTATGGATTCAAGGGCGACTCATTTTTGAATTTCATGGGTTGCGTAGTATTTAGGTAATTGTGCAAGGTGTACCGCTTGGTAGTATTTGCTGATATCTGGAAGGCCAAGGCCGCCTCTGAGTTTTGGTTGATGTAAGGTAGAGCGGGGTATGTGGGGGTGAGTGGGGCCCCAAACGTAGGTGTATATACAACGCTGTAGGATACGGAGGTAATGTGTGGGTACTGGGATGGGGAGGACTCTAAATAGATAAAGTATTTTGGGAAGTATAGACATTTTCACGACTGAAATCCTTCCCAACCAGGCCAGAGGCAGGGAGGACCACTTGGTCATGAGGACCGTGACATGGGTCAGCATAGGCATATAGTTAGCCGTGTATAGGTCCGAAAGGTTAGAGGTCAGCTTTATGCCTAGGAATGGGATAGAAAACTGTGACTAGGAGAATGGGAGGACCTGTTTCAGATGGGCCAGATCCCGGGGGGGAAGGGATATGTTAAGTACTACCAATTTCTGGGGATTAATATGAAGGGTAGGGGAGGAGGTCAAAGGAGAGGTAAGAGAGTAGAACGTCATCGGCGAAAAAGCAAAGCTTGTGATGGGAACCACCTATTTCGAGTCCACGAACATCTGGATTAGCTCTTATCAGAAGGGCCAAAGGCTCTATGGCTAGGGCGAAGAGCAGGGGAAATAGAAGGCAGCCCTGTCGAGTTCCACGGGAGATTGGAAACTGAGCCGACCTATGTCCCAAATATCTAATTCTAGCCTAGGGTTCGTGGTATAAAGAGAAGATCCGAGACAAAAAGTGGGGTCCAAAGCCCCACTGGCATAGAATATGGTCGAGGTATGGCCACGAGGCTGTATCAAAAGCTTTTCTGATGTCTAGGGACAAGAAGCAGGTGGGAATGTTATGGGATTGGGCTATATGAGCAGGAGGGCTGCACGTCTGATGTTGTCTCCAGCTTGCTGGGTGGGGATAAAGCCTACTTGGTCATTGTGAATTAGGGATCCTATGCAAGGATTGAGATGGGTAGAAAGAATCTTTGCAAGAAGCTTAATGTCTATGTTGAGGAGGGAGATTAGTCTGTAGCTTGACCACTGTGCATTATCTGAGTTTGGTTTCGAGATCATGGAAATGTTAGCCATTACCATTTTGGGATTGAAGGAGTAGCCAGATAGGATTGCATTAAAAACATTTGTTAGAATAAGTGAAAGGAGATGGGCGAATTTTTTATAGTAGGTAGCGGAGAAGCCATCTGGGCCTGGGCGTTAGCGTAATTTCAGGTTTTTTATATTGTTTAAAGTTTCAATGGGGGTAATTAAACATTCTAGGGCAGCTAGATGGTGGTCCGAAAGCTTCGGCAGAGAGAGGTTGGCCAAGAGAGTTTCAGCGTGGGACGGTTCAAAAGGTTCAGAGGGAGAGTAGAGTTGTGAGAGATGTTTGCGGAAGACTTGTAGGATGCGCTCAGGGTTACTAGTGAAATTGCCCGGGGAAATACGTAATCGAAAAGGTTTGGTAATCTGATCAGGTCTACGAAGCCTATACAGGTAGGCAGACTTCAATCCATGGAGTCTTGGTGGGTCGGGGCAGGCGAGAAGAAATGTCCTCTTTTGTGGGCATTGAGTTGACCCATGGCAGGATGAGTAGGATGCAGAGAGCAGGACGCTGATCGTCGGCGGGAACCATCAGATGGGGTCGCTGGTGGTTGGAGTTGAAGGTTCCGTAATGTGTCTAGGAGGTCCTCAGGGATCTTGCAGGTGTAGTCTCGGGCTTAGAAGCGGAAGCGTACTGCGAATGGGAAGCTCCACTTGTATGGTATGCCATGTTGCTGAAGAGCTTGTAGGTGGGGTTTCATAGCTCTACATTTTGCGATGGTTGTACGGCATAAGTCCTGGAACAGCTGATAGGAGTGGCCATGGAATGACAGGGATCCCACATTGTGGGCTGCTTGCAGGAGCTGCTCTTTGGTGCGAAAGAAATGGAGCTTGGCAATAATGGCGCATGGGGGGCCGTCGGCGTGGCGTGGGGCCAGTGCCCTGTGGACTCTGTCCATTTCTAGGTGTTCTATTGGAATAGCAGGAGCGAGCTCTTGAAAGAACATCTACAATCGATTCTGGAAGGCCACGTATCTGCAAGTTTGAACGGAGAGCCCGGTTTTCAAAGTCCTCGACGCATGATTGTAGTGTTGCATTCTCGTCGCGCAGGAGGTCAAGGTCATCTGAATGTGTCTGAAAAGAGGCATCAAGGTCATCGACCCGTTGTTCCAAGTCAGCGGTACCTTGTCTCAATTCTCGAATTTCCTTAGACAACTTGTCAGTAATGCGGTCAGAGGTTTGTTTCAGGGCTTTGTGTAGCATCTTCTCAAAGCGCATGAAAAGGTCAGGTGAAAAGAAGTCAGAGGTGGGAGCGCGTGAGGGGGTCCCAGGTCTGTGTCTGACTCACCATCTGATGTGCAGGAGGGGCTGGGGTGAGCTGTCTGCAGGGCAGCATAGGGCTGTGTCTGTGCCTTGCTTCCAGGGACTGCAGCGTTGGCCATTTTGGATGAGGCTCAAGCCTCTTTAATGGGCTTGCTGGGCGGCAGAGCCTGGTGTCGGGACACTCCCGACCATGCTGGCCAGTGCCAGGGGGGTTGCCACAGTGACCGAGGCCGCTTATACTTCAGTGTGGGCCGGGATCGGAGTTCGGGCGGCTGTTGTCCCTGCAGCGTGTTGGAGCCTCAGGGAGACATGTTCGTCCCGCCGGCTCGCACATGCGCACCCTACACAAAGATATTTCTAAAACATAGCATGTTCATACCAAGAATTACACCCCAAAATACATTCAGCTACCTGTCCTGAAAATGGTGATACCACATGTGTGAGACTTTTACACAGCCTAGCCACATACAGAGGCCCAGCATCTAATTAGCACCATCAGGTGTTCTAGGGGCACAGATTACACTTTTAGTTTCCTGATTACCTATCACCTAGAGCACCAGGACAATGGAATTACCCACAAAATGATCCTATTTTGGAAAGTAAACACCCCAACGTATATTCTATGAGGCATTATGAATGTGTAATTTTTTCCCACAAGTTATTGAAAAATGTGGAAAGAAAATAAAATCTTTTTTTTTAAATATATTTGAGGAGGGTGGTGGGTCTTTCTGTTGACTTTTGATAGATGACAAATGTATTGTAAATGGCCAAATGGGAAAAATAAATTGCAACTTTTTTATACCAGTAGAGGGACTTTCTCGTTGACAAATAGGGCTGTAGCATCTGATCATTTAAATCCACCCCCCCCCCCATGAACGAATTATAATCGTGGATACATTCCACTGAGGTGTCATTGTGGATGGTGGACAGGACGTAAACATCCAATACTTCCTCATTTCTCAGACTTGCGGATTCCCTCCTTTGTAGCCTTGTGGTTACTAAACTTTGTGGGAAGCCCTTTCTGTTTTTTCAGGTGGTACTGTAGGCTAAGGTTTTCTTATGATACAGGTGATGGAAAAGGGGTATAGTAGTTATCAAGGTATATACTGTATGATAACCTTTTTGGAACAGTGGGAATGCCAGGTCCAAGACATTTTATCACTTCTGCCAATGTAGGTTGGGCACTCGGGGCTGGAGCTGAGAGTCTTTGCCTTCGTAAACACAGAAGGTATGCAGATATCCTGTAGCTCTCAGAGCTTGTTCAGCTTCAATCCATACCTGACCCTATTACTGGGAATGTATTGCTTGAATCCCAGCCGGCCAGTGAAGTAGATAAGGGATTCATTCACACAAATGTGTTGCTCAGGCACATAAAGTCCTACAAATCTTTTAGCAAAAGAATTTATTAGGAGGCAGGTTTTATACAGTTTGCAATAGTTTGGATGATCTCAGGGAGGGCACTGTGAGTTATCATTGAAATGCAGGATCAGATCATAGAGTAACCTGGACATTAAAGCAGAATAAATGGGCATATGATGGATGGGGTTGGTGGACCAGTAGGCATGCAATTCATTTTTTTGTAAGCCCCATCCTAAATGTAAGACCCAAAAACAATTTTAACTCCTCCACTGTGAGACGTCTCCATTGAAAATGATGGGTATAGGATGTATTGGGATTGTTATTAATAAATTGCTGGTCCACAATGTATTGAAGTAAATCGGCAGGGAAAAACAAATAAAAAAAATAAATTTCAGAAAAATTTTCAGTATTGGTCTGCACACCTGGCTGTGCGGTGAAAGGGGGGATTGAAGCTGATCCTGAGCTGGAAGGCAGCCATAGTGGATTTGCCAGGGCATCAGGAAGATATATTTGAGCCCTAATTCTTGGGGCCTGGTGGGATATTCCAATGGTGCTGGTACTAGGCCTTTCATCCTGGGGTCTAGTGCCATTGGTGTTTGCTGATTGACCATTGTGGGGTATGGCGCTGCTGAGGGCGGTGTCACCCTATACATGTACAGTGACTGGATATGTTCACTGTAATCACTGTCCTGTAAGAAACAAAGTGCTAGATTTTCAGTTCCCACTTCTGTGTCTTCCTACTGACCCTGGGCCCTCGGGCAGTGCCCGAGTTTCCAAATGGTTAGTCCGCCCCTGGTCAGTAGTCACTTTTAGCTGCTGTCCTGTCTATAGCAAACTTTATTTTGCTGCAAGGATTCAATTACAAAAAAAAATGGGCGTTTGTTTCAAGAGGTGTTTCGGGATTTTCATAATGTTTTTTACTTTTCTGATTTTTTGGGGGTTTATTTGGGGTTTTCATTTCCATGTATTTTGTGTTTTTTTTTCAATATTTTATTTTATAATGATAGGGTCTTTTTTAAGTCTGGGGTATGAAAGCAGAGAATTTCCTTGTTACTGTCTATCTGTACTTTAAGCTGCTATTTGTTAACAGCATGTCATGAATTGCGGAGGAAAGGAAAAAGTTAAGAAGGCTGAAGAAATGGATTGTAAAAGAGGCAGTGAGAGTTGAAAGTATGGAATTTGGACTGATGCTCAGTGTTGTATCTAGATTTTGTGCTGCCCCCCCAATGAGAGAGCAAGATAGTTCAATGAGTGTGTATATATGTAAGATTTTCTTCTCTCTCTCTCTCTCTCTCTCTCTCTCTCTCATTTCTCTCTCTATTTCTTTCTTTCTCTATTTTTTTCTCTTTTTCTCTCTTTCTCTTTCTTTCTCTCTGCCTGCACACACACAGTATGATTACCTTTCCCTACTTCCTCCAAGGGCTGCTGATCTCCAGGCAGCAGGAAATGTGGGTATGGGGTGGCAATCATACTGTGTGTGGCCGTCCCATACGATCTATCAGTGATCCCGTCTCATGTGCTGCATGGACGACAGGAGGGAAAGCCCAGAGAACACAACACAGCTCACCTTCTCCTGGCTCTTTCCTCTCTGACACTTCTCCTCTCCCTGCTCCAGGCTTTCTCCTGGTCCCAGCTCTGAGTGCGGGCGGGGGGAAGGAGCTCAGCGGCCACTCAGGAAAATCCCTCGATCCGGCCAGGTCTGTTTCTCCCTTCAGCAGCAGAAAGCTGGTGGGAGGGAGAGGGGGAGAACCCGGCTTTTAGCTGCTGGTGGGAGATACACAGGGCATTGTTCTGCAACTGCTTTCCCCCAGCACACCAGTCCTCCTACTGTCTGGGCCCCCTACAGGACTACCAGTGGTATTCCTCTTATTGCGGCTCTGCATGGCTCAGTGTAAGGGACCGCCTGGCGGTACCACTAGCACTCCAGTGAATAGGCGTCCCTAGCGCACGGAGTCTAAGTCCCAGGGTGCTTGTTCACCAGGGCCCCTGATGGTGGGGATGGACTTGGAGCCCCCTGAGACCAGGTCGTGGCTACTGGGTGCGTCCGTCAGTGGTAGTGGTATGCGCCAAGGGCTCCCACGGGGAAGAGTCTGATATGAGGAGGTCAGCAGACCCCACTGCACGGGATGGATGGATGGATGAGCAAGGTCAGACGGGCCGGGTCGGTAACAGAGAGGACGGCAAGGTACAAGGCAGCGGGCATAGAATGGTCGGGTCACACGCCAGGTCAGCAACAGCAGGTCAAATCCAATAGGGGGCATTCAGGAGAGAGGTCAGGCAAAGCAAGGGTCAGGGCAGGAGAAATACAGCAAGGTCAGGTACAATCCAGGTCAGCAACTTACAATACACAGGTTCGCAGATACAGGATACAGGTAAGACCAGAAGGCACTGAATGACAGCTCAGGGTCGTTTAAATATCCCGCCCTGCGCTGCCATTGGTGCCCAGCGGGCGGCCGCGGCTTCTACTGCGCATGCGCGAACTCGAACGCCGCGGCCGGCCCGGACCTAGTGCTCGAGTCCCTGCACAGGGCGGCACACTGCGCCTGCGCCGGGACCATCGCGGCGGGGATCGAGAGGATCCCTGACATTGCCCCCCCCCCTACGGGCAACCTCCGGATGCCCACCCGATCTCTCCACCACGGGTGATCGCGAAAGAACCTCCGGACAAGTCTAGGTGCATGGACATTCTGGGCTGGTTCCCAAGAATTGTCCTCAGGGCCATAGCCCTTCCATTTGATTAGGAATTGGGCCTGGCCCCCCCTCCTTCGGCACTTTAGGATTGATTCCACCTCAAATTCTTCTTCTCCCTCGACCG
Source organism: Staurois parvus (assembly GCF_062004578.1). Lineage (NCBI taxonomy): Eukaryota > Metazoa > Chordata > Amphibia > Anura > Ranidae > Staurois > Staurois parvus. Next base: position 5,033,162 of record NW_028318646.1, on the reverse strand, counting down.
TTATGGCTTCTGGGGGTCTCGATTCTCGGTCAGGGAAGGCATCTGGGATTACTGGCTTCAGCAGGGACACATGGAAGACTGGGTGGATTTTGAGTGTGTCAGGAAGGACGAGTTCGTAGGCCGCTTCGTTGACCATCCGTTTAATGCAGAAGGGGCCTATAAACTTGGGTCCCAATTTCTTCGACGGACAAAGCATCTTTAAATTGGACGTCGCTAGCCAAACCTTCTCCCCAGGCCGCAACACCAGATCTCCCCTCCGTTTCCTGTTGAATGCCTTCCTGTAGTCTTCCTGGGCCCGACTGATGGCCTCTTGAAGCTTCTTATTGTTCGTGGAGAAAAACGTTACTACATCTTGCGTTGCTGGTACTGGGCATTCCGGGACCAAATCCGGGAGGAAGACGGGGTGAAAACCATAGTTGGCAAAGAACGGGGACTGTCCCGTCGCTGAGTGACGGGCGTTGTTGTACGCGAATTCCGCTAGGGTGAGAAGTGGCATCCAGTCATCTTGAGTAAACGAAGTGTAGCATCTCAAGTATTGCTCCAGGGTCTGATTGGTCCTTTCGGTTTGACCGTTAGTTTGAGGGTGGAATGCAGAGGAAAGGGACAATTTGATGTCCAGGGCTTTGCACAGTGCCCTCCAAAATCTTGACGTGAACTGGACCCCTCGGTCCGAGACAACGTCTTCGGGGACCCCATGCAGCCTTACTACCTCACGAATGAAAACTCGCGCAGTCTCGGCTGCCGAGGGGGTTTTCTTCAACGGGATGAAGTGGGCCATCTTGGACAAGCGGTCCACGACCACCAGGATTGCCGTGTGGTCTAGTGATGGCGGAAGCTCGACTATAAAGTCTAACGAGATCTTTTGCCAAGGCCGTTCAGGAATCGGTAAGGGTCGCAGCAGACCCCAAACTTTGTTTCTGGATGGCTTGTTCTTTTGGCAGGTGATACAGGACCTTACATAGCCCTTACAATCTTTAGCCATGTCCGGCCACCAGAAGGAGCGTCGGAGAAGTTCCAGGGTCTTTTCTGGGCCAAAGTGCCCCGCCATCGGATGGTCATGGCAATGGCCCAAGACCAGGGTTCTGGCTTCCTCCGGCACCACAATCCGGTCTTCCCTCCATAGGAGTCCCCCCTTGTTCTGGAGGAGCCCTCCGGCTGGGGTAGAGACGGTTGTGGATGCCTCCATTATCTTGGAACGAAGGTCCGACTGAAGGGCCAAGAAGTTACCCGAGGACAGGATGGTGTCGGGTACTGGGATCTCCTTGGCGTCCTCGTACATACGTGATAACGCATCTGGCTTAGTGTTCTTTGATCCAGGCTGGTACGTAATGTGGAAGTTGAATCTAGAAAAGAATAGTGCCCATCTTGCCTGTCGCGGGTGTAGACGCTTGGCGGTTCTCAGATATTCTAGGTTTTTGTGATCAGTAAATATTAAGATGGGGTGCACAGCACCTTCCAGCAGGTACCTCCATTCCTCTAATGCCGTTTTGATCGCCAGTAGCTCTCGATCACCGATATCATAATTCTTCTCTGCTGGGGTAAGCTTCCGTGAGAAGAATGCTACAGGATGGAGCAATTCCTTGGTGCCTTTCCGCTGGGAGAGGATGGAACCTACCGCATTCTCCGATGCATCCACTTCCAGGATGTAGGGCAGGGCGGCGTCTGAGTGACCCAAAATGGGTGCCGAGGTGAACAACTTCTTCAAGGCTTCAAAAGCTTCCTGAGCTTCTGGTGTCCATCTGAACCGGGTTCCCAGCTTGGTTAGCTGAGTAATGAGGGAGACCAGACCTGAGAAGTTCTTGATGAACTTTCGGTAAAAATTTGCAAAACCAATAAATCGTTGGACGCCTTTCCTGTCCGTGGGTTCAGGCCAATCCAGTATTGCAGCGACTTTCTGGGGATCCATCGCGACCCCCGCGGTGGAGATAATCAGGCCCAAGAAAGTAATGCTGGATTGTTTGAAACAACATTTCTCTGCCTTGGCGTACAACCCATGCTGCCGCAATCGCCCCAATACCCTCGCTACATGTATTCTGTGTTCCCCCAAGGAAGGGGAGAAAATCAAAATGTCGTCTAAATAGACGATAACAAAGACATCCAGGAAGTCCCTAAAAATATCATTCACAAAGTGTTGAAACGTGGCTGGAGCATTACACAACCCGAACGTCATGACCAAATATTCAAAATGGCCGAAGCGGGTGCGGAAGGCCGTCTTCCACTCGTCCCCCTCCCTTATGCGAACCAAGTTGTATGCTCCCCTCAAATCCAGCTTTGTAAAAACCACTGCTGTTTTTAAACTTTGGAATAACTCTGGTACTAACGGCAGTGGGTAACGGTTCTTTATCGTGACCCTGTTCAACTCCCGGTAATCGATACACGGCCTCAAGGTTTTGTCCTTTTTTTCAACAAAGAAAATTCCCGCCCCCGCCGGTGAAGTGGAGGGGTGGATGAACCCCTTCTGGAGGCTGTCCTCGATATATTCCTTCAGGGCCCCCAATTCGAGCTCTGAAAGGGGGAAGATTCGCCCAAAAGGAATTTCTGAACCGGGTAACAGGTCAATGGGACAGTCATAAGGGCGGTGGGGGGGTAGAGTATCAGCTCCCCGCTTGCTGAACACATCTAGAAACTCATGGTAGGCTGCCGGGATTACCTGTTTTAAATCAGCTTCCCCCTCAGAGCACAGGAGGATTTGGGGGACCCCCGGGCCCGAAGTGCGGCAGTATACCCGACAGTATGGAGAAGGGAACGAAATTACTCCGGTCTCCCAGTCAATTTGGGGGTTATGGGCCCGTAACCATGGGAGCCCCAAAATGACTGGGAAGAGGGGTGAAGCTATAGCATCCAGGCGGAGCAGTTCCTGGTGCTGGCCGGCAATGACAGTGGCGATGGAGGGGGTTTCCTGGTTCACTACCCCTGATTTTATCCGGGAACCGTCGGCCAAATAAATATTGAACCCCTTCTGTTTCAATTGGAGAGGAATACCCTGCTGGTGAGCAAAATTAATGTCCAAGAAGCAGCTGCATGCCCCCGAATCAACTATGGCCGATACTTCCACGGTCCTTTCCGGAAGCTGAAAGGAAAGGGGCACCACTAAGTATTGGGGTGGACTAACATTGCCAATGGACAAGGAAGAAGAGGTGCACTTACTCAGTTTCTGCGGGCAGGATCGTACCATGTGACCAGCTTCACCACAGTAGAGGCACAGGTTCTGGGATCGTCTGCGCTGATGTTCCTCTGGAGATAGTTTAGGCCGTGCCAGGCCGAGTTGCATAGGTTCAGGGATATCTCCAGGTGGCCGGTTCTGGATGTTTGGCCTAGGTGCTTGACTGGGACCTTGAAATGACCCCCAGGGATTTCCATGACCCTGGCCGGACCTCTCAAACCTGCGTTCCCGCAGTCTACGGTCAATCTTAATAGTCAGTGCAATTAAGTCCTCTAAAGTCTCAGGCACCTCCACCCGGGCGAGCTCATCTTTCAGGCCTTCTGATAGGCCTATACGGAACTGATGCAGGAGAGCAAACTCGTTCCAGCGTGTGTCCCCCATCCAGCGCCTAAATTCAGACGCGTACTCCTCCGCCGCTCGGCGGCCTTGCCGGAGCGTGTACAAAGTAGCTTCAGCAGAAGCTGCCCGCTGTGGGTCATCGTATAGGATGGCCATTGCGTCAAAAAAATTGTCAACCGAACTGAGGTGAGGGTCATTTTTTCCCCGCAGTCGGTGGGCCCAGTCTTGGGGTTCACCCTGCAGGAGGGAGATGACGAACCCCACCTTCACGGATTCAGTCACAAAGGTTCGTGGTTGCAACTCAAAATAGAGAAGACAGGACTCACGGAATGACCTGAAGCGTGTGCGGTCCCCGTGAAAACGTTCCGGTAAGGGTACTCGGGGTTCGGCCGCCGGGAGTGGGGCGGATGCCCCAGAAACCGGCACAGGGGCTGCTACGGCCGGGGGTGCGGGGACCGCGGCCTGTGGGGCAGAAACGGATATAGTGCAGGTCTGGAAGTGATTCTCAATCTGCTGACATCTGTCCTGCAGGGCCGATACGGCCTGTGTCAAGTTAGACAGGTGCCTGCAGATCTCCTCAAGCGGTGAGGGCCCTCCTCTAGACTCAGTCATGGCCTTCTGGTACTGTAAGGGACCGCCTGGCGGTACCACTAGCACTCCAGTGAATAGGCGTCCCCAGCGCACGGAGTCTAAGTCCCAGGGTGCTTGTTCACCAGGGCCCCTGATGGTGGGGATGGACTTGGAGCCCTCTGAGACCAGGTCGTGGCTACTGGGTGCGTCCGTCAGTGGTAGTGGTATGCGCCAAGGGCTCCCACGGGGAAGAGTCTGATATGAGGAGGTCAGCAGACCCCACTGCACGGGATGGATGGATGGATGGATGAGCAAGGTCAGACGGGCCGGGTCGGTAACAGAGAGGACGGCAAGGTACAAGGCAGCGGGCATAGAATGGTCGGGTCACACGCCAGGTCAGCAACAGCAGGTCAAATCCAATAGGGGGCATTCAGGAGAGAGGTCAGGCAAAGCAAGGGTCAGGGCAGGAGAAATACAGCAAGGTCAGGTACAATCCAGGTCAGCAACTTACAATACACAGGTTCGCAGATACAGGATACAGGTAAGACCAGAAGGCACTGAATGACAGCTCAGGGTCATTTAAATATCCCGCCCTGCGCTGCCATTGGTGCCCAGCGGGCGGCCGCGGCTTCTACTGCGCATGCGCGAACTCGAACGCCGTGGCCGGCCCGGACCTAGTGCTCGAGTCCCTGCACAGGGCGGCACACTGCGCCTGCGCCGGGACCATCGCGGTGGGGATCGAGAGGATCCCTGACACTCAGTCCACTGCTGCTCACCAGGTCCCTTCTTCTGAGGGTGGTGTCACCCTATACATATACAGTGACTGGATATGTTCACTGTAATCACTGTCCTGTAAGAAACAAAGTGCTAGATTTTCAGTTCCCACTTCTGTGTCTTCCTATTATCACAGGAAGTAGTTCTGCCCTCTTGTGATGGTACAATAAAAATGAAATCACTAGTATCTTCTATTGACAAAGATAGAATACTGTGATATTAGGTATTAGGCTTTGGATTTAAATTTTATGGGGCTGCCTATTTTCTACACCTCTTACACTTTGACTTACTAGAAGGATAAATTTGTTCCACAACAGATTTTAAAGTTCCTTCCTGCTCCAGAGGCCCAGGAAAAAAGAGCACAACAATCCAACAGAATCAGATTAGCCAAACAGACTACAGCTCTTTCAGCCACTGGGTCCTATTCCGCACAAACCCTCATCAATACCTGCTGACTGCTTCCTTCCCTTTTCAGGTCTCTCTCAAAGGTGGGGATACATATTTACCCTTCAAGACCCGTCTCTGGCACCCTGTTATATATTCAGTCATAGTTAATTGTTCAGTCATATAACATCTTGAAGCGAATCAGGAGCAGGTAGCTATATAATGCCAAGGAACTGTATTTGACTGTGATTCCAACTCAGATCAAAATTTTAATGGGCCACCAGCCCATTCTTTCTTAGTTTTTCTTGCCCAGGGGACAAATTCCCCAGAGTTCTGTCTTTACATGGCTGAGATTTGCTAGCTTGTTCCGTTTACTGCAGCATAATGACAAGGGGCGGACTGACCATTTGGAAACTTGGGCACTGCTCGAGGGCCCGGGGTCAGTAGGGGGCCCCATGAGATGCCCCTGGTACCTTTTTCATAGGTTTTTTGAGTTTGGGCAAGGACCCAGGGGCCCCATGATCCCCTATTGCCTGGGGGCCCATGAGTTGTCAGTCCGCTCCTGATAATGACTGATCTTTGTGGACAAACTATATTATATACCATGTAAAAAATTAATGTTTTAAAAATCATGAAAGAAATGCTGTTCCCTTATTGTATCCACCTTGCAGTCTTGCAAAACAAAGTGTTATGATAATAAATTTAGATGCAGGTTACAGTTTGCCTCAAGATTCCTCCACCCATAGCGAAAATTATGATTTGGTTATTCAGCAATTAGTACAATAATAAAGTCTCATTCACATAGGTGCAGAGCCCCATACAGCATGCAGAGCCATTTGTTTATCTTTTTGTACTAGTGTATAGCTGCGAGGAGGCAACCTATGGAAGTGAATTATATGCTTTGACTGTATAGACCCACATACCTGTTAGACTCTGCTGTGCAGGTAATTCTGTACATCTGCTGTGTGACCATTCACTTATGTAGACATCCATGCAGCCACACGCTAGTACAGAAAGATGAACAAATAGCTCTTCATGCTGTATGGAACTCTGCACCCATGTGAATGAGCCCTAATATTCCTTTTCTAATACTCAGTATTTAAGGTGCACATATTTGCACTGGCACTGTTGCCAATATATTATGTATTATAGGAGATTATTTGACTTTCAAGGCATGTTACAAAATGACATATGTTTGCCATATGGTACATATTGCAAGTGATACATTGATTTTCAACATTTTGGTCTTTCTGAATATTCATTTGATCTAAAGCCAACATGTCTGAAAATAATATGATGTATGTATCATCTCTTTGTTTTTTCTTTAGGAGGCTAAGCACATTTATATATGATGACACTTGAAGTTTCTGAAGCAAACATCATAAAGGCTGATGACTTCATCGCTGCGACAGAGCTTTATTAAAGCTGAACTCTAGGTAGATATGAAATACACAACCTACTGCAGCATTTTATTCATTAATAAATCATTAAGATGTATCACACCAGATGTGTTTGGATGCAGTTTTCAATACGTTCCCCAACACATAGACATTCTAAAAGCAATGTTCTCAAATGAGACAAGTTCCCACCATTGTGCTGCAAAGCAGTGCTCTGAAAAAGTGGTACAGCAAGCTGCATTTTTCTAGCAGTGCAATGTGTGAAAATGTGTCAATGCAATCCAATGTGCATCAATGAGGACAAAAAAAAAAAGATTTACCATTAGGACCCCTCTATTGACCCCTTCTCCCCATTCCATTTCCTAGTTAGTAGAGTGTGTGTCAGATCTGTACATAGTGTTTTCATCCATTAAAATCCCAGATGAGGGAGGGATGAATGTTGTTGCTTTAGTCATCATGGTTTAGATGCACTCAGAGCTGTATGACCAGTGCCACAAACGTTACACGGTCAACCAGAAAAAAGTTGACATCTGGGAAGGGATTGTAAACAAAAAATATACAGAATAGAAGCAGATGGAAAAATCCAAGAAGCAAGCCACTGGTGTGTAAAAAGTCATTGTCAAAATGACTATATTGACTACATTGTCAATTATGACTATATTGTCAAAAATGTACATACATGTATTGTTTTTCATTATTATTATTAGTCATATATTAATTAAAAAAAAAAAAAGGAAAATCATGGGGTTCCTCTTTAAAATGCAACCAATAATCAACCCATTAATGTCAGTGTGGTGGAGCAGGACAGGAAAACTCTACATCAGGGGCGGACTGACAACTCATGGGGCCCCCGGGCAATAGGGGATCAGGGGGCCCCTGTGTCCTTGCCCTAACTCAAAAAAGCCTATGAAAAAGGTACCAGGGGCATCTCATGGGGCCCCCTACTGACCCCGGGCCCTCGGGCAGTGCCCGAGTTTCCAAATGGTCAGTCCGCCCCTGCTCCACATACACAATGAACCTTGCTCTGGTTTGCAATAACACTCCAGTGACAAAAAGGTTAATGTGACTATTTATACATACAGTATATATATTGTACATTCCCTCAAGAAGCTTATAATTTAGGTTCCCTAACTTACATTCAAACATACACATACTAGGACCAATTAACCTACCAAAATGTCTTTGGAGTGTGGTAGGAAATTGAGTATCCCGAGAAAACCCATGTATGCACAAGGAGAACATTCAAACTCCAGGTAGGTAGTTGCATGGTTAGGATTCAAACCAGTGACCCTAGTGCTGCCAGGTGGAAGTGCTACCCACTGTGCTGCCATATAGAGTACTTGGATATTATTAGACTTATGTTATTATTAGAAGTCTTCTGTTACTTACAGCTTAAGCATTTCTACACTCCCTTTTGCAAGCTAGAGACACTTGACACAATAACTGCGTTTGAACGCTTCTTTAGTAAAGATCCGCATGCTTGTGGACTTATATTGACACTGTACCAATTACTACTGACAAAACCTGGTTGTAGGCTCCCAGGCTACACTCGTAAGTGGGAAACAGACCTTGATGTAACGTTGTCACAGGAATATTGGCTGGGCACATGGGCTAATACTAAATCTTCATCCCAAACTATTGCAGCCTTGGAGGTAAACTAAAAAGTCATGATGCTCTGGACCAGCCAGAATTTCTAAATATTTTCCTCATTATCCACCCAAGTATTTCTGTGACTGTGGACATCTGGGCACACATTACCACATATGGTGGTCTTGCCCTAAAGTTGCCACCTTTTGGGAAGACATTTTTCAGATCCTCTCTGCTTTGTTTACCCGCTTCCCACCCGGCCACTGCACATAAACGGCCAGGTGGGAGCTTCGTTGTTCTGAGTGGACGTTCAGGAGCGTCCTTCAGAACACGCTCACAAGAGCGGCTGATTCTCGATGTGCCTGTATCCCTTGGACACAGTGCAACACCGCTCGGCAGAAGGGCCCTCTGATTGGCCCTTCTGATCACATGATGGCTGTGTCCAATCACAACCATCATGAGATGTCAACAAAACCGCCATTCAGTTGAACGGCTCTGCCTCTCCTCACAGAGCCCGTGAGTGAGGAGAAACAGAGCCAATCAGCAAGTACACACAATCACATCGCCTACACATCACCCTGTCACAGTACCAGTGATCCACATCTGTGATCCACATCTGTCAGAGTACAGGTAATCCACATATGTCACAGTACCCGTGAGCCACATCTGTCACTATAACAGTGATCCACATCTGTCACAGTACCCATAAGTCACATCTGTCACCGTACCCATGATCCACATCTGTCACCGTACCTGTGATCCACATCTGTCACAGTGCCAGTGATCCACATCTGTCACAGTACCCGTGAGCCACATCTGTCACTATACCAGTGATCCACATCTGTCACAGTACCCGTGAGTCACATCTGTCACCGTACCCATGATCCACATCTGTCACAGTACCCGTGATCCACATCTGTCACAGTGCCAGTGATCCACATCTGTCACAGTACCCGTGATCCACATCTGTCACAGTGCCAGTGATCTACATCTGTCACAGTACCTGTAAGTCACATCTGTCACCGTATCCATGATCCACATCTGTGATCCACATCTGTTGCAGTTCCACTGATCCACATCTGTCACAGTACCCGTGATCCACATCTGTCACAGTGCCAGTGATCTACATCTGTCACAGTACCCGTAAGTCACATCTGTCACCGTATCCATGATCCACATCTGTGATCCACATCTGTTGCAGTTCCAGTGATCCACATCTGTTGCAGTTCCAGTGATCCACATCTGTTGCAGTTCCAGTGATCCACATCTGTCACAGTACCTGTGAGCCACATCTGTCACAGTGCTAGTGATCCACATCTGTCACAGTACCCATGATCCACATCTGTCACAGTACCAGTGATCAACATCTGTCACAGTACCAGTGATCAACACCTGTCACACGGTATCAGTGATCCACATCCATCACGGTGTACCAGTGGTCATCCACACCTGTACCAGTGGTCCACATCTGTCACGTGTACCAGTGTAAAATTTGCATCTGCACCAGTGATCCACATCTGTCAGTATACCAGTGCTCATCCACTTCTGTACCAGTGCTCAACATCTGTCATGGCCTACCAGGGTCAAAGCCACATCTGTCACAGTTTACCAGTGCTCAATATCTGTCACAGTGTACCAGTGTCAAATCAACATCTGTACCAGTGATAAACATCTGTACCAGTGATAAACATCTGTACCAGTGAACATCAAAATGTCTAAAAAATTATGCACCAGCAAGGAGGCTTTCCAGATAATGAGTATGACGGACGAGAGTAGCAGGGAACCCTCTTTGTCAGACTCAGATTCTGAGTATGAGCCAATTGAAAGCAATGGGTCACCAATGGATTCTGAGTAGGAGAGAGTCCAAACAAAAAGGTTCAGGAGATCTGAGGAGGAGCAGGCATCCACCAGTAGTGTAGTGGCAAGTACAAGCAGCGTAGCACTCCCAGAAGATAGCCAGGCATCCAAAGGTAATTCCATAGTCCTGGTGCTCCAGGGCTTTCAAAATTGTGATAGGTAGTCAGGAAATGAGATGTGTAATTTATGCCTTCAGAACGCTTGTAGGTCCTACTTGGATGTTGGGCCTCTGTATGTGGCCAGGCTGTGGAAAAGTCTTACACATGTGTTATCCCCATGCTCAGGAGGAGTAGCAGAATGTATTTTGGGCTGTAATTTTGGTATGTACATGCTATGTGTTAGAAATATTTTATAAATGGACAACTTTGTGTGAAAAAATTTTTTTTTCAATTTTTTTTCCACATTTTCTGAAAACTTGTGGAAATAAATTACATGTTCAAATGACTCATTATGCCTCGTAGAATATACAGTGGGGTGTTTTCTTTCTAAAATGGGGTCATTTTGTGAGTAATTCCATTGTCCTGCTGCTCCAGGGCCTTCAAAATTGTGATAGGTAGTCAGGAATTAAGATGTGTAATTTATGCCTCCAGAACACCTGTAGGTACTATTTGGATGTTGGGCCTCTGTATGTGGCCAGGCTGTGGAAAAGTCTTACACATGTGGTATCCCCATACTCAGGAGGAGCAGCAGAATGTGTTTTGGGGTAAAGCTGCAAGTATGCATATGCTGTGTGAGAGGAATAACCTGTTAATATAACAGTTGTGTGAAAAAAAAACAAATTTTATTTATTTTCTTCATTTTCCAAAGAATTGTGGGAAAAAAATTACAGGTTCAAAAAACTCACCATACATCTTACTAAATACCTTGGAATATCTACTTTCCACAAAGGGGTCATTTGGGGGGTATTTTTACTGTCCTGGCTTGTTAGTGTCTCAAGAAATGAGATAGGCTGTCAGTACATCAGGTTTGATCAAGTGTGTTAAATTTCCAAAGATTGGTACCATAGCTTGTAGACTCTATAACTTCCAACCACCAAATAATACACACTGATTGGGATTATTTTCACCAAAGCAATGTAGCATTATACATTTTGGCCCAAATTTATGAAGAAAAATTACTTATTTGCAAAATTTTATAACAGAAACGAAGAAAAATGAGTTTTTTCAAATTGTTCGGTCTTTTTTAATTTACAGCGCAAAAATAAAAAACCCAGTGCTAATTAAATACCACGAAAAGAAAGCTCTATTTGTGTGAAAAAAGGACAAAAATTTAATTTGGGTACAGTGTTGCATGAGGAGTAATTATCATTCAAAGTGTGAGAGAGCTGAAAGCTGAAAATTGGTCTGGGCAGGAAGGGGGGGGGGGGGGGGGGGGGGGTAAAAGTGACCTGTATTGAGGTGGTTACACACTCAGTAGTCCTCAACCCACTAGTGGCTCTTATGAACCGTAAGCCTGATTACCTCACCAAAGCACAATTCGCCCTGTTAGTGCAAATAACATCGGCCACCAAGCAGACTATAGCTCACCCCTGGAAATGCCCCCATTTCAATTTTTTGAGACTAAAAACAGAGTGACATCTGATATAATTCATGCTAAAATTGAAGCTGTTTTTTAGGATAAGGTAACAAAATACACCAAAAATTGGCAGCTTTGGGTGCAACATTATCTCCCCCCAAATTTTGACTCTACCTTTTTACTACTACTACTCCATCTTCTGCCACAGGGCCATCAACTCCCTGCTATAGCCTACCAAGCCCCCAGGTTCCCCACTTTACTTTTTCTCCTTCCTAGAACTCTTCCCCCTACTTATCCTTCCCTTTCCTCTCTTTCTTTCACATGCTCCTTTCTATGCTTGTTATTTTTTTGACACTAGGGGGTTTATTTACTAAAGCTGGAGAGTCCAAAATCAGACTCCCTTCTGCATAGAAACCAATCAGCTTCCAGGTTTCATTGCCAAAGCTTCATTGAACAAGCTGAGGTTAGAAGCTGATTGGTTTCTATGCAGAAGGGAGTCTGATTTTGGACTCTCCAGCTTTAGTAAATAAACCCCTAGTTGTCCCCTTGTTCATTATCTTTGACCGACATCAAAACGTGCTTCAGTTAATCACGCTTGACCACTTTAAGTTATAGAATCCGCTCTTAGTTATTTAGGTAGGGTGCCAATGCCACTATGCTTAGTTATGCTTTCACAAATTCTTATAATGGCTGTACACATTAACACTACAACGTGAATTCTTTTATGTTCTCCATTTTTGGGTGCATTATGTGTACTTTGCTAAACTCTGAGTCTATAATTGTTGTATTAATATTTAGATTTTTGTAAAGTGCTTGAAAACGAATAAAATATTGAACAAGAGTGTTTTGGATATCTAGTGGCATAGTAAAAGTGGGAAATCTTTGGATTGAAGGTGAATACTATTTTATGTTTTATTGGGATATTCATTTTTAACTTCTTATGCTTGGATGTTGTATGTTGTGAATACTGACTATAGCAACCAAAAGAAAGTAAGAATTATCTAGCTAGACCTGACTATGCCAAATAATGGTGAAAACTCAGAGTGCAGCCAGGTAGTGGTGTGAGTGACTTACTTACACATTTAAAAGTCATTAATTGATAGTTAACCACTTTAATAATGGGTACTTTTGCCGCCTTCCTGCCTAGACCAATTTTCAGCTTTCAGCGCTGTCGCAGTTTGAATGATAATTGCATAGTCATGCAACACTGTACCTAAATTAAATTTTTTTTCACACAAATAGGGCTTTCTGGTTGGTATTTAATCACAACAGTTTTTTTTACCACAATTTATGGTATATATCTGAAAATCAATCAATCCTAATGTACTGGTGGCCTATCTCATTTCTTGAGGCCCAAAAATGTCAGGACAGTACAGATATCCTCCAAATGACCCCTTTTTGGAGAGTAGGCAGTCCAAGGTATTTAGCAAGAGGCATGGAGAGCTTTTAGAAGTAATGTTTGTCATAATGTTTTGGAAAATGAAGTAATTAAAAAGAATTTTCACAATTTTTTATTCACATATTGTTACCAGTGCAGTACAGCCATATGACTGGTGTGGCAGTGATCAGGGACACTGACTGGTGACAGTACAAACATTTAAAAAAAAAAATTTTTTAAACTTTTCTTTCTTTGTTACAATTTTTTTAAACCACTGTGATTAGAGTTATATAATGTTACCATAGTAATATTGAACTACTCTGTAGAAGTGATCAGGATTCCTTTTTTTACACATTATGATTGCTCATAGCACTGAATTTCACTGCTATAAGAAACAATTGAGTACTGTCCGTGATACTTTTTTTATTTGCACTAACATACAATTTTGAGGACAAGCTTTCGGGGAATGTCCCCTTCTTCAAGGTCTAAGCAGTACTACTCACAAAGTTAGCAGAATGTTAGAATTTTTTTTTTTCTTTCATCTCTTCTAACATTCTGCTAACTTTGTGAGTAGTACTGCTTAGACCTTGAAGAAGGGGACATTCCCCGAAAGCTGGTCCTCAAAATTGTATGTTAGTGCAAATAAAAAAAGTATCACGGACAGTACTCAATTGTTTCTGTCGCAAATGCACTAATACGGCTACAATCAACTCAAACTGCTATAAGAAAGAATTTTACTGAATGAAATAGATTCATTCAGTTTGTTTTGTTGTGAATAGCTGTTATTGGCTACAGCTAATCACATGGTATTGATGGGTTGTGATTGGCCCTTTCTGTACCATATGATCACTGTGACCGATCATAGCTAACAACAGAATTGTAACAATGAATGGCATTAATTGAAGCCATTTACTGTTCACAATTGTTATGTGATCTGCTGTCACATTAGTCACAGCGATCGCATGCTACTGGCAGCTGGCCGGTACACTGGTCAGTTAGATCGGACACAACTGGTGACAGATCGTGCCCGCAGTGTGGCTGCGCACAAGGCTTGTTTCAGAACTACATCATTTGATGTTCACTAGGAATGAGGAAAAACCCTCCCGGCCATCAAATTGCCATAGCCCATGTGGGAACTGGTTAAACATCAAAGTTAGCAAATGGACGAATAAAAAATTATGGATATTAGCCACATTCACATCTCTGCATTTTAGTACGTTGCATAAATCAATCCTGCTTGCTGCATCTTTGGTGTGGTATCCAGCAGAATTGGTTTAAAAAGAAGTGAATAGTAAAACGAGTCTAAAAGGCACTTAATTGCAACCATACTCTATGAAAAATGCAGTTTTATGAATGCAGCAAGCAAAACAGTCTTTATTAGAGAGGTGTACACAGGTCCCCTGGCAGCTCACACAAACCTCTTGGTTTATAGTTGAGCTTCACAGATAGGGAATCCTGCATACAACTGGAATTTACATAGGATTTTAGCTTACAGTGGAGCCCTAATTGTTTCTTTATGTTTTTTAGATATACACATGAAAGTAACCAGCGTATTGTGGTCATTTTACAAAGTGTGCTACTATTTTAAAAATCTTACCTTACCTGTACATGAGTGGTCATGTATTTGCTCAATACACACGCAGGTTCTCCTTCATGCCTAATATTGATGCACAATGGCACCATACAAAGTCTGACAACAAGAGACTGCAGTTTCTAATTATGTGAAACTCCCACATCATTTCTAGCAGCTAGAGACAATTTGAATTTTTTCCCAGGCTTTAGATCACAAAGGAGTTGTGAAATAGCTTTTCTTTTTTTTTTGGCAATTGTTTTTCTAATAATAGTATAATGGGGTTGTATCCCCCTTTGGTGCACCAGGCAAGGCTAATTGATAACCTCACCAGATATCACAGTAAATGAAAACATTAATTTGGGTAAAATGTCACATTTTACTCCACAACTGAACTTCAGGTCTTAACTTTGGGTGCAGTGGTCAGGTGTATCCAACTAACGTTAATATCAGGAAATCAGGCTGGGCATCTGCTTTAAATTAACTGTGTCATTCGAGGACCTCTGGGGGAATCTTTCTTTGCACAATGGGGTAAATTGTCTAGTAAGCTTGTTCCCTCAGGTATTCCTCATTCACTTTGCAACCATAAACACAGGACCTTTCATTGTGCATTAGGGATGATTGCATGTCTATGACTGGATTGCTTCATAGAATAAACATAACTTTACTATTGACAAAAGTCTTGTGGTAACAGCTCTTTGCTTACAATCTCAGTGGCAAGGTGTAAGATCTGACTCACTATGGGCTCGTTCACACCATGGTGCAGCAAGGTCAGTTTTTCTGCACATGTTCTGCAAAGACACAACAAAATCAACAGTTCTCTATGTGCTCTGTTCACATCAGAACAGTAGTATTGTGCAGATTTTTTATAAAACTCATTGAAGCATGCATGAAAATGAATGTAAACTGATGTCTCTGCAAGTAAAATCTGCGTGTCAGTTTCCATCAGTTTTTCTGCACATATGGTGTGAAGGAGGCCTAAGAGTAGCAAATCGATTCCCAAAAGAGAAAGCCTATGTTAGACCATGTCAGGAATGGACTCGCCAATGGTGGTGGGATTCACCTGCCTTGTGGGCTGCAGTACCAAGGCTGGCCAGCGGGTGCTATCAGCAGCCAGAATCTCACTCCTGCAATCAGGCCATCACCTGAGGCTGATTGCAGGAGGTGTATTTAAGCAGGACCAGGCCTGTGATCAGGGCCTTGGTGTATGTTTCCCATGAGCCCCTGTACCTGCATCCTGTCTGCTTCCTGCTTTGATCCTGACTCTGAACCTGACTCTGAACGAACTCCACCTGTCCTGACCTCGGCTATTCCTGACCACTCTTCCGCTCGCTCCTGGTACCCTGTTTGCCCGTTAGCTACCGACCCGGCCCGCCTGACTACGTTGTGCTCCATATATATATACATATATATATATCAGTTTAGGTTTGGGTTTGTTTCACCTTGTTGTATGTATTTGTGTTAGTTTTGGGTTTGGTTTGTTGCACTGCATTTATGTTTGTGTTGTCCTTAATAAATTATCTTATTTACACGCTATACCTGAAGTCTGTGTTTCCCTGTGTCAGTCCACACACCTCTGGTCATTCCCGGAGCCCTGACAGACCATCACAAATTTATTTATTTATTATTTATTTATTTCAGGTACTTATATAGCGCTGTCAATTTATGCAGCGCTTTACATATATATTGAACATTCACATCAGTCCCTAACCCTTAAGGAGTGTACAATCTAAGGTCCCTAACTTACATTCATACATACACATATTAGGAAACTGGAGCACCCGGAGGAAACCCACGCAAGCACAGGGAGAACATGCAAACTCCATACAGGAGGCGCCATGGTCGGGAATCGAACCCATGACCCATTTACTGCAACAAATAAAGTTGTTTATCTCTACACATTGAGCTAAAACACAGAGCTCATCCTGCACTAACTGCCATATTTCAAACTGAGAAGCTTCCTTTCCCTTCTCATGCTCTCTGTATCCTGACTGGAGGAAGATCGACTTCTGTTCAACTGCAGTGGCCCACCTGGATAAAAATTTGACTGGTCCCTGTTGAAGCAGCCACATTTCGATCCATGTATGGCCACCTTTAGTCTGATATTTTTCAACTTACTTTAACAGACCTAGCTGTCCAGACAAAGCAGTTAGAGAGTTCAAACAAGCAAATTAACACTAACAGGGGTGCATCTAATGGTCAGATTTTATTCATTTATGTAAAATCTTTATCCAAAATGGGAAAAAAGAGTTTTACTACTTTATCCGGAATGCAGAAATATGTTACCGGCTGGATCAGAAGGTGAAATAAAGAGCAAAAAAGCCTAAAAAAAATAACTAATGCTCTATGAATAGAGGATGGTCAGATGAATGGAAGGTCTGCCTCCTCCATTCTTAGATCATTTTTCACTCATAGAAACTATAGCAAAGCTTACAGTATATGAAAGAAAGAGGGGTAGGGTAGGAAAGCCAAACATAGTCTGCACTCTTGATGAGTGCATATGACAGGTTCTATGGCTTGTATTAACCCCCACATCACTGGAGTATTTAACCCCTTAAATGCTCCTAGATGTTAATTCCTACCCAGCCAGTGTCATTAGTTCAGTGTCTGTGTACAGTATTATTAATAATCACTGTATTAGTGTCACTAGCAATGTCAGTGTCATTTAATGACACTCCTACTCAGTGTCTGTTAGCGCTAGATTGTCCACCACACTATCACAGTCACACTATAAGTTGCTGATCACCACCATTACAAGCATAGTGTCTATAGCTGCATAAATTCCAGTATATATACCATAGTTTGTAGACGCTATAACTTTCAAACAAACCAATTAATATACTCTCATTGGGATTTTTTTTTTACCAAAGATGTG
Organism: Staurois parvus; assembly: GCF_062004578.1. Taxonomy (NCBI): domain Eukaryota; kingdom Metazoa; phylum Chordata; class Amphibia; order Anura; family Ranidae; genus Staurois; species Staurois parvus. The sequence continues at coordinate 5,015,753 of NW_028318646.1, read as the reverse complement.
TAGCATAATGCATTTTGGCGTAAATTTATGAAGACATTTTATTTATTTATTTTTTTAACTGGATCTGTTTCAGAAAGTAGAAAACATTTTTTTTTTCAAATTTAAAATATTCAAAACAAAAAAAAACAGTGATGATCAAATACCACCAAAATAAAGCTTTATTTGTGTGAAAAAAAATTAACCGAGCAATTGGCAGTTAACACACAGTTCTGAATAGCAAAAAATGGCCTGGTCATGAAGGGGGTAAAACCTTCTGGAGGTTGAGTGGTTAAAATAATAGAAGTGGACCTTTCCTAGGAGATAATGACCTTGAAGCTTTTATGATATGGCAAGTGAAAACACCCATTAGACAGCTTTTTTTTTTTGTTTTGGAACTGTAACTTAAACAGTTTAGATATCAGGCAGTTTTAAATAAATAGAAAAAAATATATACAGGCGAATTAGTTAATTAATCAGCACTGCTAATATGATAAAAATTAGTATTTTTTTTTCAAAATTTATGTCACTCGGGATTCTGCAATTAGTGCATTGCATTTTAACATGGGATATTTAGAAGCTATAACTTTGGGCCCAATATTTTGTAATAATTTACTGCACACACAAAATATAATAAAATACAACCCTTTGCCTGAAAAAATACACACACTAAACCTTAAACTAGCTAGTTTCTTAACTTTTGACCAATAGTTACTCCTAAACCTACAGTTACCATTACCTTTGTAGGCTACTAGAAAAGGTATCTATCTATCTATCTATCTATCTATCTATCTATCTATCTATCTATCTATCATCTATCTATCTACTGTATACTATATATAGTTTCCCAGTTACCAATATTAAAATACACATTTTTATAACTTTGTCACAAAATAAAATATTCAGACAAACATATACATCTGCAGCTTTGCTGAAGATCTGTTGCCTCTATGGGATAGCAAGCAGCATAGTAGATAATCACCAGACATGTTAAAAAATTGAATAGACCCAAACTGGAACAAATTATTATTGGTTTTAATATAGTTATAAACATATCACAATAAATAACCATAAATATTTTAAATCCAGATTAATTATACAATTTAGTTAGCTCAGCTATTACAGCTCAAGTTGACTTATATACACACATCATCATTTAATTCAAACTGTCCCCCTTTATGAAGTTTGAGAAAAAATGAAACCCCCCCTTTGGAATCTTATCAATATGCAACCATGAATACTGTTCAGCCATTAAAGAGTTTATGAATAGCAAAACTAGGTGTTCAGAAAATGAAGTCTGGGTAACATTATGTGAATTAGGAAAAGACAGCCATAACCACCAAGCTGCAGTAAAGCCAGGCCATGTAGAGGGCCATGTAGAGTTAACAATATTGTCTGTGACTAAATTATGTTCTACAGCTGCGGGAGCATAAAGTTCCACATTCGTCTCCTTCCAGAAGTAACTTAAAAAAACTATGCATCTAAAATTGCGTCTGCCAAAAGATTATTTTACCAGGATCATAAGTGGCCTTTACCCACATTTTTAAGCTTAGACATTTTTAAAATAAGTATGAGTAGATTTAGATGAAAGGCAATTTATATAAAACACCTTTAACAGTGATACATAATAGCCTTTTATTGTGAAAATAGTCTCCCCAAATTTCTATTGATACAATAATTAGAAATAATTGAAATAAGACTATATTTGTTAATAACCCTCTGTGTTTCCAACTTAGAGGCCATTTGTCAGCACACCAGTATTTTTGCCAAATAGCTGCAAAACCTGAAGATCCTGCTAAATCTGTAAACAAACAGAAATCTCTGTTAGAAAAAAATTTCTCTTGCCAAATAGGTCTATCATTAGATTCTGATAGAAATTTATTCCATGCTAATAAATCTTTAAATTTTTTAAACTTGCAATTGCTATATACAATCTCCTCGAAAACATTCTACCCATGGGAAGAACTTTAGTTGCAAAAGCAAGAAGGCCTAATAAATTTTGCTTTAACTTCAACTTTTTTCATTCTAATAATAGTTAATAAAAGTGTAGTTATTTTTCCTATTTTGTCACAGAGGAGAAATAATTCCATATTCATTGTATCTATAGTTATATCTAGCAAAATGTAAGCAGGTTGTAGGTGTAGCACTACCCCCTTGGAGTTGCTGAGTTTTGGGTCCCCCTAAAGTTCTACACAGCCAGGCAACACACATTTTTTACACACTTTGCACACTGGAGACAGCAAACAGTCCTTGAACTTGGTTTTGTTGTTTTATTAAGGGGTTAACAACTTGGATGGGGTCTAGGGGTATATGGGATGCCCAAGGAAACTGTAAACTTGAGGACAACTTAGAGCAACTATATAGAAATATATGTACAAAAAAATAGTCTCTTTTCTAAGAGCATCCAAACCTCCTCAGACCCCAGAACCCTCCTCTTCACCCAGCTGCTTGAGGTTATTCCCTTGGCAAAGGGGCCCAGAAGCTGCCAATTTAATGCAGCAGTCCCAGATGAGAAGCTAGTTGGATTTTCCACGTGACTGCCCTCTCTCCTTATCGAGTCCAGGAAGTGTAGGAGTACTCACACTATCCTTGGTGGGTTGGTGGCTGCCTTCAGGCCTTTCACTGGGATGGTTCCTTCCCTGCTGCTCAGGATGTCCTCCATAGGAGACAATGGCACAGTGGAGATCCTCTTCTCCAGCAGCTGCCCGTAGGTAGGCCTCCTCCCTGGGCCCCCTTCCCAGGCTCCAAACCCCAGCTCCTCACTCCATCTTTCACCCAGCACTCTGCAACTGCTGCACAAGCTCTGACACATTTCAGGGTTTACCTGGACACCATGCCCAGCCTCCTGCCAGGGGATTGACCAGGGTCCCTCAGACATGCAGATCTGGGCCTCCTCCTCTCCTCCACCCCTCTTCCATAAAGTTCTCAATGTTTCTGGAAGGGTGGGAGAGCTCCAGAAGCCCTGACCTAATAGAGCCTCATAGCCTGTCCTCAGGTGAACTCCTGCCTCACTCACAGGCTGACTCATCCCAGCCTCTGCCAAAATTTGGATAACCCAGACGGCATTACATAGGGAATACCATTGTATCACGGGCTAATATAATACCAAAATATTTGCAAATATAAAAAAAGACATATAATAATTTCACACAATTTGGAGAGTCAGTTGGGCACAAAAATAGAAAATCATCTAAACAATGTAGTAAAAATATTGAATTAGCTTGTTTTGACACTGCCCATTTTAGAAATGATGAAAATGTTACGAAATAAAAACATGACAGGGGATATCCCATTGGTAAATGCCTGTCAAAGAAATTTTTTTTCTACAAATTGAAATCCTAGGGAATTAAAACTATTGGGGTGAATAGGAAGCAGTCTAAATGATATTTGCATTTGGTAGCAAAGCTGAAGGACCTAAACTCTGTAAAATATCAATAGTTGCTTCAAAGGATGCATATGAAACCGAACATAAATCATCAGTGATTTGAGCATTTAGGAAATTTCCATAAGGATATGAAAGATGTTGAATAATTCTATAAGATCCTGGATCCTTTTTGGGGAGAATGCCCAATGGAGATAATCTAAAATTAATGAAAGCAGGTGTTTCAAAAGGGCCGGACATTTTGCTATTTATTAAAACTTTACAAATTTTATTTCTGACAATATCAGACGACTCGTAAATGGAAGGCAAATTTTTTACAAATGTACAACCTGAATCTTTAAACTCAGGCAATGAAAACCCATCTTTAAAACCATTAAAGATTAGTTGTGCCATCGTTTGTTCTGGATACTGAAGCAACCATGGTATCATGTTTACCGGTTTCACTGGAGTGTTGGCTTTTAAGAAAGGAATCCTTGCATTGAGGCTGTACTTGGAAGACTATTTTCTTAAAGCATTTAGTAATTGGATCAGGCCCAGCACAAAATGTGCACTCATGCCAATATTTGCATGAGTTTGGCCACTTACACTAACTGTCATTAAAAGAAAAAAATGTCCTTTATTATAACTAGTAGAATGTGTTGAAGATATATAATTTTTTTTTTCACTTGAATTTTTATTAAGAGTTTTCAGGTTTACATGACATTGCAAGACAGAAAAAACAATGGTGAGGAATATTCCTCTAGAAACTGGTTGCATATGTATTTCTTATACACTGAAGATATCTAAGCATATCATACAAAGGGGGAGGAAAGAGGGCCAGGGAAAACCCTAACCCCCTATACCTCTGGAGCAGAGAATACATTCAAAGAGGCACTTGATTGAGGCTGCTATAGTGGGTGTAATTTCCCCCACTAATAGGGCGGGACATAGACTAAGAAGAATGGGTTGTGTAGTAGATGTTGACTAAAGTCATATCTAAGGGTTTTAAGAAAGGGTGCTACTTCTGGGATCGAGAGACCACTGTGCCCATTTCTTAACGAACTTTGGAATCATCAGGTGAGCTTTGGCGAACATGAATTCCATTAGATATTGCTTGTTGAGGAGAGAGATCATCATTTGGTGGGTGTGGAGGGTTGCTTCCAGTTGTGGGCTATGGATAATCTGGTAGCTATGAGGATGTGGGTGATCAGGGAGTGTGCTGATGTGGGCCTCTCATTGAGTCCAACTCCCAAAAGGGCCATCTTTGGCTTTAATTTGTTACTGTGGCCCGTTGTTGTGCAGAGAACACGTTCTACATCGGTCCATAGCTGTTTAAGTATTGGACAAGACCACCAAACGGGTATCATGGATCCTTCCATGTGGCAATTTCTCCAACAGTTAGGTGAGAAAGAGGAAATATTTTTGCAAGCCTGGTGGGAAGTAGTACCATCGGTAAAAAATTTTCATCATTGATTCCCAGTGGGAGATATTCCTGGAGAATGTGTGGGGGGTTTGTAGTGTTAGGTGCCATGATGTTGGTGACATATGGAAATTCAGAATCTGTTTACAGAACTGCATAGCATTGTTTTTAGTCTCAGTAAGCAAAGATTTGAAGAGCGTGTAGATAAAGGAAAGGGCTTTTAGTTTTGGTTTTTGAGAGACGTAGAATTGAAGGATATTGTTGGTGAGGTGTGTAGGAGACCATGTTATTGATGATAGAATGTGCCGTATACGAAGGTAGAGATAGAAATCTTGTTTCGGGAGTTCAAAGTTAGTGGACAGAAGCTGGAAAGTTTGGAGGACCTGATGCAAAGTCATCTGGTTCAGATAGTATACCCCTTTGGTGGTCCAGTGGTGTATGGGGAGGTTTGGGGAGAGTCAATGACCTCAGTGGGAGGTGTTCCAGCGTTCGTGCAGAGAGTCCTTTGTTTAGTTGTAAAATAGAGCACCATACTCTCATCGTGGCTTTGATAGTATCCAGAAAGAAGTGGGATGGGTGCCAGTGGAGCCATAAGGCACTTAGGAAAAGTTGATGTTCCGCGGGTAGGAGAGTACATTCAATTTGTTTCCAGTTGGTAAAAATTCCGGGGTTCCATCAGGTTTTGGCTTGGTCAAGTATGGCAGCTTTGTAATATACTTTGAGGTCTGGTGCTCCCATCCCTCCAGACTTGGTCAGAAGATATAGGCTGGAGTGATGCAAACGAGGTCGTTTCTGTTCCCAGATAAAGGAGTTGATAATTGTTTGTATTCTTTTTATGTGGCGGGAGAGCATGGGAACGGGTAGGGTTCTGAATAAGTACAAGACGTGCGGTAGGAGGAACATTTTAGTGAGTGCAATTCGTCCAGCCCAGGATGTTTTAGTCCCTTTTAGGTTAGAGAGGATTTGTTGCAATTTTGTGTTCAGTAGTTCCAAATTAATACGAAGGAGGGCAGACGAGGGAATAGTTAATTGTATCCCTAGGTATGAGAACATTTAATTGTGTGCCCATGAGAAATGCACTTTTTGTAAGATCTCTGTTTTAGTGGCATGGTGAAGATGAATGCCAGTCATTGCTGACTTGGAATGATTAACTTTGCATAACGAGGCCTGTCCGAACTCTTACAATATCTGTAGTAGCGTGGGTATAGACTGGGAGGGGTTGGATAGGGAGACAATAATATTGTCTGCATAGAAACCTATTTTGTGGGAAACTGATCCAATCTCAATACCCGTGATTAATGTGTTAGCTCTAATTGTGGCAGCTAGGGGTTCAATTACCATAGCAAAGATGAGTGGTAATAATGGACATCCTTGCCTTGTGCCATTAGTAATGTGTAGTGAGTCAGATAGGTAACCCCCTGTCCAAATTTTAGCTGTTGGAAAAAAGTAAAGGCCCATGATGACTTAGAGAAAAGTGCCTGTCAGCCCGAACTTTATCAGAACCTTTTCTAAATATTTCCAATGTACCCTATTGAACGTCTTCTCTGCATCCAAGGAGATGAAGAGGGATAGTGTTCGGCCCACTGAAAGAGGTCTTTGAATCTACGCGTGCCATCAGAGGCCTGTCGGTTGGGGATAAACCTGACTTGATTGGGGTGTATCAAGACAGGGATGTAAGTTGCAAGGCGGGAGGCTAAAAGCTTGGCATAGAGTTTCAAGTCGGTTTTGAGTAATAAGATGGGTCAGTAATTAGCGGGGGTCGTCGAACGTTTTACCTGTTTTAAGAATGATGATTATGAGTGCCTCCAGGGACTCCTTAGGGATTTCACCAGTTGTCAAGAATCTACTTAGTGAGGTGCAAAGTTGGGGTACTAATAGGTCTGCAAAAACTTTGAATTATTCATTGCAGAACCCGTCAGGTCCCGGGCTTTTGTGTAGAGGGAGGGATTTAACCATTAGCTGCCCAGCCAATGGCCGAATGGCGGCGTGCAAAATTCATTAGCGTTCCGGGTGGACGCCATATGGCATCCTCCCAGGCATGCGCAGTTTGCGCACCTGCAGAGCCACGCAGTGGCGCGATCTGTCACCGGCCGTGTACCTCGGACACAGCCGATGACAGATCTGAGTACCGGCCTCGTTGCCGATACCATGTGACCTGTTGTGACCAATCACAGCAGGTCACATGACAGTTGTATACAATGGATGGCTTCATTCATGCCATCCATTTTATACTAGTGTGTGTAGCTGTTATTGGTCACAGCGATCACATGCACAAGCTGGGCTAATCACAGCTCAGCTGTGTCATGTGATGAGCTGTGGGCAAATCACAGGTAAGCACAAAAAAAAAACCCTGAATGAATCGATGTCATTCAGGTAAATGCTTGCTTATAGCAAAAATACTGATCACTTCCCCAAAGTAGTACAATGTTACTATGGTAACATTGTACTGCATTGGTCATAATGAAATATGAAAAAAAATCGTAAAAAAAGAAAAATGTAATAAAAAAAAAAATTAAAAAAAAATAAATATATATATATATTTTTTTTCATACTGTCACCAGTCAGTGTCCCTGATCACCACCATGCCAGTTATATGATGACGCTATACTGCACTAGTGACAGTATCTAAAAAAAAAATAGTGAAAATAATTTTTTAAATTTTTTCATTTTCCTAAAAATTATGACAAAAAAATACAACTTAAAAAAACTCGCCATGCCTCTTATGAAGTACGTCAGACTGTCTACTTTGGGCCATATCTGTACTGTTCTGACATTCTTGGACCTCAAGAAATTAGATTGGCTGTCAGTACTTCAGGATTGATCAATATTCAGATCTATACCATAGTTTGTGAACTCTATAACTTTCTTACAAACTAAAAAATACATCCTAATTTGGGTTATTTTCACCAAAGACATGTAGTAGAATACATTTTGGCCTAAATTTATGAAGAACAATTATTTATTTGCAAACGTTTATAACAGAAACAAAGAAAAACGTGTTTTTTTTTCAAGATTTTCGGCCTTTTTTTTGTTAATTTAGCAAAAAATAAAAACCCCAGTGGTGATTAAATACCACCAAAAGAAAGCTCTAGTTGTGTGAAGAAAATGATAACATTTTAGTTTGGGTACAATGTTGTATGACCGCGCAATTGTCATTCAAAGTGTGAGAGTGCTGAAACCTGAAAAACGGCCTGGGCAGGAAGGGGGTAAAAGTGCCCGGTATGGAATCGGTTAATAGCTGCTAGAAGTTCTTGATCTGTAAAGGGTTTGGCGATTTGATCAAGTTGGGTAGAGGTTAGTGATTATAACAGGTAATTTAACATGCTGATAGAAAGGCCTGTATAGCTGTTTCAGGAGGAGGCAACGATACGGAAGAGGTAGTAATATTATAGAGCTTATCGTAAAACTCTTTAAAGCAGTTGGCAATCTCAACTGGGTTAGTGCATCTGTTGCCCTGTGTGTCTGTCAAATATGGAATTTTAGATTGAGCTACTCTTCACTTATATTGGTTAGCCAATACTTTGCCAGGTCTTTTCCCTTGAGAGTACCATAAGAGCCGAAGGCATTTAATATAGAAGTCAAAGTCTTTGTGGAGATGGGAACTGAGTTCAAGCCTTACTTTGCGGAGTTCTTCAGCAGTGTGTGTGGTAGGGGAGATTTTATTGTGGGATTCAAGTGTCTTGATGCGGTCAAGATATTGGGAAGTAATTTCAGCGCACCTTTTTTTCTCATGGGCACCCATTTTAAGAAATAATCTTCTGAGTACAGATTTGTGAGCATTCCATACAGTGGTAGAGTTTGTTACTGTGTCAGTATTTACAGAAAAATAGGAATCTATTTCAGACCTGATCTATGGATTATAGAGTTTGTGGGACAGAATAGAGGAGTTGAGTCTCCATACAGAATGAGACTTGGTTACAGGGCCCAAGATCAGTGTCATAGTTACCAGTGCGTGATCTGACCAGGTAATGAGTCCAAACGTTACAGAGGAGACTTGTTGTAGGAGAGATATGGAGGTGAGAAACAGATCAAGTCTGGAATAGGACCCCTGGGTGGAAGAGAAAAAGGTATAATCCTGTTCCGTACCATGCATACACTGCCAAGTTTCATAGAGGTCTTCTGCAGCCATCAAGGAAGATAATGTGGAGCAGTGTTTCCTAAGTTGGTTGGAGGAATCCAGTGAGTGGTCTGGGATCTCATTGAAATCCCCACAGAAAATGATATGGTCTTTACGGTAGGTGGACAATTTGTTTAGTACGCCGTTAAGGAAAGATTTCTGTCCTATGTTAGGTTAGTAGAGATTTACTATAATCAATGGTGAGTTGTTAAATTTAGCCACAAGAATGATAAACCTTACTGAGGGGTCTTGCTCTACATGTTCTAATTGAAACGTTACAGAGGAGCGAATGGCTATTATGACTCTTCTAGTTTTCTTATCTGAGTGAGCGAAAAAGCAGTGAGGGTATAATCTGTGGGAACAGACTGGTGCTTTTTGTTTAGCAAAATGGGTTTTTTGGACACAAAGGACGTCAGTGTTTTGAGAGATAGCTTCTTTCCAAAATAAGGATCTCTTGAAGGGGTGGTTAAGGCCCTTGGCATTGATGGTAGTAATAGTTAGGGACATGCTGAATTGTGAGGGCTAATGTTAACCTTGGTATGGAGCAGGGATTGTACAGTTCACTTTAAAATAGGTGAGATTAGGTTGTTGATAAGGTAGCGATAGTATATGGTTACATACAACAAATGAGTGTAGCTAGTTCAGAAGCAGACACAAGAGTAATACTGAGATACTTCAATATTGGAATACATAGTATGAGATAAACATATGCAATGTAAATAATAGTATTGTGTACTAAAACACAAAACAGAGTGGGTAACTGAGTAAGCAAACGTGCTTAGCACAATATAACTAACGGAGGGTGGTTATACCAACTCATAGAAATTCTACTCATCCCAGAGGGCACTGGGAGGAGCTGAGCAAGGTGCCGGTGCTAATATAGACAGTCCTGAGATCAGTTTATAACTATATCCTGTTATGGGTTGCGTATATTAGATCTGGAGTCATGGACTTTCGGAGACCGTTTAGGTAAAGGGGTTCTTGGTGAAGCTGAGATGTGAGGCCCCAATTATGCAGTTCTTTTAGGCCATCTTTTGGCGTTAGGAAGGGAGTTAGTTGATTCTGGTATGAGACTAGTAATTTTGGGGGGAAGCCCCAGAGATATGGGATGAGCTTTTCCTGTAGGATAACCTGTAACCTGAGTGAATGATCTTCTTGCTCGGGCTGTGGCAGCCGAAATATCGGAAAAAATAGAAAATTGTTGCGTAAGGCTCTGGGAGGGCGTTAGTGGATCTGATTGCTTTTAGCAGTCTTTCCTTAACGTGGAAAAAATGTGTCCTAGCTAGGACATCTCTTGATACCCTGTCTGGTAGATGTTTCGGTTTTTGAATCCTGAGCGCACGATCAGTAGTGAGCTCTTGGTTTGAGAGATTAGGAATAATTGTGTGGAGTAGCTGTTGTAGGTATAAAAGTAGATCAGCAGCTTTAATAGATTCAGGTATACCTCCGAATTTTAAATTGTTCCGCCTAGAGCGATCTTCAAGATTTGCCAGCTTAAGTTGAATTTGTTGAATAATGGTGGCTTGATCATCCTGGGTATCGACAATCGCATTGTGAGCGTGAACTATTTCAGACATTTGTTGTTCTATTTTGTCTGTGCGTTCTTCTATGAATTGCATTTTATGGTGAATTCTTGTTGGCGGGAGATCCTTAAATCTTTCTGTATGTCCGCTTGTAGCGTAAGAAGCATAGATTCTAGGGTATTTTCAGATGCAGGGTTGTTTGATGTGGGGAAGGCCACTAAGGAAGTAGAAGATTCTACAGCTGGGTCAGAAGGCTCTGAGTCTGTCCCATAGTGCTTCTTATATGCAGGGGATTTAGCTGGGGAGCAAGCAGGTGAAGCTGCTGCTCTCTTACCTCTATCCAGGGTGTGTTGAGCCAGCTCGGGGTCCCCTTGTGCAGTGTCCTCCTTCATGTCACTGAGAGCAGCCATCTCCTGCTCTGTGTGTGTGACTGTCAGCGTGTCTGAAGAGCGAGACTCCCGACGGCGCCATCTTGGATGGATCTGTGAGGTGGTTTCATGAAGAAGTCCTGCAGTTTTCAGGGTCTGCGAGGCGGCGATTTCTTCCTGGACATGTCCAGGAGTGTCTCCGGAACCTGTACCTCTGTTTTGGAGGTGATCGATGCAATCACTGGCGTTCTGAAGTTGCTTTTGTGCCACAGCTGGTACAGAGCAGAGAAGCTAGGCAGCCATCTTGGGCTGCAGCCAGACCACACCCAGAAGATATATTATTTTATTGAGGTGCCAGAACCTTTTGTTGAAAAAAAAAATTCAGTCATAGTCCTATCTTTATTTCCCCATTGCAGGCTGGAATGCATCAACATTTTTTTGTCCAAATTATTAATCATAAAAATACCATGCCAAACCTCCAAAATTCCTATAAGCTTCTAACATGATATCTATGTGTTGAAAGAGACCAGAACTGTGTTCCAAAAACTTTCCACACAACATACTTGCATATATGATAAATGCTTGAAGCCAATTATTAAAAGATCTAGCTATTAGCTTCTTTTTATCATCATCGGTTTTATCCTTATCAAATCTAGTAAGACATTCTTTGTTGGAAGGGAGTAAAGTTAAAATAGCTATATATTCTCCCCGCTAAATCTTCTCTTTGGTAGTAATGGGTAAATGAATTCCCAAAGGTGACAATATACAAATCATGTATAAACAATATCTATGTGCACTACCAAATAAAAATTAAAAAACACAATATAATTAGACAAAATCAAAAAAATCTCCTGCGCTACCTAGTGAATAACAAAAAGAAAAAGTGAAGACTAATAATGGTGAAATGGAGCTGCTGCTAGCATTAAATTGTGTTCCCGCAACTAAACAATAGACATAAATAAAACTATGCTGCGCTGCAAACAAATAAATGAACACAAAGCATATATGAAGGTGTATAGAGTGTGGTATACACAATATTAAATGAATGTCCAGAAACCAAGTCCTTATTATGTGAAATAATCAGTGATATTGTGAACAATCCAACTCTTCACAGCTCATTTTCTTCTTCATGTGCTCAAAACCCGCACCATTAGATAAATGCTATAACCATGCCGGCGGTGTCACCTCAGTGCTCACAGAACTCTTTCCACCAAGCAATCAAATTGCGCTTAATAATGCCACATCAGTAAGGATTCCTTCACTCTCCTGATCATTAGCCTTGGAGAAATAGTAAAACATCTTTGTACTTTAAAACAGCATCAAGCCAGATATGGGATCTAGTCCCTTTAAGGGGGGGGAGGTTTGTTGGAGGTCTAATGAAGTCATGTGGACGTGATGTAATGCATAAGGGCGTGGCTGTGGGCAGAAGTGAACTGTGTCTAACACTACCTGGAAGTGCAGCGTATCTAGTGATGTTTCTTACCTGATTTATGGCATTTTTACTTATATTTACATGTGAGTGCAATACTTTTTAACTTAGTAATTATTATTATATATATGCTTTTTGTTCATTTATTTGTTTGAAGCGCGGCATAGTTTTATTTATGTTTACAATATACTTAGAGTTGCTGCACTCACTGACAAGTCATCCCACACCCCAAACAGTAATCAATGTGATAAAGTGTTGTGCTACTCAACAAATAATAAGATAAGTGCATGAAAATCCAATAATAAATATTTCAATAATCAATGTGTTCATAAAAAGGTCATAATTCACATATGCTTCAGTGATCCAGATCATAAATTGTGTGCTTCACCCGACAAACACTACCATTAAGCTTAAAGATGGCTGCTCACCTGGACACCGTGACCTATATAATTAGATTCAGGTCACAAGTGCTTGTTTCATTTCCATAAGTGGACTGAAGATGATGGCAATCTGGTGAGCACTGTAAATCTCCTCCATCAGCAATAAAAACTCCACTCCAGTTATGGTACCTCCACTAGCTCTCTTCCACTCAGAATGCCAACAAGGAAGGAAAAACAAAATGCCTTCAAAAGTGTAATATTGTTTATTTGAATAAAATGACAAAAAAGCCCAAAAAATACTCAATAAAATGGATAATAAAAGCGTTGTACATGAGAACCGGACTTGCGGTCTGCGGCTCCGTGCAAGAGATGTAGTCACTAAGCTCCACCCCACACACTACACCACCAACCCACGTGGCTTTGTCAAGGACTTGGCTAGGCGGAGCTTAGTGACATCATCTCCGATACGGAGCCGTGGACTGGAAGTCCGGTTCTCATGTACAATGCTTTTATTTTTCATTTTATTGTGAATAGTTTTTTTGGGGCTTTTTTGGCATTTTATTCAAATAAACAATATTACACTATTGGAGACATTTTGTTTTTCCTTCCTTGTTTAGAAGCCAATTGAGACAGTGTAAAAGAAATGGATGAAAATAATGAAAGTGCATTAGATTCACCAGCTCCTACAGACGTAAAAAAAGCCAGAGGGGATGGTACAATGATGTCCTGAGATTGTGATTCAGTTGCACACCCTTATCTCTACTACTGCATCTTTGAATCAAACCCATGTCCACTCTAGAAGCCTCTGACAACTGCTCCAACATCGCAGGTGGTCGTGGCAACAGACGTCCAATCAGCGCTGCTGGGCATGGCAGACTCCGTCTTTCGTCAGCTCAGCCTTCGATGTCACCGTCTATTTTCCTCCGCGATGTGGAAGGCACTTCATTCTGCCTGCCGCCTCTTCCGGAGAGGCTTCTGTCTTCTCCTCTGTTCCAGCCTCTTGACCATGGCAACTTCTCCTTCTGACATCCCATGATGCTGACCTGGAAGTGTAAGCGCTGTCCTCTAGGCCTCCTCTACTCCCTGAAGGGACCACACCAACCTGCTGACCTCTTTTTCTCCAGCGCCATTCACTGCTGATCCACCGATAACGGTCCTTTTTCCAACTTCTAGCTTCTGTTCTCCCCTAGATAAGGCAAAGCATCTCCTGATCCAACCATCACCCTCTTCTGCTTTGGGCCGCTCAAGTAGCTTCCAAAGCAAAGTCTTCATGCCACCTAGGAGGTATTAGCTGCAGGCTCTAAAGAGGTAGTTCTTTTGCCCAAGGCCATTTTTATAGCACCCCACAGAAGTAGAAAGTTCTCCAGTCATGTGACAGGTTTCAAGGTTTACCAAAACCCAGCAGTCACAAGGCCCCCCCCTTAATCTCACATACCTAATTTAAGGGGAGCCTTGAAACCTCTGCTGCTGCTAGCCCATGAAGAAAAGGGAGGCTTTAAAACCTGTTTCCCCTTTTCTTAATATTCCCAAAGACCAGCAGGCATGCTGGTACCTGTAGTTCCATAGCTTTAACCTGCACAGTTCTGCTGTTACTTTTTATCCCACAATATTTGTGTTCAAGGCTGGTTAACCACCTGCAGTTAATTCAATTACACACCCAGTCCAGCTAGATGGCCTCCCTTTCTATTTAAGCTTGGTTCATTGCCTGAGTGACAGCTAATGTTCCTAGTGCTATGTCCTTGTGATTTCCAAGAACATTCCTAATGTCCCCTGTATGTCCTAGCAGAGACGATTCCTAGTGTACCCTCATCTAGTGAAGAAGAGTACCAGTATCCCCCATGTTTCCTAGTGGAGAATATTCCTAGTGTCTCCCATGATTTCTAGCAGAGAATATTTCCCTGATATAGTAATCCTATAGTTCGATTCTCCTTGTTTCTAGTGTCTGTTTTATGGCTCCCAGTGTCTTCCAGTGTGATCTCTGTAACCCCAGGGTCTTCCAGTGTGATCTCTGTAACCCCAGTGTCTTCCAGTGTGATCTATGTAACCCCAGTGTCTTCCAGTGTGATCTCTGTAACCACAGTGTCTTCCAGTGTGATCTCTGTAACCCCAGGGTCTTCCAGTGTGGTCTCTGTAACCCCAGGGTCTTCCAGTGTGATCTCTGTAACCCCAGTGTCTTCCAGTGTGATCTCTGTAACCCCAGGGTCTTCCAGTGTGATCTCTGTAACCCCAGGGTCTTCCAGTGTGATCTCTGTAACCCCAGTGTCTTCCAGTGTGGTCTCTGTAACCCCAGTGTCTTCCAGTGTGATCTCTGTAACCCCAGGGTCTTCCAGTGTGATCTCTGTAACCCCAGTGTCTTCCAGTGTGATTTCTGTAACCCCAGGGTCTTCCAGTGTGATCTCTGTAACCCCAGGGTCTTCCAGTGTGATCTCTGTAACCCCAGTGTCTTCCAGTGTGATCTCTGTAACCCCAGGGTCTTCCAGTGTGATCTCTGTAACCCCAGTGTCTTCCAGTGTGATCTCTGTAACCCCAGTGTCTTCCAGTGTGATCTCTGTAACCCCAGTGTCTTCCAGCGTGATCTCTGTAACCCCAGGGTCTTCCAGCATGATCTCTGTAACCCCAGGGTCTTCCAGCGTGATCTCTGTAACCCCAGGGTCTTCCAGCGTGATCTCTGTAACCCCAGTGTCTTTGTCAGGAATGGACTGGCCAGCAATGGTGGGTATCACCTGCCTTATGAGCTGCAGTACCAGGGCTGGCCAGCGGGTGCTCCCAGCAATCAGAGACTCAACCTTGCAGCCAGCAAAACACCTGAAACTGCTTATGCTGGTGTATTTAAGGGATGGCCAGACCTGCAGACTCTGCCTTGGTGTATGTGTTTTCCTGGGCCCTGTATCTTGCATCCTGGTCCTGTTCCTGCATCCTGTCCCTGTCCCTGTCCCTGTTCCTGTCGCTGACCCTGCCTGATCTGATCTCTGCTGACTTCTCCTGCTCTGACCCCGGCTCGTTCCTGACCATCCCTCTGCCTGACCCTCTGTACCTCGCTGTCTGCTACCTGTTGAACCTGGCTTGTGACCCCGACCATTCTCCGCTTGCTCCCCCTGTACCTATCTGCCCGATTGATATTTGACCCGGCCTGCCTGATGACGCTTGCATTGTATGTACTGTTATCTGTGGGTGGTTGGTTTGGGTTGTTTGCACTGTGTTATGTTTTAGTATTGCACTGCGTTTATGTTTGTATTGTTAGTGTTAATAAATTATATTATCAAAAATATAGTAAACTTGATTACCCTCTAATCAGTATTAGTGTATAAACATAAAGTCCAAAACCCAAAAAATGAAACAAAAAAACAAAAACCATCCAAAAGAAAAAACAAAAACAAAAGTCCAAAATAAAGTCCCAAAATATTATTTCAAAATCTTTATCTGTAATATCTTAATTCTTCATATCTTCCAAAATCTTTGTGATATACTTCAAACCAGATCCCTGTTGATAAAGTCCGGATGTGACGAAACGCATCCGGGGCACGTGACGTGGTGACGTAGTGACGCTCTTCCGGAAGTGCGGCGATGGCCATTTTTGATCCTGGTACATGCGGCTGTGGCTTCCTGGAATCCTCATGGGGCTTTGAGGTACTGGGGACTTACCACAGGCAATCGGTTCCCCCTCGGGAGTGAGATAGTGTGGAATCTATACACTTATGAGGAGAGGCAGGATTGTGAACATATCGTTTGTGATGTTGAAGCTGATGTCATCTTATTTGAATGTAAGTTGCTACAATAAAGTGCTATAAGTTTTTATGATACATACTGATCCATGGTCTGTTTATGAGGTCTGTGGGAAGTGGCTGGAAAGGCTGAAGGAATATTTAAAGGTTGGAAAGAAGTACTCAGACCCTTGATACCATTCTGAGGGTAACTATGCACTTCCTCTAGTGGTATGCAGTGGACTGACTCCTAAGGCTGAGGGATTTTCCTTTTTCACGGTTGTGGTGGCACGTTTATTTTTTATGTGCATGAAACACGTGTGGCACGGTTTTTTATATACCCCTTTCTTTGAAGATATTACACATGTTGAGTTCTTTTCTTTGAGGTATATGAAGATCTGGTTTGAAGTATATCACAAAGATTTTGGAAGATATGAAGAATTAAGATATTACAGATAAAGATTTTGAAATAATATTTTGGGACTTTATTTTGGACTTTTTGTTTTTTTTTTGGATGGTTTTTGTTTTTTTGTTTCATTTTTTGGGTTTTGGACTTTATGTTTATACACTAATACTGATTAGAGGGTAATCAAGTTTACTATATTTTTGATGTTATTTGTACTTCAGGGGAAGGACTGTGTTAGTAACTTGGTGGGGATTCTATTCTGTGAAAGGATAGTGCTATATGTTGAATATTAGTAAATTATATTGTTTATAATATATCTGAAGTCTGCGTTTCCCTGCATCAGTCACACACCTCTGGTCATACCCGGGAGCCTTGACAGTCTTCCAGCGTGATCTCTGTAACCCCAGGGTCTTCCAGCGTGATCTCTGTAACCCCAGTGTCTTCCAGCGTGATCTCTGTAACCCCAGTGTCTTCCAGCGTGATCTCTGTAACCCCAGTGTCTTCCAGCGTGATCTCTGTAACCCCAGGGTCTTCCAGCATGATCTCTGTAACCCCAGGGTCTTCCAGCGTGATCTCTGTAACCCCAGGGTCTTCCAGCGTGATCTCTGTAACCCCAGGGTCTTCCAGCGTGATCTCTGTAACCCCAGGGTCTTCCAGCGTGATCTCTGTAACCCCAGGGTCTTCCAGCGTGATCTCTGTAACCCCCGGGTCTTCCAGCGTGATCTCTGTAACCCCCGGGTCTTCCAGCGTGATCTCTGTAACCCCCGGGTCTTCCAGCGTGATCTCTGTAACCCCAGTGTCTTCCAGTGTGATCTCTGTAACCCCAGGGTCTTCCAGTGTGATCTCTGTATCCCCAGTGTCTTCCAGTGTGATCTCTGTAACCCCAGGGTCTTCCAGTGTGATCTCTATATCCCCAGTGTCTTCCAGTGTGATCTCTGTAACCCCAGGGTCTTCCAGTGTGATCTCTGTAACCCCAGGGTCTTCCAGCGTGATCTCTGTAACCCCAGGGTCTTCCAGCGTGATCTCTGTAACCCCAGGGTCTTCCAGCGTGATCTCTGTAACCCCAGGGTCTTCCAGCGTGATCTCTGTAACCCCAGGGTCTTCCAGCGTGATCTCTGTAACCCCAGGGTCTACCAGCGTGATCTCTGTAACCCCAGGGTCTACCAGTGTGATCTCTGTAACCCCATCTTCCAGTGTGATCTCTGTAACCCCCGTGTCTTCCAGCGTGATCTCTGTAACCCCAGGGTCTTCCAGCATGATCTCTGTAACCCCTGGGTCTTCCAGCGTGATCTCTGTAACCCCTGGGTCTTCCAGTGTGATCTCTGTAACCCCAGGGTCTTCCAGTGTGATCTCTGTAACCCCAGGGTCTTCCAGTGTGATCTCTGTAACCCCAGGGTCTTCCAGTGTGATCTCTGTAACCCCAGGGTATTCCAGTGTGATCTCTGTAACCCCAGTGTCTTCCAGCCTTTCCAAAGTAATTCTGTGTGTTTCTGTTTCAAAGTTATATCCTTGCACCTGTTGTGTCCTTTTAGCACCTTTTCCTGTTTTCAGCCTTCCTGCACCTCTGAACTCCTGTGAGTTTCAGCCTGCCTTTCATTTGCAGCATCATTTGTGTCTGCAGTCCACTTAAATGTCTCCCAGTGTATTTCTAGTCTGTTTCCTGCTTAATGTCCCTGTGCACCTTTACTTGCTCCTAGAAATTCCTGTTTGTCTTTTTCACATTGCTAGTCACTCCTAGTTGTCTTGTGTGTCTCTGTGCACCTTTTCCTAGGGCTGTACTCCCTATTGTCCTGTGATCCTTGCACCTCAGCAAGGCAAGGGATGCTTATCTGTCCTTACTTCTCAGTAGCTGCCTGCTTGGGTGCGTTAAAGAACCAAAACTGAGCATTTTCTGCTGTGAAACTCCTCTCCACCATTAGGAGTGCTGGATAAAGTCAGGCAGGTAGGTAGGTGCAGACAGGCTCTCCCCAGGCAGTGCCGTTAGGTATTTTCCTACCCCGGATTCCAAATGTACCTTTATATCCCAATGTACATTTATTCCTTGGGACTCCTGTGCACCTAAGTGTTCCCTTATTGTTACATCTGTGTTCCTGTAAGCTGCTGCTAAGATACTCCTGTCACCCCAAGTGCCATGCACCCCAGTGTAGTAAGTGTCTTCTGAACAATCTGTGTCCTGTCTGCCTGTAAGATCAGCACCCCAGTGCTACAATATACTCCTGCCATTCCAGTGAGTCCTCTATCCTGTGTTTTCCAAGATCCTTGTTGCTGTGCTTCCCTGTATCAAGTTAGCTGTGGCTTGCATGGCTCTTTGAGCACACCCGCCATCCTTCATGCAGGCTTCACAGAGGGTCCACTATCCCAACCATAGTTGACAGCCCTTTCTTGTGACATAGAGATAAGTGATATTTGCTAAATCATAGACATACATAGCATAACTTTACTTTCTATACATAAAAAATCCCTAAACTATTATGTAACTGCAGCTCCATCCAGAGTACCTTTAAAGCAATAAAGTACCATTGTCAACACTTTATTCTAGTTCAGACTCATATGTAACCAATGCTCACTTAACTACTTAGGACCCACCTACAGTAGTTTAACTGTGGCAGATCTACCCTGCTGTACCAGATCATGTACATCTACGTAATCTAGCATTTCCAGGTAGGGGGCGGCACACTCACTGCCCTGTCTGTGCTGTCATTCGCTACAACACAAGCCAATCAACAGGTCTTGGCCAATGATTTATAGCCAGAACCAGCTGAGTGAATGACACAAGAGAGACTTGTGTTGATAAACAACACAGGGCTCTCTACAGAGTACAGCGCTGTGGATGCTTTTTTTTTCCCCTGCAAAGCAGGGAGATAAAAACAGTCACGTTGTTTAGTAAAAGCAGCACAGTTTATAAACATTGCACTTGTTAGGCACTCAGTTACCCTTTGATTGCCTCTAGATGT
Source organism: Staurois parvus (assembly GCF_062004578.1). Lineage (NCBI taxonomy): Eukaryota > Metazoa > Chordata > Amphibia > Anura > Ranidae > Staurois > Staurois parvus. The sequence continues at coordinate 4,996,118 of NW_028318646.1, read as the reverse complement.
TAATCCACTCCCAGCCAGTGTCATTAGTACAGTGACAGTGTATATTATTAGCACTGGTAACTGTATTAGGGCTTGTTCACACTTGACTGTTTTACCAACACTTGCCAAACACCCCTATAGCGTTTGGCAAGCTTTGGTCCGGCATTTGTGGAGCGGTTTTTAATGCTCGGCAAACGCTCCGCAAACGCCGCATGCGCGGTTTAGCGGAGTTTGCTAGGCGTTTGCCGAGCGTTAAAAACACTCCGCAAACGCCTATAATGAAGTTTAAATGGTGTTACCGCTCTGCAAACGCCCCGCAACCGCGTCGCAAACGCCAGCCGGGCGTTTGTGGAGCGGCACCATAGGCTAGAATAGGAGGCTTCAACGCCTCCTGACTCGACCAGAGGCATCCGTTTTGCCGCGACGTGACGCTAACGCTCCCGTTAGAACAGCACCATGTGCTGCAATGTGGAGAATTGCACAATGTGCACAAGGTAAGAACGCTTCCCAAACGCCTCTCTGCCGTCTGCACACAACGCTAGTGTGAACGTAGCCTTAGTGTGATGTCAGTGTCAGCCAGTTCTCCAAAGTGTCAGTGTCAGATTGGCCAGCACTATCAGGGTCCCACTATAAGTTGCTGATCACTGCCATTACTAGTATGAACAAACAAACAAATACATAAATAAATAATTCCAGTATATAGATCATTGTTTGTACACATTAAAACTTTCATACAAGCCAATTAAAATATTCTCATTGGGATTTTTGTTACCAAATACATGTAGCAGAATACATTTTTACCTAAATTTATAAAGAAATTAGATTTTTAAAATCTTTTTATTGGAGATGTTTTACAGCAGAAAGTAAAAAATGTTTTTTTAAAAAAATGTTCAGTCTTTTTTGTTTATATAATAAAAAGAAAGCTCTATTTGTGCGAGAAAAGAAAAGATATATATTTAATTTGGGTACAGCATTGCATGACGTAAAGTAGCACAGTGCCGAATAGCAAAAAAATGGCCTGGTCATGAAGAGAGTAAAACTTTCCTGAGCTTAATTAAATAAAACCTGACTCCAGCATATACCACATAAAGTTCTAGGTCCTACATTGCGATCCTTGAATAATTGCATCCATCCAAACACGGGCTGCTTGCCCTGCAGATATAAATAGGGGATTGTTATTTGGCAAAATAATCAAATGCTGAGTATTGCTGAATGGCTCTTGTCTGACTGTGCACCAGCAACATAGGTGTCCGTTTATGACACAGAGAATAGCTGCGATTCAGAGGATCGCAGATACTCTCTGGTCATTCACAGTTTATGACACTCAGGAGATCAGCAGAGAACATGTTCAGCCCTTCACTGGAGATCTGTGTTCTCCCTCCAGATTCTCCAGCCCAGAGCTGGAGAATCGGAGGGACCACAAACTAAGCAGAGATAATTTACCTCTGCTTAGTAAACTAATCTCTTACTGTAATCTCGCGAGATTATAGTAAAATCAGCCATTTTCCAGCGTTTGGAGACCGTTCTCCCTTCGTCCTGAGAACTGCTTCATAAAAGGCATTCACAGCAGAACTGAGCAGCGATCTATTACCGCTGGTTCATAAACGGACACCTTAGTGGGGTTTATTTACTAAAGCCAGAGAGTGCAAAATCAGGCTAACTTCTGCAAAGAAAACAATCAGCTTCTAAACCTCAGCTTGTTCAATTAGGCTTTGGCAATAAAACCTGGAAGCTGATTGGCCTCTATGCAGAAGTGATTTTGCTTTTGCACTCTCTAGCTTTAGTAAATAAACCCCGGTGCGTGGATATATCCAATACAATGCATAAGAGCTCAAACCTTTGCACTTCTTATCAACATCAAGGCTGTGTGAACCTAAAGTAAAAAATGGTAGCCAAAACATGGTGCACATTCAAAACATTCTTTGTGGTCCTGATGTTGTCAGAGGGCAGGTATCAGCTATATCAGCTGAGGTTAAGCCTTGCCTTGGCGGGGTATAGATCATGTTATCTACCCATATTCATCCTTGGTTGTTCCAACTCAGAGAGCCACTCAGCAAAATGAGACTGCAAAGCTGAACCATATCACAGAAGCACTCTCAAAATGGGAGTAATCAAGAACAGCATGGGAACAAAGGAAGATAAAAAACTTTATGCCAATCATAGAACATGTGTTAGAATGTAACTACTATGAGGGATTAGATCAAATGCAACCAGGGAAGTACATTTTCTGGGCTTTTGGCTCAATCAGTGTAAATAAAAAAAACTTCACAAGGTTACCATCGCAAGGGTTTTCAGCATTATCATGACAGAACTCTGCCCACCTTGGACTGCACATGCTCCTGCCCAGTTACACACCCAGTCCCTTGGTATCTTTTTCAGGCCACAGACTTGCTCAGATCTGGCCTCCTCACTTTGAAACCAGGATAGCCATTCTCCTAGTGTCTCTCTACCCATATGCTGATCCAGCAGGGGAAAGGAGCACTAAATCACAGGCACCCCTTTATTTAACAGGGTGCACACACATCTACCATTAGGCTGACGGTCTCCAGTAAAGATGTGGACATAAGGTTAAAGACTTCATCCCTCACGAGACTCTTTGAAGCCTCTGGATTCCAAAACCTAATTCTGGAAAAAACTGTAAAACTAGTTTCCATCCTACAGCCCCTCAACCTGCACCATTGGCAACCGTGTGTGACATGTACCCCTTCTGACACCATGACAAGGCATAGCACTGCCAAAATACATATAATGCTAAAAATGAGGGGAGGAGGTGGAATGAAAGGGGAAAGGGAGGGAGAAAAAAAGGGGTAGGGGAAGTGGGAAGAGGGTTAGGGCAGAGGGGGACTTTGTCATTTTAATAAGGTTTATCCTAGATTTCCCCCCTTGGATTAGTGTGTACCCAATAAAAACCATAAAACTAATTTTTGGCATCTTACTTTTATGTTTATACAATACAAGTTTGGCAAAACAGGAACATACATTCCCTGATACCATGTCTGTATTATGATCACTTATTCTAATGCCAAACTGTCTTTTGTTTTCCCCATACATAATAGCTTCCACAGTCATACTTCAGAAAGTAAACAAATGCTTTTGTTTCACAATTTTCAAAATGAAAAGGATGTAGAAGTTTTCCATTTTGTAGTAAATATCATAATAATATCCTTGCACATGTGCTTAAATGTGCTCTTTCCTTTACAGCACAATTTATTTATTTTTTCTCAAGGTGTCTGCATGACAACCGATATCTTTGGAAGTTTGCTTTTCTTTGTTTGACTTATGGTAGAGGTGAAATTAACCTAGCTACGTGTACATTTGACAGTTACCAGTGTCAATTGTGCATTAAAATGTGTCTAAAATGCTATTTCTGTTCTAAAATTTTCATTAGGAGTCTTATTACTGAAACATACATTTTCTCTCTTTTGGGTTGTTTTTTATATCTACTGGCTCAGTTTTCCAGTACTCAATGATAAGCTTTTAGTGTCATAAGTCATTGAAAATCTTAAATTTAAATCACTCATATTAAGAATCTGTATGAACAATTCAGGGGATTTTATAGACCCTGTTAAAAAAGAGGAAATATTATCAATATACCTGTGTCATGATAAAGTTTGGCACAAGAACATTAAGAGGTCCTCTCTGGGAAAAAAAGGTCCTGCTCCCACCCCACTAGAGATAAGCCCCAGACAATGGGTCACAGGTTGACCCTATTGCCGTGCTTTGTATCTGGAGGTAGCAGGACTCTGTAAACATGAAGCTGTTATGTGTCAGCAAAAATGAACCACTTCCTGTCTGCCCTATAGCAGAAGTATTGCTACAGGGTGGCACGGGTGCGCAAAATCATGGATATATATGTGATTTTGCATTGCCCTACCCACTCCGCCATTCATGGCCGCGGCTGTCAATCACCGGTGATTCCCCACTAGCGCCTGGTGATTGCCGAGCATCTCCGATGGGGGGGGGGAACTGTTTGTAAACAAAACAGTTCTCTCCCCTGTCAGCTCCTGCACACTGCTTTGCATGGCTGTGCATAGCACAGCCATGCAAAGCAGTGTGCTTACAGTGAAGCACAAACACAGCCACTCAGGTGTCCTTTTATCATGCAGCGGTAAACGACCGCTGCTCAGTTCTCCGGCTTTCTCAGAGGAGAGAGTTCTCCTCTGAATGCCTTTTTATGAAGTGGTGTAAATCGCTTCTCCGAATGAAGAGAGAAGCAATATACAAGTGCTTTGAATGCTAGAAAACGGCTGTTGTTACTGTAATCTTGTGAGATTACAGTAAGAGATTAGTCAAACACCGTTTACTAAGCAGCAGTAAATTATCGCTGCTTAGTTTGCGGTTCCTCTGATTCTCCAGCTCTGTGCTGGAGAATCTGGAGGGAGAACACAGATTATCAGTGAAGGGCTGACATCGCTCCTTCATACACTGGCCATCTGTGTGCTGAGATGATCAGCGGAGAACATGTTCTCCGCTGATCATCCCTGTTTCCTAAACCACTAATGATCTGAGATCAGCAACGATCGTTAGGATCGCCACTGATCTCTGTTTCATAAAATGACACCTCAGTGTAAAAGAGCACACAGCACACAGTTAACCCTTTGATCGCCCCTCATGTTAACCCCTTCCTGCCCAGTGCCATTAGTACAATGTGAGTGCTTTTTTTAGCACTGATCACTATATTGGTGTCACTGGGGATGTCAGTGACACCAAGTCAGTTCCCCCCAGTGTCAGAATGTCCACCGCAGTCCTGCAGTCCCGCTATAAGTCGCTGATTGCCTCCATCACTAGTAAAAATAAAAAATCTTAAAAAATCCCAGTATATATACCACCAGTTGTAAACGCTATAACGTTAGGGAAACCATTTAACACGTATTGGGATTTTTTTTTTAGCAAAGACATGTAGCAGAATACATTTTGGTGTAAATTTATGATGAAATTAGATTTTTGAAATTTTTTTACTGGACATGTTTAATAGCAAAAAGTCAAAAATATTTTTTTTCTCAAAATTGTTGTTTTCTTTTTTTGTTATAGCACAAAAACTAAAACATGCACAGGCCATCAAATACCACCAAAAGAAAGCTGAATTTTTGGGGAAAAAGGACATAAATTTTTATTGGGGTGCAGCATTGCCAGTTAAAATAAAGCAGCACAGAAATAATTTAAAGAAAATCTTTGTATTGATAGTTTTATTATAAAAATGTGCACCTCATTCAAATAATAAATACATCTTCTGTAATGCCAGCTGCTAATTTAGTCACAGTTTGATCATTACTTGGCAAAGAAGATAAAATTTTCATTCCTGTTTGATGAAAACCAGTGGAAACTTTGGCAGATTTGCTTCTGAAGATTCAATAAATCTTCAAAAAATATTGAGTATTTTTCCATTGTTTACTTTTCATGATATCAACTGGAAAGTCACTTTTAGCCAGAATTGAATGTTTTGTGAATAATATAACAAAGTAGTAAGCTTATGTACAGCGTTGACCATTTTTGTGAGTGCTGGAACTGTCACCATCTTAAATTACATCACCCTTTGATATTTTCAAACTTAATTTGTACAAAGCTTGTTGACATGCCAGGATTCAAATAGTTGGATAAATAAAACAACTAATATATTTTGGACATGATTGCTCACCCTCAGCTGCCAGCAACTGCAGCTGCTTAACATTAGCTATTAAGCTATGAAAAAGAATGGCAAGAAATGTTAAAAACTATGTTTAAAACATCAGAATTTCATATTTTATAATGGAGATGGATGGTTTATGAATCAGAGCAGATCTATATTAAAAAAGGCTGTGTGTAGCTTCTACTGAGCTATTTTAGTAAAATATACATTTGTTATAATTTCTTCCTATTGACTTAAATTTTGTTAGACAAATTTAATGATATTCCAGACCTGAAAGAAAAACACGCAATTTTTCTGTTCACTGTGGTGCTTTATGTCTGGGTAAAAGTGAAATTTAACCCATAGCAACTTAAAAAACAATGTTCTTTAGAAAGGAACATACATTCCACATGAATAATTATGCTATTAAAATTAATGTGTGATGTAAATTGCCTCCAGCATTGCTCCTGTTTCTTTTTGCTGAAGCCCAGAGCCCCTGAGCAGCAGTAAATCTTCAGACTGTCAGCAGATTGGGTCTCTATATATTTGGCACAGAGCCAGAAAATAGAGAGCAGCTGAGTATGTGCAGAGCATGGTGAGACATTGTATTTCTGGATTTTAAACAGTATTGGCACTTTTTAAAAATGTTTTACATAGCTATACCTGAAAAAGGGGCAAGCACAAAGTGATCTAGCAGGTCTTGCTTTTCTGACTAAAGTTTCATTTTAAGGTTTAATATGAAGATTCACACTTTTTTCAAAAATAACATTTCTGGTCTTTCAAAATTTAAGCATGATCTAAATTTGCCCATATTAAATGTCCTCGTTTTAAATGTTATCAGGTTCTACTCAAATGAATTCCAACTGGACTGCAGAAAGCTGACTAATAGGGATGGGGTTTGCATTCATGAATGTACAAGATAAGTACAAACTTTGGGTGTTTGCAAATCAGCAAATAGGCAAGCTACATAGGGTGCTTGGCCACCCACTGAATTGAACGTTTGGTTGTAGTAAGAAGTCATTTTGCTTATAGGTGGCATTACTAATTTCACTTATTAAAAACATAAAAATTTGCTAGGATGAAAGTGGCTTTCTGAATCTTGACATCCAAGGGCACTGTACAGGTTGGCCACTTGCGTCCCATCAACTGATGACATCATTGGTTATTAGGAGCCTGCAGCTGTCTTTTATTATTATGGTGCACCACCAAAAATATAGTTACATAAAGTAGATTGAAAAAAGCCACATCTAGTTCAACCTAGAGAAAAATAAAGAAATACACAAACAAATAAATAATGTAAATACCTAGAAAAAAAACCCCATGAGGTTTTGCCAAAGTCATAGCAAAACCTTATCCTACATAGGGGTCTGGGATGAGGGGAGACTTATTGGAATCTGGAAAGGTGCCCCAGATATCCAGCCCTTTTTTATGCAACATAGTACTTCTAGTTACTCATTAACAAAAAATGTTGATAAGGAAAAGGACATTTTCCCTACATCCCTGGCCCAGTGAATGTGGTCTGTAAGGGCACTTTATGGAATCTGGAAGTCCCCTTTAAAAAAGGGGGCCCTAGATATTTTGATCAGCACATGAATTAGTAATGGGTATTCCTAGTTACTCATTCAAAAAACAATTAAATAGTAAATAAACACGCTGCAGATTGGACAAATTCCTTTTTAAAAAAAATGTCCCACAGTGTAAATTCAGCATCATTATTCAGATTGTCCAGTGATTTAGGTCCGCACCAATCATGATGTATAAAAAACTCCTTATTCATTCACATTGTAACAGCAAATGTCTGAGGGCACCTTTGTTTTAAAGGAGGCTTTTGAGATTCTGATAAGCCACCCCCCCCACCTCAAACAGCATCCTACATCCACTGGACCAGGAATGTGAGAAATAAGCCATTATCCTCATCAATATGGAGATGAGAAGCTTTGCTATGGAGGGGGGGGGGGGCTGGCAAGGTACCCTTCTTATGTTGACAGCATGTGACCTGGTATAGTTTGGGGGACACATGATCATTGTCATCTCTTTCCTGGTATGGTTTGTTTCATTTCTTTTGTTGGGTGCCCTTAAAACCCATTCCAGACTCTCATCAAGACCAAGGGTCTGATATGTATTCTTATGGAGTACCGAGTGTGTTTTTTTTAAGGGGTTTCTCTTACAATCCATATCAGACCCTGGTCTAGTATTAGACTGCTAAAGATGAAGTGAATCTCCAGCTGCTTTGTTTTGAGATGAACAAAGTGGCCAGGAAATTTCTTTTAACTGCAGCTAATTTAAATGCTATTTTTTAATTTGCTTGTGTACATCCTACTTGTGTGTTGCTTCACATTCAGGGTTATGTTATTTAAAGGAACGGTGTATTTTTGTAAGCTGTCCTTTAGGTCTTATTAAAATAGTTGCTCCCTGCTGAACAGTATAATATACCAAGCTGGCATGGAAATACCATTTGGTGGCAACTTTTTTTTTCTAATGTTGCTGTTGCTGTAGTACATTTCACAGACGTAACATGTCACAGGCATCTCCAGGCCTCTAACCCTTTGTTTGACAATCCCTTGCTTATTAGCCTTGAACATGCTGTAGATAGAATTAATTTTCAATATTTAATAGGGTTCACATTAAAGTTTGCAATTTACAGATTTTTTAAATATTTTTGCTGCACTTGTCCCTAATTAGAATTTTTCTATCTTATCCTATGTACATTTTTATTTCAAATGATGTTCAGCATCCATTAATTAATTTTATTTTAGTGTGTACAGAATATAGTGAAGATAACATTTCTAATACTTATTTCATTGAACCTGGAAATTAATGATCATACTGGCAATGAAGTTGCAAAATAACTACCCATCCCTCTCATCTTTCAGTATGTCATCTTTCTCCTGGCCAGGCTCATATAGTTTTAAAGACATCTCCACACAACAAGGCATAAAGCAGCAACATTCTTCTATTGCTTAATGAAGGCTCATTTAGGGGAGGTGGAGAAAATATAATATGGCTGTTTCCCAAGTTTAGCTGTTCTTCTTGCTCTTCCACAGCCAATTCTACTGTTGTTCACTAACTTTCATGGAGGAGTCAGTGGAATTATTTGAGCACAGTTTCAGTCACTTGCAGTAAGAGGATTGACAGCATTTATTTTTCATCTGAGGTTGGGGAGGACAGCAATGGGAGCATAGAGAACCAATTGATAGTGATATTCCTGTAGCTGCAGCTTACTGTCAAATGGCAATGAGGTGGGTGGGAATGATGATGATTGTAGGAATAGTGGTGTGAACCTCCTGCGCTTTAACTAATAATATAGTGCAAATACTCGCAGAGAAGCTGCTAACATCTAATCATATACCAATGATCAAATAAATGCAATAAAGATAAACTGATGTTGCGCTACTCACAAAACACAATTAACATATTTAAATTAGTATAATCACAAAAGTGGAGACATTATATACAGTGACACAATGTGCAAACTATGTGATAAGATCCTCACCAAATATCTTTACCAAATATCTCAATCGTGATATGATCCTGATTGGATCAACAAGTGAATGAAAAAGTGAAAAACGCACATCCACACAAATAACAGTAAACAATATGTGAAACTATATATACAATAAATAAATAAATAAATATAAAAAGTGAATAAATAATTCCTAAGCAGGATAGAATAGTGATGGTGAATAATAGTCCCACTGGGACTTAAAGGTGGTGAGTCCGCATAAATATGGACTCAACTGTGTAGACTCAAAAGCGAATTTACTAAAAAATCAGACGTCCTAGAAGCACGTCTGACAGAACAAAATATCACTGTAGAAACATGTACACATTGAAATTTGCTTTCCCAAATATCTGGACTTCACTTTAAATAATATATTACATTTCAAAAAAAATTTTCAGTGGGTAAAAAATAGTTTTTTTTAAGGGAATTCATGACAGTCATGAACTAGACGCTTTTCCAGCGTCTATGCAGGGATAGAAATGAGCATGTGCAGGACACAATTTAGCCGTCTGCCGTGGGCGCTTTCTTTTTAGACGTTGTTTAATAGTAAATCTCTGTGTGGAGTCCCCTGCAAGATGGCAATCGATCGCGTCTACTGTGTTTGACAAAAAGTACTATTTGTAGCTAAGCATAAATTTAGGTATTCTAATTTGATTTCCTTAGTTCTAATGATTCTATTTTTGTTTCTTATCCTTTATAATGATTTCTGTAATGGCTTTACATATTTCGAAGATCTATATAATATATATTTTGGCAGCTGAATCAAAAAATAAAGGTCGCCAATTAAAATTTTTTAAAAAAATGGTGTGGGGTCCCCCCTCCCATTCATACCAAACCCTTCGGGTCTGGTATGGATTTAGAGGGGACGCCCCATGCCAAAATTATAAAAAAAATGGCATGGGGTCCCCCCCAAAATCCATACCAGACCCTTATCCGGGGACATCATCAGAGTCACCCCGCTTCATGTGACATCTATGATGTCACATGGGGTCGGGTCACATGCGTGATGTCCCCAGTTGGCCCTGCCCCTTACATATGTAAGAACTGTCAAACCACCGGAATAGTCAAACGGCAGGAGCCATTGTCGGGATTTTTTTTTTCTTTTTTTGGGTCGGAGGTGGTGTACATTGTGATTGACGTTGGATCTACTATGGGGATCATTATTTTAGATTTTTATTTTAATAAAGGAGTTGTCAAAGACCGTATCCTGTCTTTTTTTACACTACACTTTTTGTTTTTTTGTGAATGAGTATGGGGTACCATGTACCCCATACTCATTCACATGGGGGGGCCGGGATCTGGGAGACAATAGGTTGAGACTTGGCCTACGAGTCGCCTGGCATGCAAATCACATGCCAAATTGCACCCGATGTGACTTTGGGCCACATCAAAGTGGATTTTGAAATCGTGCGACTTATACCAAGGTCACATCAAGTCCAACTTTCAAAGCATGTGACTTACAGTGAAGTCACATGATTTCAAAGTCGGGGGACATGCCGATTCCAAGTGCGATTTGCAAGACATCTGACAGATCTCTCCGCAAATCACACAAAAAGTAGTGTATTCACTACCTTATAAATCATTGTGGCTCCAACCAAGTGATGGTGTGTGTTAATTTTATGGCCTTGAAAATGTTGCTTGATTCATATTAACCGTTTGTTTCCTGCTGTAACCTGTTCATTAGAAGTATCATCTTTTAGATTGTAAGCTATGAGCAGGACTGTTCTATTTTAGCAACATCAATCCTGCTTTTTTTTTCCCACCAAGAAATTGACTACCTACTTGTTGCTGCTGTCCAAATAAATGTGGAATATGTATTTGATCAATAAACGTTTAGACTATTTTTTGGGGGGGGGGTTATTTCATGTTCAATATACTAGCACCCCTAACACTTATTTTTGCTACTTATATAATATGCCCAAATCTTCCTTGTTAGAGTGCACATATGCAAGTATGTCCAAACTAACAAACCAAAAGCATCCTATTGCACCACAAGACCATGTTATGTACCAATGAATAGGTCGTGTTCAATGTGCAGCTAGATATTCTTTTTCTATAATCCTCTTAACAGTAATAAATTGGGCCCCCAATTTATGTTGACTTTGGGCCTTTACCGGCAAACATATATTCACCAATGCCAAATACACAACAGAGCTGCAAACATATATTTGCGAATGTCATATACATAATGGAGCCGCATGGAAAATTACTATGGCACACAAATAAACGCCAAGATGGCTGTTGGAGGAAATGTTAGAGAGGCTGTCATACCAGAAATACGTCATGACGTTTGCGGAAGAACGTTTACGTGCACCCAGAAATTGTAGTGGGGAGTGTTATTGGATGGGAGTGTAGTTAGGAGAGTTTAGTGGTAATTTGCAAATCTATTTTTTGGCTTTGCGAATCGTTCTTTTGTGGAATTCCAGACCACATCTGGACATAGCGAGATCGCTGTTCTCCATCGAGGAGCTGATCCTCATTTGCTGGGGAAACATTACTAATAATTGTATTTTCAGTTGAAAACATGCCCGATTCCTAGATACATTGAGGTACATAGCAGAGGTTCAAGGTATTCCATAGAAGAAGTTAATGTTCTTCCCAACTATACAGGTGGCACAGACACAAGCATACACCCAGGGCCACTGTTAGATATCACGGGGCCCCATACAGCATACCTGACAGCCCCCCACCGCCAGAGAAAATATCCAAATTATATTTATGGTAAAAATACACTAAAAACATTATTAATGGACACAATACCAACCAAATGCCTGTTAAATCTAAATGATAAAACTGTACTGAGTTAATAAAGCTGTGTGTGTAATTGAGGTCTTGGGACTCATTCACATGGGTGCTGTGGCCTGTAGAGTGGGAATCAGTGGTTTGTTTTTGTGGCTATCGCCGTTGGCAGGCAACCTATGTTACACTATGGAAATGCTGCGGGTCCTAATTTGACAAGCATATCTGTGCAGGTGTACAGCCCTGAACATAGACAGTGAGCATTCATGGCCACTTCCCCACACCTGCACACCTGTCAGATTAAAACCAGTGTTCATACAGCTGCTGTGTCCCCATAGTGTAACAGGTGGCTCCAGCCACATGAACAACCCCCTCATTCATGCTGTACAGGCCAGAGGACCTGTGTGAATGTGTGGCATTTTTGACATTTTTTTCCTCAGCCTATTAATTTCAATGGGCTGCCTAACATGTGGGAACATGCAAAAATACTGCAGGCATATTATTTTAAAAGTGTGTTGCACCTAACCGCACAGTAGTGTGGTGCCATGCGTTTTGGTGGCTGTGAATGCATCTGTGTTTACTAGACGTATGGAGGTGCAATAAAGTTTGCATCATGGTACCTGAGCACATCTGCAAAGGGCATTGCATTTCTTTGCTATGCAGGAAAATGCGTGCTCTTGCATGCGTTTCTGCACCACAAATGGTGTGAACAAGTCCTAAGGGCTAGTTCACACTATAGAAACACAGTCTAGATGTGTTCCAGATGTGTTTTTGAATTCACGTTTTTCATGCATGTTTAGCGTGTTCCAGTGCATTCGGTTGTGTTTTTGGCACGTTCCAGTGCATTTTTTTATGCTTTCCAGTTAATTTTTTCCCCTCTCCTTTTCTTCAATTTAAGGGACATGTGCGTTTTAGTGCATTCCAGTGTGTTTTACCACGTTCCAGTACAGTTCTATGCATAAACAATGCAGCCTGTTCGACTTTTTTTTCAGCCCCTGCAACGCACTGGAAATGCAAGTGCTGATGTGAACTATGACATTGACAACCATATAACCATCTTTCTGTGTGTTTTGGATGCAGAAAAAAGCAACTGAAACGCATGGAGTGTGAACTGGCCCTAAAGGTTATTATAGGTATATATATTAAGGGAACGGGACTGACCAGGAATTGTGAATTCAATCAGACTAGTGGTGAGATACAATTAGGAATCTTATAATAATGCGAGATCTGAGCTGTAGGTGATAGGAAATGAGACACATTAACTTGATCAGTAAATAGTTAAATAAAAAGATACATAGATTTGCAGATTTTACAGGTGATGACAGGGTGGGGTGGGGGAGGGGGTCAAGTTGTACAAGGAGAGAGGTTTAAGAGAAGAGAAACAAATTTGCAATCAAATATAAACAGAAGGAAAATTTTAAGTTTCAAACTTGTCAGAAGAACAGGATGCAGGTAAGATTCATTCCCTCTCCACTTTCTAGTCAGTAGACAAAATCTTAATTGATTTATAAATATTCCTGGCACTAACAGAACCCTGCAAATTGATCTCCATATTTTAGGCATTCACAAATGTCAAGGAGCTTACAATCTAAAGCCAGAAACTCAGACATATACTAGGCCCAATTAACCTAACAGCATGGCTTTGGAGTGCTGGTAGAAACACACCCACACAGAGAAATCATGCAAACTCCAGACAGGTGCAGCCATGACTGGGATTAGAACCCATGACCCAAGTGCTGCAAGTCCTGAGTGCTAACAACTAAACCACTGTAACAGACAGAGTTTGAACTGGAATGTAGAATAGTTACATGATTAAAGAGAATGAAGATATATAATTATATTGGTAAATTAGAGCTAGACATTCAAATTATTTGAGATATAAGTTTGAAAATCTTTGACATTTGAAAATAGGATGTATGACTTTGTAACATTCATTAGGAAATGCATGAGTTGGCTGATCATTTTTGGAGAAACAGCAACAAAAAAATAATAAAACAAAAATGTATTAATATAATTTAAAATAAAAAGCACACCTATAAGTATTCTCATATGCAAACAGATAAATGGGAACGGGACAAAGCCCGTGCTTGTGCGCCACCTAATGACCATATCCGGCATTCCTCCTAGAAATGTGCCCAAGCTGGTTTCGTATTTACATATAGCATAGTGTCTATAAAGTAGACTCTCTCCAATCAGCTTGCTAGGTGCTTTTCTGAACACTGAAAGGTCTTAATTGATTGAATTGAGTCTGCCTGAATGTTCAACGTCTGCTGGGAGACTCAATTCTTAGTAAATTCTTAGTAAATCAGGGCCATAGCATCCTCTAGAACCCTGGAAAACAAAGCACAAACAGACATCCTAGCTAATCTAAGCTATCTAGACATCTACACTTCAACATGACTTGCTATGACATATAGCTCCCTAGCCAAGAAAATGTAGCAACAGTTACATAGTTACATAGTTAGTCTGGCTGAAAAAAGACAAAAGTCCATCAAGTTCAACCGTTAAAATAAAAAATTATAATCCTATACCTACAGTTGATCCAGAGAACAGTAGTAGAGTCCTGTAGGATGTTTGGGTTCTGGCTCTGCTAACCAAAGTCCATAACTCCAAATTGAATATGTGGAATTCAGCTTAACTGACACCCACAGTGCTGCCACCTCTGCAGCATCAGGGGCACCAACCCCTCTTCTCAAGTGTACAGCAGTAGTTGAAGTTTGGCAGGGGATCCTTCTCCTGCTGGTTAGGAAGTAAATCCTTGCTTACAGGAGTCTCAGTTGATGATCCATTACCTGCCAACAAAGCAACAGCTCGAAATGGCATCTCCTAGGAATTAGCAAGTGTTGCCTCCCAATGTTGGGCAACAGTTCAATTCCTGTATGTAGAACTTGAAAAACAAAGCTTCTCCTTTTTGAGGTAAGCCATTGCCTATGCCACATGCAACAACCCACCTAAACTTACTTAAGCATGGCATGTCCAAGATTGAGCCAAAGTACATTTTTTCTTTTGTTGCAAGGGTGAAAGGAATTTAGGACAAGGGGATTGTCCCTTTAAGTTGCAGCTCAGTTTAACACTTGAACTTAAAACTTGAGGAACTTGACTGGAGAAGCTTTTGTAGAAAGTCTTTCCTCTGCTGTACTTGTGTAGAACAGCTTCCCTTTGCCACAACAGCCACTTATTCAGACTTAACTTCAGATGAACATCCACACAAAAGCTGAAGTACCCTTCTGCTTAATTTGCAAAGATAGTAGGGAAAGGGATTAGGGAGATTGCCCCCTATAAATGTCCTTGTCAACACACAGAGTTTGGTGTCATCTCACACTTAGAACAAGAGACAGCACAACCAGTAACATAACTGTAGTTTGCTTGAACTTGAAAGATTTTGGTGAAAGGTGGTGGCCATTTTAAGCTTGACAGTTCAGCTTTCTGCAACAAAAGGCCTACCTTGAAGTAGAACAAACAGGGGTAGCTTCCTGTACAGCCAAAGTCAGCTTAACTGTAGAATTCTGGATTTAGGATCTGCAACATGCTGCCTTCCGGACCCCAGACATAAACAGACCACACTTGATCCTCATGTCCTACTCTCCTGAGGACCATGCGGTCATGATGAATGAAGCGTTCTTCACTCCACTCAGTTTTAGGACTCTGGAACCTTTCCCAGAAAGAGGCAGAGTTTTGGCACATGTCGGAAATCCCATACATATTCACCACCCCATTGCTCTCTTAGTGACCTCTTCCATAACATGACATAGCAAGGGTACTCATACTTATACTTGATTGCTACCTTCTTCTGTAACGTGCTGCAGTCGTGAAAGTCCCAGAAAGACCTCTGGGTTGCCCTTTCCAATGGGACACAAGTATCAGTGGCCTTTCTGATAAGCAAGTCTCTGCTCACTCTGCGACAAGTCAAATGGCTGAAAACTTGAAGTTGTCCCTCCATCGCCTCCCATTAGCTCACCTGCTAACACATTAATTAGAAGCACATTGGTTACAGTGGTTACAGTGGGGCAAACTAAATTTACCTAACAAAACGCACCCAGCTCCACCGAACACAGTGCGCCATCACTAAATCTAACTAATCCTAGCTCCTATGTAGGGGGATGCTAGTTTTTGCTAATAAGGGAATAAAATCAATAAGGGCTTTTAAAACATTGTGTGTATACATTTTTGTTCACCTGCGTACCTATTTGTATACCTTCACATTTGGGTCAGTTTGAGTTTTTTTCTGTCAGAGACATTACCAAGGCAAAGATTGGGGGTGAAAGGGGTCACCCTTTGGTAAATGTAATAGAAGCAGACAGCAGGCCTGAAGTAAAAACCAAAGTAGAATAAAGCCCACCTGATCCATTCTCACCAAGTGAGGAATGATATTGTCTAGTAGCTATAAGTTTAGTGTAGTTTTATTGCATCAGTATTTTATCATGAAGATTTTTTCTTTCAATAATTGCTGATCATATTTACTGGTACTTTGTTTTCTTCATTATCATGCTTGAAAGGTGACTGGGTTACTTACTACTTACCCCTGATATCTGGATTATTTACTACTTACCCCTAAACTTTGAGCTAGTACTGACCTCTGAACTCTGCATTACCTTTTACTAACCCCTGCTCTATGAATTACTTACTACTAACCTCTGATCTTTATATTACATACTCCTGACCCCTGCACTCTGTGTTTCATACTATTGACCTCTGAAGTGGGTTTCTTGCTTCTGATCCCTGCAATCTGTGTTAGATACTATTTATCTTTACACTGTGTATTACTCTTTACCCCTGTACTGTGCATTACTACTGACCTCTGAACTTTGAACCACTTACTCCAAGCACCTGCAGTGTGCATTACATACTACTGATCTCTGAACTCTGGTTTAATTACTACTAACTCCTACACTGTGTTTTACATAATATCTGTCTCTGCACTCTGCCTTACCTACTCCTGACCTCTGCAGCTTGAGGTACATACTACTAACCTCAAAACTCTGCTTTACATAGTCCTGACCCCTGCCCACTGCATTACTTAGTAGAAATGATGTCTGAACTCTGCATTATGTACTTATGACCCGTACAATGTGCACTACTCTTTACCCCTATCCTGTGCTATACATTCTACTGACCTGTGAACTCTGCATTACTTAAACCTGACTCCTGGATTCTGTGTTACATACTATTGAGCTCTGTACTCTGCTTTACTTACTACTGATCTCTAAAGTCTGCATTAGTTACTACTGTACCCTGAATTTTTCAAGCCTTCATTATTATTTTCATTGGGTCCTGCTAGGTTATTTCCTTAGAAAGAGCTGGTGAACTTTGAATTATTCCGTGTCTTTCAGGTGGATCCCTAGGTCTTCAGAGCTGCTTTTCCCCGCGAACTGCAACTGTCTGGGCAATGATGTTGAAAACTGCCTATAAATGGGGAGACAGTGGGCTCAATTTACAAATATATTTTCCTCTTTAAAATTTGAGATAAAATACCTCATAGTGTTTGTCAAATTTGTTTTGGCAATTCACAAAAAAATGCTACTAATATAAGGCATGCGGTATTTCATTGAAATGTGCGGTATTTATCTTTTTTTTTTATTTCAATAAATCTTTATTGGGTATTGTAGAAAAACATACAAAAACCGTAAGTAACAGTATACATTCAACAAATATAGAAATACTGTAGTGTTAAAACACGTTTCCAGATTTGCATCCTAAATATTGGTTGAGTGCATGGCCAGATCTAGGGGGGTGCTGGGGTGGGCTATGCCCCCCCATATATCAGTTGTGCCCACCCAGGCATCCTGTGGACGATGTCCATCACTTGAAGCTGTTTGCAGTGGCTGGTGGCATCTATCAAGCTCAGTGTCTGTGACACGGCCCAGCCAGCATACTCCCCCTCCCCTTCCTACATGGACAGGAGAGATCGATATGCACCTCCTCCTCCCACCCCTCTCCTGGAGTCTGCCCTGCCCCTCATGTCTGCCCCGCCCACACTGCAATTCCCAGCAAGGGCCATACTTGAGAAGATGTGTGGGCGGGAAACATGAAGCTCTGCAGCCAACAACTACATGGTGGCTGCAAGATTGAAGCCTCTGCCTGAGCCACCAGACCAGTGTGGAGTGAGCTGAGCTCTGCCCAATGCTGAACTCTCCCCATCTCCTTCCCTTCTCCCCCTTTCTCCCCCTCCCCCTTCATGTCCAGCACTCAGGGCAAACTTTAGTACTATTGGGTATAGCAATCTGCTCGTTGGCTAAACTGCTGGGGTTTTAACTCACAGGTTTGTAATGCTTCTGTTTTAACACCTTTCTGCCCATCCACAGCATGGCTTTAGGGCCCTGTTTACATGAGCATTGGTCTCTGAAGAGCGATCTGCATTCAGATTGCTCTTCAGAGAGCATTTGGCAGACAGTGAGGAGGCGTTGTTTCACCTCCTCACCACCTGCTTTAACCCCTAGAACCCCACACTAGTGCACTGGAACCTCATACATTGCTCGCAGTTGTGGGGTGCTTGCAGATGTGCTCCATTCAGTTAAATGGGTCAGCAGGCATTGTGCCCACAAAATGCAACAGAGTATATCATTCCTGCCACAACCACGAAGCAAAACATCATAGTGGCAGCATGTGTACACACCCAGCCCTGTCTTTGGTTTGGCCCGAACGCGGCGCAACAAAATGGCAGCGGAATTGTAACGGGTTTCCTTGGAACCGGACACTGAAGCATACCCCCTATGATGATGTGCGGTTAGCACGAAACGCGTCAGAGAAGGAGCTACAGCGTCGTGACGTCATGCCGCCGGCACCATGTGGGTCCATCTTTATACTCACCTCATGGTCAGTGTTTTGTTTTTCCTCATGTCACACTGCTTACTCGAATAAATCCATTCCTTAAACGGTGTCACGCTATTGGCCTCCTTTTTTCTTTTGGCTCTTGGTGAGCTACCAACTACCCATAGAGCCACTCTTAAAGGGGAGACTGAATCTGATTGCCAGCAGGATTAAGTGGGGTGAGGAACACCTGGCCAGACCAGATCCATGTATATGGGAGCCGTCAGCAGGTCCACAAGAGAATATTGTCTCTAAATGCGCAGTCATACTGTGCATCTGGTGAGTGCACAGCCTTCACTTTTCACCGGTCATGTCATCACGGCTTGGATGGAGCACTCTTCAATGGAGAGAATTTAATCTCCCACATTTTCACTAGGACTATTCCTATTTGATTACACTACTTGTCACCCTGGTAGTGACGGAATATATGTGATCACGAAAGTCACTGGATTTTATGCTATTTTGGCACTTTGTCACTGGACACTTTATCTACTTGAACCATATATTTATATTGGATGCCTATGATCAATGTGGCACCATTGTCACTAGACACTTTATTTAGGATATGATTTTAAATATTTTAAATATTTTAGATTTTAACGCTGCACCACTTTATGTATTTTGAGTCTTGAAAGGGTATTTGGTGCTTTGACTGCTGTTTGCTTTTAGCGCTCACTTTTTACCATATTTTATAAATTTATAGACAGTTTGTAAAAAACAGGCAGTTTTCTTTTGTCCATAAATGTTCACAGACAGGAGAAAAGTGCCCATAAAAACCCCCTTGCCATGGGCTCTGAACTGTGCATGAACAGTAATGCAGCCAGCCAATTAGAGAACTGGGTGTGCACCTGTGCAATGACATCACGTCACTTTTTAGGCATGGCTTATATTCACACACCCCACCACGCAAGCTGAGGCTAAGCCCAGCAGTGCATTGATTGGCTCGCTTTGGAACTGTGCATGCACAGTTCAGAGCCAACAAGGGCATTTTTTCTTTGTAAGCCTTTTCCTGCCAGCTGCCCACCAGTGGTTAAAGTATGTTTAAAGGGGTCACTCTGACAAACTCTGATGTAAGAAGGGGACTCTGCCAGAATCTTATGTAAGGACCACTCTGCAGAGTCTGATGTAAGGGGACACTCTACCAGACTCTGATGTAAGAAGGGAACTCTACCAGAATCTGATGTAAGGGGACACTCTGCCAGACTCTGACCAACTCTGGTGTAAGGTGGTGGCACTTTGGGGTCACTGATGTGAACATGGCACTCATCCTAACTGTTGCACTCCATATGTTGTTTTGTATATTACTTACACCTAACACCTGTACTCTGTACATTATGCATTGACATACAGTAAATAGACCTGACCAAGGTGTTCGTTGTCTCAACAGTTTCTGGTTTTAATGAAATTCTTCCTTATGGTAGGTTCAGTGAGGCAGTCTATACATTAGGTGTTTTTTGTTTAATGGCAGGGTTCCCACGTGGATGCGGAAATCACTCCCGCTGAGGTATTGTGTTCTGACAGTGGAGAGACTTATCACTTAGAACTGATAAGTGCTGCCAGCTATAACTGGTGGTGCTGATCGTGTGGAAATTTTCCTAGAGGCTAGTTGTACAGAAGTTGATTGGTACACTGCCCTACAAACGGCTGATTCCTGCCTTCTGTTCTGCTAAGCTGAACCCTATCCTCTGACCTGTTGACCCCCAGTACACTCCGCTATTGATTCCTGTTTTTGTACAATGCCCTGCAGGCCTCATATCCTCTGCCCCCCTGACGTTTTTTACTGCACCCACATATCATACTGGCTCGATCCAGCCCTGTTTGAGTGTACAGCATACATTTTGACTGTTTAACCATCTTGATATCAACTAGGGTTTAAACAACACACAAACAAATGTGGTCAGAGTAATGTATAGCGTAGTCCTGATATAGAATTGGTAGCTAGCTTTCTTTCCAGTTCTGGGTGGGAGGTTATTCAAGAAGTAGAGAGCCATGAGTACCAAGTCAGCCAGGGTTGCCATAAGTCAATAATAGCAGAAAACTTTTCCATGCTGGACGCAAAAAGTATTTTGTATGTTCCATGAATGTGAATCATTTGGATTACTTCTCCAAGGTCTGGGACTTTTGGGTCTTTCCATTGTCTAATAATATTGATAGGCGGGTTGCTAGCTATATATGTGATATCAAAGTTCTAATTATAGGAGGGGTAGAATCCATTTCTAGGGATAAAAATGCCATACCCAGAGTTAATGATATTTTCAATCCTAAAATATGAGTGATAAGATTGAAAACCGAAAAGGCCAGAGTTTTGGGCAAGAGCATATAATATGTGTTAGAGTTCCTGGGCCCCCACAATTTCTCCAGCAGTCAGAAGATATTTCAGAAGAAAATTTAGATATACAATGTAGAGTTTGATACCAGTGTAATAAAATTTTTTGATTCATCTCTCATAGATTCACACACTCATGGTAGCAAAGCCATCCAGAGCAGTGTGCTTACAGTGAAGCACCAACACACCGCCCCCCAGTAAAACACTCTCAGCACACAGTTAACCCTTTAATCACCCCTCATGTTAACCCCTTCCAGCCCAGTGTCATTAGTACAGTGTCAATGCTTTTAGTTAGCACTGATCACTGTATTGGTGTCACTGGGGATGTCAGTGACACCAAGTCAGTTCCCTCCAGTGTTAGAATGCCTGCCACAGTCCCGCTATAATTCGCTAATCGCTGCCATTACTAGTAACAAAATAAAAAAAATCCCAGTATCTATACCTCTATTTGTAAACGCTATACCTTTCACGTAAACCAATTAATTTACAAGTATTGGGATTATGTTTAGCAAAGACATGTAGCAGAATACATGTTGGCATAAATTTATGATAAAACTTGATTTTTAAAAATTTTTTACTGGACATGTTTAATAGCAAAAAGTCAAAAATATTTTTTTTCTCAAAATTGTCGGTCTTTGTTTTTTTTTGTAGCACAAAAAATAAAAAACGCACAGACGATCAAATACCAAAAGAAAGCTCAATTTGTGGGAAAAAAGGGCGTACATTTTATTTGGGTGCAGCATTACACGACCGCGCAATTGTCAGTTAAAGTAACGCAGCGCCGTAACGCCAAAAAATTGGTCTGGTCAGGAAGGGCAAGTGGTTAAAAGTTGCTATGTGTCCT
Organism: Staurois parvus; assembly: GCF_062004578.1. Lineage (NCBI taxonomy): Eukaryota > Metazoa > Chordata > Amphibia > Anura > Ranidae > Staurois > Staurois parvus. The sequence goes on along the minus strand of NW_028318646.1, from coordinate 4,974,316 downwards.
GATCGAGATTATTTCCTATTGGGCTAGTTTACCTAGTTTGCTCCAAAAAGAGTTTAGAAAGGGGGTGTAATTTTCCTTAGCAAAGTCATCAGCCCTGGAAGTAACAGTAATACCTAAATAGGTAATCCCTCTATCTTTCCACACATAGGGAAAAGTATTTTAGAAGTCTAGATCTAGAACATATGATTTAGTCTCATTCACTTTATATGAGACATTCTTTTAAAGAGTTGTAACGCTCAATGTACCGAAGCCAGTTAGGACTGCACATCTGTAAGCATCAGTATGATGTCGTCTGTGAAAAGACTAATGTGCATCTTACCTCCTACTGAAAACCCCACTATCTTAGAATGCAAACCTATATATAAAGCCATAGGTTCCATTAGTAGGTTAAAGAGAAGTGGGGAGAGAGGGCACCCCTTCCGTGTTCCATTGGATATGTTAAATGGAATTGACAACATAGTTTAGCTGGATGAAATATAAAAGGTATTTTGGCTTTAGATCTGTGACCTCGAGCGCGGTTGGCTAAGATTTTCCCTGCCCTATTACCAACTGCATAGTGTTACATTTTTAACCTTCTGGAGGCTTTTTCAAAATCACCTAGTAGAATTAATCTCAGATTGTATCGTAATGTTGTCAGTTGTTCGGATAGAGATTTAGAGGGAGTGTTCTTATTTTGACTTTCTAGCAGTTGGATTTTTGTAATGGCATCTTGTATAAGCCGCCACCTCTGCCTCTTAGCCCTTGACCCTAGTTTGATAAGAATGCCCCATAGAAATGCCTTATGGGAGTTCCAAGCTACAAACAGATCTTCAACAAATGGTACATTAGTATCAAAGAATTCAGACAAGCTTTTTTTGCAGTCTCTGGTCATCTCCTGTACTGTGTCTGCAGTCTCTGGTCCTTCTCCTGTACTATGTCCGCAGTCTCTGGTCATCTCCTGTACTGTGTCTGCAGTCTCTGGTCATCTCCTGTAGTATGTCTGCAGTCTCTGGTCATCTCCTGTAGTATGTCCACAGTCTTTGGTCATCTCCTGTACTGTGTCTGCAGTCTCTGGTCATCTCCTGTACTGTGTCTGCAGTCTCTGGTCATCCCCTGTACTGTGTCCACAGTCTTTGGTCATTTCCTGTACTGTGTCCGCAGTCTCTGGTCATCTCCTGTACTGTGTCCGCAGTGTCTGGTCACTTCCTGTACCGTGTCTGCAGTCCATTGGTTCAGAATATTTTTTTTCTTGTTTTTCTCCTCTAAAACCTAGGTGCGTCTTATGGTCAGGTGCTTCTTATGGAGCGAAAAAAACAGTACTTAAAAAGTTATTATAAAAGGAATCACATAACAAGCAATCATCTGTCTGCTGCCCTTCATCAGGGAGGTCATCACTAGTTTAAACGCATTGCAACAGAATTGTATCTTAAATCTTACAGACATCATCCCTTGACTCCTCATCTGTCAGTTATTTAAGCTACGACTCTTCATTACCTTATAGATTATTTGTAAAGCTTGTTTTATAAGCTGCTAAACAAGTCTTCAGTGCATTACATGATCATACTATTATTTATAGCCTTCCTACAAAAAAGATGATCAGTTGCATTAGCAAAATTAGACAATAAAATTGTAGGACATTCTTATGTTTTTTATAAGTGTGTATTAAAGTGTTATATACCATGTAGAATCACAGTTCCAGGTAATGCGAAGCAATAGCGTTTTTCTATTATAAATAAAATTTAGAAAAGTCATAAATCAGAAAGTTTAGCTAGTTTACCTTAATCTGAGCTCACTTTAATACATTGAAGCACAGTGGCTAAGTGGTTAACACTTTTACCTGACAGCACTAGGGTCATTGGTTTGAATCCCAACCATGACACGACCTGCCTGGAGTTTGCATGCTCTCCCTGTGCCTGTGTGGGTTTCATCCCACACTCAAGAGATATGCTGGTAGGGTACTTGGCTCCATTCTAAACTGGGCCTAGTTACAGTAAGTACCTGAAATAAATAAGTCATCTTTATGTGCAGCTTCTATTTATTACTTTTATATTAGTATTTTTTTGCATTTTGAATTTGAGGGGAACTGATGAGTAGTATATTTGGAGATTTATCTGCCGCAAAACAAAAGGTACTCGAGATAACCACAAACTGTGTGGGGTTTACTGACACAACATAGCAATGCCTGGAGCACAAACTGAAGAACAAAAATGTAATGTATTGCAGCTTACCATTCCCTAATTTTATTGCGCTAGGCAATCGGGAGCCAGTGAAGGGATTGGCAGAGGGGGGTGGCAGATGTAGAGCAGTTGGTGAGGTGGATGAGTCTCGCCGCTGAGTTCAGGATCGACTGGAGTGGGGATAGCGTTCGTTTGGGTAGGCCAGTGAGAAGGGAGTTGCAGTAGTCCAGGCGTGAGATGATGAGGGAGTGTAGGAGTTGTTTATTGGTGTCTGGGGTGAGGAAGGTGTGTATCTTGGAGATGTTGCGGAGGTGGAGCCTGCATGACCTTGATAGTGATTGGACGTGAGGTTGGAAGGAAAGGTTTGAGTCCAGGGTAACACCCAGGACTTTGGCATGTGGGGTGGGAGTGATGGTGGCGTTGCTAGTAGTGATGGAGAGGATGGGGGGGTGCGGGCTGGGGGGAAGACCAGGAGCTCGGTTTTAGACAGGTTCAATTTGAGGAAATGGAGCAACATCCAGTCTGATATGTCTTTCAGGAGGTGGGCGGAGAGTGAGGGGGTGAGGTGGGGGGTGGAGAGGTAAATTTGTGTCGGCATAGAGGTGGTAATTGAAGCTGTGGGAGTGTATTAGTTTGCCAAGGGAGGAGGTGTAGATGGAGAAGAGGAGGGGTCCGAGGACAGAGTCTTGGGGGACTCCGACAGAGAGGGGGAGGAGGCATTGTTAAAGGTGACGCTGAAGGAGCGTTGGGATAGATAGGAGAAGAAACAGGAGAGAGCAGCGTCCCTGATGCCAAGGGAGTGCAGTTTAGTAAGGAGGAGAGGGTGGTTGACTGTGTCGAAGGCCGCAGAGAGGTCAAGGAGCAGGAGGACTGAGTAATGGCCATTAGCTTTGGCGGTTAGCAGGTCGTTGCTGATTTTAAGTAGGGCGGTTTCGGTGGAGTGTAGGGGACGGAAGCCAGACTGTAGTGGATCAAGGAGGTTGTTATCAGTGAGGTGGGCGCTTAGGCGATTGTAGGCCAGGTGCTCAAGGAGCTTGGAAGTGAATGGTAGCAGGGAGATGGGTCTAAGGTTGTTTAGGTCAGTGGGGTCAAGGGAGGGTTTTTTGAGTATGGGGGTGATGTGCGCGTGCCTTAGAGGGGAGGGGAGGGGAAAGTGCCAGTGGAGAGGGAGAGATTGAAGATGTGGGTGAGGGAGCGAATGATGGAGGGGGGGGTGACTGGAGGAGCTGTGAGGGGATAGGGTCCAGGGGGCAAGAGGTGAGGTGGGCTTCAGTGAAGACCTTAGAGACCTCCTCAGTGGTAGCTGGGCTGAAGGAGCGGAGCATTGGGGAGGTGGTAGTGTGCAGGGCGTTAGGTATAGTGGGGGGTAGTGCGGCTATGGGGTCGGAGGAGGGGAGGGTTGAGGGGGTGATGGAGGGAGGGGGGCTAGGTGGAGAGATAGATTGTGAGTTGACAATGTCCTTACGGATTGCGTCAATCTTGTTTTGGAAATGATTGTCAATCTCGTGGGCGGTGAGTGAGGTGCTGAGTGGAGGTGGGGGGGGGGGAGCAGGGATTTGAAATTGGAGAAGAGCCGGTGAGGACAGGTGGAGAGGGTGTTGATAAGGGTTACAAAATAGGCTTGCTTGGTGGTGTGGAGGGAGGTGGTATAGGTGAGGAAGGCGGCTTTGTAGAGGGAGAACACGCGGGGGGATCTGGTTTTGCGCCATAAGCACTCCAGCTCGCGACTGCGTTGTTTGAGACATTTCGTGTGGTTGTTTTGCCAGGGTTGAAGTGGTCGGGGTCTGATGTTACGCGTGGTTAGGGGTGCCAGGGAGTCGAGGGCAGCCAACAGTGAGTTGTTGTACACAGTAGTGGCCAGGTCAGGGCATGACAGAGGGAGGATACTGTCGTACAGACGGTCAGCTGCTGGGTGGAGATGGGCCGGGTTCAGGTTGCGGAGGTTACGGGTGATGGTTTGACGCTTGGGGGGGGAGTTAATGGGGGGGAGATGGAGAATGTGAGGAGGTGGTGGTCAGAGAGGGGGAAGGGGGTGCTAGTGAATTCGTGGGGGGTGCAGAGGTGGGAGAATACGAGGTCCAGGGTGTTACCATTGGTGTGGGTGGAGGACTGTGTGTGCTGTGTGAGCGCGAAGGAGGAGGTGAGGAGAAGGAGTTGGGAAGTAGCCGGGTTGTTGGCATTGATGGGGATGTTGAAGTCTCCAAGGATGATGGTCGGTAGCTCAGAGGAGAGGAAGAAGGGAAGCCAGGCGTTAAAGTCGTCTAGGAAAAGGGATGCAGAACCAGGCCGATAAGATTACCGCAGTCCTCAGAAGAACCGGATGCAGTGGGCCTCGAAGGAGGAGAAGGATAGGAGGGGGGTTAGGGAGGACCTGGAAGGTGCTCAGCGGTGGCAGGAGCATACCGACCCCACCGCCTCTGCAGCCGCTCGGTCTGGGTGAGTGGGTCCAGACGAGGCCTCCATAGGAGAGTGCTGCAGGGGAGGTGGAGTCAGTGGCTTGGATCCAGGTTTCGGTGACCGCTAGGAGGTTGAGGGAGTGAGAGACAAATAGGTTGTGGATGGCGGTGAGCTTGTTGCAAACCGAACGGGCGTTCAGGAGTGCAACCGAGAGAGGAGGGGTGGATGCGGGGAGGAGGGGGACAGGTATGAGGTTGAGGGGGTTGCGGCGGCTGGTGGGAGCAGGGGGGTGCCGAGAGGGGGAGTGGGGAGGTGGGGGGCCAGGGTTTGGGGAGATGTCCCTGGCGGTTAGGAGAAAGAGAAGGCTGAGGAAGGTGGCATGGGAACTAGATGCGCAGGAGCGTGTGGGCCTGTTGGTGGTGGCGTGTGGGTCGGCGGGGGAGTGAAGTATCAGGAGTATCAGGAGGAGGTGGTGAGAGCTGTGGAGGGGAGAAGGAAGAAGTGAAGGTGCAATGTAGAGTTGTTTTGGGGGAGTAGGGGGGCAGAGGGAATGGAGGAGAGGAGAACGAGGAGGAGGAGTGCAGGTGGCATGTTAGGGTGAGTGGAGTGCTGGTCGGGTCGGGGAGGAGAGAGTCTGTTATGCTATGACGGAGTTCAGCAGTGTCCATCTGTAGGAGGGGAGTGAGAGTGGTGGGCGGCTGGGTCCGCAGCTGGCTGGTTGCAGTCTGTGGGTGCTGTAGGCCGGCGTCCGTGGGTGTTGTGGCACGGCGTCGTTGGGTACAGTGGTTCCGTGACTGGACGAGACGTGTGGCACGGTGTTTGGAGGTGTTGTAGGCCCGGCGTCAGGGGGTGCTGGAGGCCCGGCGTCGGGAGGTGTTGAGGGCCCAGCATCAGGAGGTGCTGAGGGCCCAGCATTGAGAGGTGCTGAGGGCCCGGCATCGGGAGGTGTTGAGGGCCCAGCATCGGGAGGTGCTGAAGGCCCGGCAACGGGAGGTGCTGATGGCCTGGAGTCAGTTGGTGCTGAGGGCCTGGCGTCAGGAGGTGCTGAAGGCCCGGCGTCAGGGGGTGCTGAAGGCCCGGTGTCAGGGGGTGCTGAATGCCCAGCGGCAGGAGGTGCAAAAGGCCCGGCCGCAGGAGGTGGTGTAGGCCGACGTCTGGAGGTGGTGTGGGCCGATGTCCGGAGGTGGAATGGGCTAGGCATTGGTGGGTGCCTCCGCCGGATGGAGCAGGCCTCAGGGCTATGCGGTGGCAGGGGCACGGCTGAGTGGAGCATGGTGGGGAGAAGGTATGGCATCGGTGGCCTACCCACTCGGGGCCGAGTAGCTTACCCTCTCCATGCCAGTGGGGGTGGTTGCTGCTTCCTTCTATCTGCGGCGGCGGTAAGTAGGGGAGATGGTGGTGGCGTCTTGGATCAGGCGTTGGGAGGCTTGGGCCGCAGGGGACAGGGCGTCCAGTACCCCTTCTGGGGGCAGGACGAATAGATGTATACTATATTGATTAAATGGATATCATTCTTATTATCTTCCAAGAAACATTTTTGTGCTTGTCCCTTTGGATATTTTCACATGAACTATTGTGATCAGCTCTTGAAACGCTTGCCCAGCATGTGTTTTTTTCATCAAATTTTCTCATCGTGTGTACTAGACAGTGGTGCCTGCATTTGTTTACTTTTTTAGGTGTAGCACCCTCCTAGTTTTGCTAAGGGTAACTAGACCCTAATGGTTAGTGAGGAGCTGGTTAGCAGCTCAGGTGAGATAGCCAGAGGGGTAAAATTCTGGTCAGGACTGATAGACTCTGCAGGCCAACCCCTCTGGAATTTCCCCCTGCTCTGAGGCTTTCAGAGGATGGCCTTGGAGGCAGTGGGTGGATCTGAGGAGTGGTTGGTTGCACTCTTGAGGGACCTCAGCCAATCCCCAACAGCAGGCTTGGCAAGAGGCTGGGACTCCCTTAAAAGTGTTGGAGCCTGCTCAATAGCAGGAGTGTGGTGGGAGAGGAGTGTAGAGCAGGAAATGTGAGGCTGGAGGAGGAAGGTTGCCAGGAGGCCTACTGGGATGGGGCCTGCCTGCGAGCCTGGAGCTGGAAAGGAGAAAAACTCAGGATCCACTGGCTCCCTGAGCGAAGACCACCCGTATGGCAGTGAAGCAGCATCCCAGCTGATAGTCCTGGTAGCAGAAGCCATCCCACAAGCAGTACAGGCAGGGGCGTATCTGCCGCGAGGCAAACAAGACATCTGCCTTGGGCGGCACTTTTCAGGGGGGCGGCATCGCCCCAAGGCAGAAGGGATCAATGCCGTCACTGCAAAGGTCTGTGCTTGGCCAGGGGGGCGTGCTCGTGTATGCTAGAGCGGGGCGTGTTCGGGTAGGTTCGTGTGTGTCTCTCCTCTTCTCTCTCTCTCCTCCTCTTTCTCCCCCCTCTTCTCTCTCTCTACTCCTCTCTCCCCCCCCCTTCTCTCTCTCTCTCTCTCCTCCTCTCTCCCCCCCCTCTCTATCTTCCCTCTTCCCCCCCTCTCTCTCTCTTCCCTCTTCTCTCTCCTCTCTCTCCCCTCCCCGTCTTCTCTCTCTTCTCTCTCCCCCCCCTCTCTCCTTCTCCCCCCTCCCCCTCTATCTTTCTCTCTCTCTCCCCCTCTCTCTCCCTCTCTTCTCCCTCCCTCTCTTCTCTCTCTCCCCCTCCCTCTCTCCTCTCTTTATCCCCCCTCTCTTTCTCCTCTCTCCCCCCCTCTCTCTCCTCTTTTTCTCCCCCCCCCCTCCTCTCCCCCCCCTCCTCTCTTTCTTCTCCCCCTCTCTCTCTGTCCTCCCCCCCTCTCTCTGTCCTCCCCCCCCCTCTCTCTCCTCTCCCCTCTCTCTCTCCCCTCTCATTCTCCCCTCTTCTCTCCCCTCTCCTCTCTCCTCTCCTCCTCTCCTCTTTCCCCTCTCTCCTCTCCCCTTTCTCTCTCTTCCTTTCCTCCTACAAGAAAAAGTAAAAAAATGTAAATAAAAATAAAAACCTACTGACACTAGTGGCAAAACTACCAGGGTTGCAAAGGCCGCTCTTGCGACCAGACCCTTGCGTTCTGGCACCAGGCTCTGAGGAAAGGGTCCCTGGGTTTTGGGTTACTCAGTCCAAAGTGCCCGGGCCTATTTTTTGTCCCAGTCCAGGCCTGGCCATGACCAATAAAGGGCACAACATCTGTGAAGATCTCGAGGTTCTACTCATTTTACTAGGAGGTGCAGTATGTGAGTCTTCTCTGAGGTGCTAGATGTTTAACTATATTGGTGAAAGCTTGATGTAGACTAGACTCTTTGAGTGGCTTCAGGGTCTAACAGGTTTTGCAGCACCCATCTAATGCGTGTAGGCAAACCAGATATCTATAGTGCTTGGTATAGACCAGGCCTCTCCAGCTCGTTCACAGTCTCTGACCATCTCCTGTGTCCTGTCCACAGTCTCTGTCTCCTGTATCCTGTTCGCAGTCTCTGACTGTCTCCTGTATCCTGTGCGCAGTCTCTAACTGTCTACTGTATCCTGTCCGCAGTTCCTGACTATCTCCTGTATCCTGTCCGCAGTCTCTGACTGTCTTCTGTATCCTGTCCACAGTATCCGATCATCCCCTGTACTATGTCCGCAGTCTCTGACTGCCTTCTGTACTCAGTCCTGTGCGCAGTCTCTGATCTCTCTTATATCCTGTCCACAGTCTCTGACCATTTCCTGGAGTATATCAGCAGACTCTGATCATCTCCTGTATCATGTCTACAGTCTCTGACCATCCCCTGTATCCTGTCCACAGTCTCTGACCATCTCCTTTAGTATGTCAGCAGACCATAATCATCTCCTGTACCATATCTGCAGTCTCTGACCATCTCCTGTATCCTGTCCGCTGTCTCTGACAGTCTCCTGTATCCTGACCACTGTCTCTGACTGTCTCCTCTATCCTGTCCACAGTCCCTGACCATCTCCTATAGTATGTCAGTAGACTCTGATCATCTCCTGTATCCTGTCCTCAGTCTCTGACCGTCTCCTGTATGCTGTCCACAATTTCTGACCGTCTCCTGTATCCTGTCCACAGTCTCTGACCATCTCCTATAGTATGTCAGCAGACTCTGATCATCTCCTGTATCCTGTTCTCAGTCTCTGACTGTCTACTGTATGCTGTCCACAATCTCTGACCATCTCTTGTATCCTGTCCGCAGTCTCTGACCGTCACCTGTGTCCTGTCCACAGTCTCTGACCATCTCCTGTATCCTGTCCAGTCTCTGACCATCTCCTGTATCTTGTCTACAGTTTCTGACAAACTCCTGGAGGTGGAGCTCTAATAGGAAGAGGCGGAGCCTAAAGCAGAAGGGGTGGAGTTTAGAGATGAGGAGGTGGATCCTAAACAGGAAGGGGTGGGACAAATTTAGATGGGGTGTGTGATTTTAGTCTTGCCTAGGGCAGCACAAACCAAAATACACCACTGAGTACAGGAGAGGATCTGAGTGAGTATACCTGCACCCCCTGGGCGGATAAGGAAGGTAGGAAACCATATTATCCCTCTGCTAGTGACTGTGCATCTTATTTAAAAGAACAGGAGCTAGATCCCCTGCTCAGGAAGAAACTCTCCAGAATGCTAGGTGAAGAGGAGTTTAGAACTGCTGGCTAGTGCTCCAACAGAGAAAAGAAGCTGTGAATAGTTCAGGAAGTTGTCCTCAGATATTGGTTCCTTTGGGCATCCTATACACTCCTTACCCTATCCAAGTTCTGATCCGCTCAATAAATAACAAAACCAATGCTCAAGGCCTGAACTTTGTCTACGGATGAAAGTTTGTGTGAAATTCTAAATGACTGGCTGTGCTGGACTATAGGGGGACCCAATTCAACAGCAACCCCTAACAGGGTAGTGCTCAGGGGTGGACTGACCATTTGAAAACTAGAGCACTGCCTGAGGGCCCGGCGTCAGTAGGGGGCCCCATAAGATGCCCCTGGTACCTTTTTCATAGGCTTTTTTGAGTTTGGGCAAGGACACAGGGGCCCCATGATCCCCTATTGCCCGGGGCCCCATGAGTTGCCAGTCCGCCCCTGGTAGTGCTACATAGGCTTTCTTTTTTTTGTTTTCACCTGGTGGTCCAGCCAGTAAGTTTTTTGTTTTTCAAGCTGTCCTGTATCAGTTTACATCAGACAAACCTTTTAACACTGTCAGTGGTACCTACAATAATCAGCTTGTATTTATTTATGTAAAACCTTTGTCCCAAAAGGAACAAACCTGTTGCTGTAACTTCCTAAAACGTGTTGCTGCAGTTTGGCTTCAATTTATTATTGTATTTAAATCTGTTAGTACATATAATGCTAACTCTCCAGCAGACTGACAATGCTGCTGTCTATCTTTGTTGCTCCGTCATCCAGAGTATAGACCCTCTAATACAGAAAGTGTGTTACTGGTCACATCACCACGTAAAAGCTGAGGGGAAAGCATAAAATGAAAAAACAAATGCGTCCACCACAATGAATGATCAATATATTACATTTTTGGTCTGAGGTTTATTAATGCTTTAACCATTTATCCTCTGGAGAAATTTGTTAATTTTTTACAACTATGTTAAAATCAGCATTTTTAGCTACACAAGTACTTACAACCATCCCCCCTAGAAAACTGTATATATTGATTTCAATGCAAGGGCCCTGTTGAATAAAGAGATGGTAATTATAATTTTTTATGTTGCACAGTATTTTTGCAACTGTTTATTATTATTATAATTATTATTATTATTATACAGGATTTATACAGAGCCAACAGTTTGCTCAGCACTCTACAATATAACGGGAGACAATACAGGAACGATACAGTTCAATACAAGAGGGTTAGGAGGGCCCAGCTCCTTGGAGCTTACAATCTAATTAGAGAGATTTGTAGCTTACATTTGGTGGGATTTTTAAGGCAACCTTAGAATATATATGCAGTATATAGACCAAACAATTAAAAAAAAAAAGATTTGACATTTTATTTGACTCATCAATACAAATTTCCCCAATAGAATATAACAATTCTTGACAACATATTTGCTTGACAATATTTGTAATTATTGCATTGGAAAGTTAGCGGTATCTCTTGAAGCTGATTTCCATCTTGCAACCTCAATTGAGGGAACTACAAGTGCATTCAGCCTAAATCCAACGCATTTTGAATATTTTAGTGCAGATTCTTCCTCAGGGAAAGGATACCACTCTAAAACAATAATTATATATTATATATTAATTTTATATTTATGAACTCTGGCAACATGTCTGCCCAGGGGTAGATACAGATTTCCTATTCTCATAGCATGAATATGTTTGTAAATACGTCTCCAGGATATTAGATACACTACTCCTTGTGTCTGGCAGTTAAGAAAATGTTTAGAAATGAATTTATTATTCCAAATCTTAACACTAAACCCCTAAGAGATCTTGGTTACAACACTTTTCCGATATAGGAAATTCTGTCCAGAACAAAGGTTTACACTCTTTTTTGCAGATTAAAGGATTTCTTGGCACTGGTCTGAAGACGTGGCTGGAAATAGACTCTACGATATGGCATTCTATTACTAATCTCATTAGACTGAAAAAGGGAATCTCCTGGTTCTATAAATTTCTACATTATAATGACCTATCCACGCTAAGTTGTGTGGGAAAGTGGGAAAGGGATCTTCAAAGATCCTTCACACGAGATGAATGGGAGAATGCCATGGGTAGCAATTTGAGCATCACTAACTGTACCAACCACTGGGAATGTTCCCTGAAATTACTGCATCGAAGCTACTTTACTTCATATAAGTTATCTAAAATGTACCCCAAGTTTCTCCACTGTGTTGGAGGAACTGTGACGGTGAAGGGAACATTCTCCATATTATGTGGAAGTGCCCTCGTCTACAGCTGTTTTGGCAAGAGGTCTTTGCTCTTATTTCAAGGGTGTCAGGCACAACATCCATTCCAACACCGGGCTTAGCCCTACTTAATATCACTTTGAACCTTTTCTTGGGTAATTATAAAACCATAATAGGTCATATCTTTATTGCCGCTAGACTGGCTATTACCACTAAATGTAAATTAACCAATATTCCTTCTATTTTAGAAGTGAATCACAGAGTACAGACGCATTATGCACGTGAGAGAGCCTTAGCAGTTACCCATAAATCTATGGGGAAATTTGAAACAAAGTGGTCCCGATGGAACGAGATATTTTCGTCAAACAACAGTATTGTTTAGAGATGAGTGAGAGAAGGTCCCAAATATTAAGATGCAATCTCTGTCATCTTTTCCCCCTTAGGGTTGCTTTGGTTCACACTTTCTTCTTTTTTTCTCTTACCTCCTGGTACCTTCTTTGTTTAGCTCTTCTCTTTTCCTTCTTTTTTGTTATACGTAATATCCTCAAGAGGTTTGGTACAGATGGGCCCGTACATCCAGGTTTACTATAATTAATATTAAGTGAACTACTATGCAAGTACAGTATGGTATATGTGTAATCATTTGGATTGGATGTGTAACCTCCATCTATTGCAATTTATAGTTGATGTATATTTTGTTCATGGCCAGTGGGCCTCCTTATATTTGCTATAGCAACATTAAGGCTGTATTTGGGATGTAGTGTTGAGCAAGGAATGTGTGTACCCAATTTCTAACCTGAACCTTGTATTTTTGTACTTTTATACAAAATTCTAATAAAAAAGATTTGAAAAGAAATGAATTTATCTCCATTTGGAAGAATGAATTTTTTTCCTATTATCAAGTAAATAGCAATATGCGCACCTTCCACAAGGGAAAGTGCCAGCATATTTGCATGGATCACATCTCTGAGTGCCTTTATATTCACTTTTTACAAAAAAAGTCTTTTAATGATCCTGCCCTTCTCTATGTAATGGAGGGATTTTTTACTGACCAATTTGCCAATGATATGATCCTCTGCAAGAACTGACCAGTGATTATGTAATATTTTCCTTGTTTTAATATGTTCATTGGAATATTTTCAGATAATTCTATTTTCTTCTTTATTGGCATGTTTATGTGTTTTGGAGTTGAATAGGAGGTTATGCCTATCCAAATTTTTTACACGGTTAAAGGCCTTCTTGAGGCCTGTTTTAGTATAGCCTTGTGTTAACAATTGTTCAGTGAGCTTTTTGGCCTCATTCTGAAAAATAGACTCATTGGTACAATTTTGTTTAATCCATAAGAATTGACTATATGGAATTGAGGTTGCAAGATGGAAATCAGCTTCAAGTGATACCGCTAACTTTTCAGTGCAATAATTACAAATATTGTCAAGCAAATATGTTGTCAAGAATTGTTATATTCTATTGTGGAAATATGTATTGGTGAGGCAAATATGTGAAATCTTTTTTTTTTTAAATTGTTTGGTCTATATATATTCTAAGGTTGCCCTAAAAATCCCACCAAATGTATGGTTCAGATCTCTCTAATAAAAAAAATAGGGATAATGGCAACCACACGCTAGGTTACACCGGATGACTTTTTTTCTGGCACTTACAATCTAAGATCAAATCTATATTTTGAGAAAAAAATACAATAAAATGAATTTTTGCACACACAAACGCAATTCAATCCACATTTTGTTGTACAGAATAACAGATAGGACAATATCTCACAAATAGATACCAAATATGTCCAGCCTCAAAATTGAGTTTGCCCCTGAAATCATGAAAAAATGCATCATTTTCATTTCATGGAGACATCAGGAGTGTTTTGGACCCCTAATATCTCACCAGTCATGATCACATGTAAATGTGATCAATAAACTCTACAGCTCAGGTCACTTTTACACAAAATCTCATAGCCTGCTCAAGAAAACGGAAACTAGCTGCTTGTCTAATCTTTTTAGACTTAATACATACTAGACACATCCAAAGAGCTGACAAGGTTAAGGGATTTGTGTATTTTTAATGTGGCACTTGAAGCCACATTAAAAAGCTTACCTACACCTTGTGTATTGCACTTGTATAAGATGTGCATTGATCATGTAGTTTCATGGTGTACATTTTCTGGCCTGTTCAAACATGAGGCACTCCACACAACAATACACAGGTTAAAAGAGAAGTTTGAGAACTAAAAAAAATAAACTTACGTACTCACCTAGGTGTCTCTAAGACTGGGAACCGAGCGATCAATGACTGCTGATTGCTCATTTCTTAGTCTTCAGTTAGCAGAGAACTGTGAGTCACCAGTTAGCTGCTCTGCTCCTCCAGTGCTCACTAGGAGCGGGAAGAAGGTGGAAGGGGCGGCAGCAGTTGGCTCAGGCTCTCAGCGGCTCACTAGGACAACATTTTAGCATAAAAGGTATTATATAGATTCCTGTATTATTAACTTCTAAATTAATTACTATGGGATTAGTCTGGTGGTGAAAAAATAAACAAACAGACAGAGCATGATTTTGATTAAAAATAAATAAATAAATAAATACATTTTGAAGGTCAGTCTTAGATGTTTACAAACTATGTTTGGTATCCTTCTAGATTCAAACTTTAAGAGTAATTATTCTTTGTCTTTCTTAAGCATACATTTTTTAAAGCAAAATATGTTGAGTGGTATTGAAACATATCTAATGATCTAAAATTGTAGTTTTGGACAGGGTGAGGATGTTTTAGAACCTCTTTCAGACGTTTATTGCTTTGTATGTCCTGAATGAGAAGATTCACCCTCCCCTCTATTTTTCCATAAGATTATTGTCACCTAGTGAAAACAGAATGCAAAAGTGTTAAGTTTTCATTGAGACAAAAGATAACATCCCCCCCTCCCCAACAAGGACACCTGTTTTGGCAACATCTGTGTGAGAAATGAGAGATTTCCTCCTATTTCCTGTTGTGTCAGAAGGGCAGGTAGGTATGTACTCCCTCAGCTTAAAAAAAAAGAAAGACGGTGCAACTATTTATGCGAAATTAAAAAAAAAAGTTTTGGATTGAGATAAACTTTAAACTAAGAACTATCTTAATGTGATTATTGGGAGTTAATGCTTTGGATCTGTTTCAGAATTGTTGCTTTAAATAAATTATTCTGTCTGGAAATGTATTTCTAAGGGTGCAAGTTCAGCAGTTTTTCACAATTTCAGGAAACACATTACAGCTCTTCTGCTGATTGGCATCAACATTTCTACTGGAGCAAGTTCCTTTGATCTGCTAGTTGAGCCAAGTGACCTATTGAATAATATGCATTTCTTGTCTGCCAAATACAGTGTGAAGTCCAGTCCAAGTTTCTAAAGATATGTTGGCTTGTAATTGAAAGCAGGCTATGGAAATATAGTTAACTAAACTGTATTGTGTCGTTTTGTAATATTTAACAATCTGATGCTCTTTATGAAACAATATTTCTAGTTTAGAGTAGCCAATAACTCAAACTAACTTTAAACCCTAGCTAAAATAAAATTTGCTAAAGCACGTTGTTTCATAAACAATTACAATATTCAAATAAATTCATTTTTCTTTATTTTCATCTTTTGCTACATCTCAGCTGATTTCCTGCAGTAACATCTTCTGTAAAAGTATGCACTCCAGTATACTGCATGGCATTTTTCAAGGTAGGTTTTTTATTATGTCAACAATGGACTGTGCCTGCATGATGTGTGTTGAAACTACTCCATCAAACATTTCTATAAAAAGACCATTGATAGGGTGAAAATGCATTTTACAATACATTTGTGGAGTAAAAATAAGAGAACGCTGGTATGGGGTATGGCAGTAATGAGGACACAGGTATGGGGTATGGCTGTGATCAGAACACTGGTATAGAGTATGGTGGTGATCAGAACACTGATATGGGGTATGGCAGTGAGCAGTACGCTGGTATGGAGAATGACAGTCCTCAGGATGCTGGTATATAGAGAAATTTCATCCGTGTGTCTATAGATGAAGGTCACCACATCCCTAAAAGCAATACTAAGAAATAGATATTGTTTTGTGGGATTTTAAAAGTGTCATAACACAAGAAAAAACATCAATTTGCAATAAAATCACATGTTTATTTCAGAATCCAAAAATTAAAAACATTTATCTTTAAAATAGTTACAAAGTTTCCATCCGAATAGTAGTATGCCAAAGTAGTAAATCCATTTTTTGTAGTCACTTAATCTATACCTGTTTCACTGTTATCTTAGCTTCCTCAGGAGATAATTTGAGTGCTACACAAGTTAGATCACTATGAAAAAAAAAAAGACAAAAATAAGTCCTAAAGTACATTAAATCTGTTATTTCACAGTATTACAATCAGAAATTATTTAAGCAAACCATACTAATATGTGATATACACTGCTTAAAAAATGAAATGAACACTTTGAAAACAGATCAGATCTCAATGGGGAAAAATATCATGCTGGATATCTATACTGATATGGACTGGGTACTGTTTTAGGAATGTAAGGATGCCCCATCGTTTGATGGAAATTAAAATTATCAACCTACAGAGGACTGAATTTGAAGACACCCCGAAAATCAAAGTGAAAAAAATCATGCAGCAGGCTAGTCCATTTTGCTGAAATTTCATTGCATGAACTCAAAATAGTACTTAGTAGTTTTTATGGTCCCCATGTGCTTGTATGCATGCCGGGCAATGTTGGGGCATGCTCCTAATGAGACAATGGGTGGTGTCCTTGGGTATTTTCTCCCAGATCTGGACAAGGGCATCACTAAGTTTCTGGACAGTCTGAGGTGCAACCTGGCGTCGTCGGATGGACAGAAACATGATGATATCCCAGAGGTGTTCTGTTGGATTTAGGTCAGGTTGAGCATGGGGGCCATTCAATGGAATCAATTCCTTCATCTGCCAGGAACTTCATGCATACTCTCCCCACATGAGGCCAGGCATTGTCGTGCACCAGGAGGAACCCAGGACCCACTGCACCAGCGTAGGATCTGACAATGGATCCAAGGATTTCATCCTGATACCTAATGGCAGTCAGGGTGCTATTGTCTAGCCTGTAGAGGTCTGTGCTTCCCTCCATGGATATGCCTCCCCAGACCATCACTGACCCATCACTAAAACGGTCATTCTGAATGATGTTACAGGCAGCATAACATTCTCCATGGCTTCTCCAGACCCTTTCATGTCTGTCACATGTGCTCAGGGTGAACCTGCTCTCATCTGTGAAAAGCACAGGGCGCCAGTGGGGGACCTGCCAATTCTGGTGTTCAATGGCAAATGCCAATTGAGCTCTATGATGCGGGGCAGTGAGCACAGGGCCCACTCAGGCCCGCAGGACCCCCTCATGAAGTCTGTTTCTGATTGTTTGGTCAGAGGCATTCACACTAGTGGCCTGCTGGAGGTCATTTTGTAGGGCTCTGGCAGTGCTCATCCTGTTCCTCCTTGCACAAAGGAGAAGATACCGGTTTTGCTGATGGGTTAATGACCTTCTATGGCCCTGTCCAGCTCTCCTAGAGTAACTGTCTGTCTCCTGGAATCTCCTCCATGCTTTTGAGTCTGTGCTGGGAGACACAGCACACCTGGAAAGGACATGTATTGATGTACCATCCTGGAGAAGGTGGACTGCCTGTGCAACCTTTGTAGGTTTGATATATTGCCTCTTGCTACCAGTAGTGACACTGGCCCTAGCCAAATGCAAAACTAGTAAAAAAACAGTCAGAAAAGATGAGCAGGGAAAAAATTGTCAGTGCCCTCTACCTGTAAAACCATTCCTGTTTTAAGGGTCGTATCACTGTTGCCCATCTAGTGCACCTGTTGTTAATTTCTTTAACACCAAATCTGTTGAAACTGATTAACAACCCTTTCTGCTACTTAACTGACCAGCTCAATATCCCAGGAGTTTAATTGACTTGATGCTATATTCTCTGATTAAAAAGTGTTCCTCTAATTTTTTTGAGCAGTGTAGAACAATATACTGTATAATACAGTTAAAACCTCATGGATTTAGTGGAGGGCTTCAGGGCAAAAACAACATATGTAAGTATAGTAATTATCTATAGAGAAATTCACAATAAATTCATTGCTTCCACTCCCTCAAAAAAGGCAGTTCTAGTGAACCATAAGAGAGACATATCAGTTACCCCGAGGAAGTCACGAGATTTGGTGACATAACACGTAGGTACGCCATGCTGCAGCTTCCGGAGCGTGGTGATGCACTTCCGGCGTCGCCGCCATCTTGGTCCACCCGGAAGTTACCCTATTCATGCAGTACACCCTAGCATGAGGAATCGGCTGTTGGGCTTGTGAATAAATGTGAGTGGGCATTTTGACATTTTTTGGAATTAAAGGAATATCTTTTACCTACTACACTATGGAGGATCTTTTTTCTCTCACCTTATGGGGTGAGAGATATGCTTAACAGATTTACTTCCTGTGATACCTGGAATATTCTATGGAGTAAGGGGGAGAGGAACTACAGGTCCTGTAATCACTTGGTATGGTTGGAGTAGGATCCAGTGGAGATCCTGAAAGTGAAGTGGCCCGTTGGGTCGCCTAAGGGAGGTTAGGAGGCAATCTAGTTGTTAAGGATTTAAGTGTGCTGACACTTTCACAAGATACCATCACCATATCACGTTGCATGGTTTATGTCGCTTGAAGCACTTGTTTATGGACTATTACATCTGTGTGGAATTTTAAGTGTACCAGTGTGATCACTTTTTTTTTCACTTTGTCACTTTTATCCCTGGATATAAGGGTCTTGTGTTGATTTATTCTATGAGTTATTACCACTTATTTAGGTAATGTCCATGGTACTTATTATATTCACTGGTTTTTAAGGCACTAGGGTGACTGTAGGTCACTTGTTTATTAGAGCACTTAATGCACGTTTATTATTTTTAATATTTATATAAGTTGGTATTTATGTGTATATTTTGTGGGAGGTAGGGGTAGAGCGCTGCACTATTTTGGGTTATATAAAAAGAATTATATACACCTACCCAATATGTAAATAGGTAGGTATGTTCCACCAAAGATCAATCACTAATAAGTGATCTGTAGGAATATCCCACTAACATCTATAAACAGATGCAAAAATGTAGATAGATAGGTGACAGGGGCTGGCTGCATGTTTATTATTGACTACAATGGGCAGTGATCAGGGACACTGGGGCAGCAATCAGGGACACTGGGGTGGCTGGTACAGCAGTCTGTAAGTGTACATGTGGCCTGACAGGCTGCTGTACACTCACAGGCTGCTACATCGGTTATCTCTGCTCTCACAGTGAGAACAGAGAGAACCAGGGGCGGACTGGCAACTCATGGGGCCCCCGGGCAATAGGGGATCATGGGGCCCCTGCGTCCTTGCACAAACTCAAAAAAGCCTATGAAAAAGGCACCAGGGGCATCTCATGGGGCCCCCTACTGACCCCGGGCCCTCGGGCAGTGCCCGAGTTTCCAAATGGTCAGTCCGCCCCTGGAGAGAACAGATCTTTACTTTCACTTTCAGTGTTTACTATGTGATTGTTGTGATTGGTCACAGAAATCAAATGGAAAAACACAATGTGATCACCCAGGAATAGTGATAATGTGATTTGGGTGACACACCAATCGCCATGCTCCCAGTTGCGTGCTCTGTGAACCATGCAGGAGCCGCCGATGTGGACTGATTTACAGGTATGTTAGTCCACAATGGCAAAGCTTCCCCTCCACCCATTGCCTTTAGATGACGTATGGGAAGCTTTGTTTAAATTGTTCAGAATGGGTATCTCAAACGTTTACGTGAATATGCTATTTTAAATTTGCCAGTGGTAACAAATTAATAACCCAGGCCAATAACATTAAAAACCTACTAAACCTCCAACCACCAAAGCCTTCTAGACCATGTATCCCCTTGGCTATGGGGGGGACTTTGATAATGTGCATGTTTTTTTTTCATATAGATATACTGAAGCCAGACTTTTATTTTGGAACATAATGGAATGGCAAACAGCCTTTGAATTACTTAACTCTGTCTCTGGCATATAAAACGGGATTTAAAAAAATATGTAAACCCTCACCTTTTAAAACAAGCCATTCAGTTTAAAATAGAAATGAAAGGCAAAACGTTTATGTATACTTATAAAAAAAACATTATAACCCTTTTTTTTCCTTTTATAAGTTATCACATGCCCTCTGTTCTCAGCTGCATAAGGAGCTCAGGGAGAAGATACAGCAGCACACTGATCTACCCAGTGAATTGCTGTGCAGAGGGGGAGTGTCAGAGCAAGCCTGATCATTGGATTAGCTCCCAGCACAGTTAAAAAACTGACAATGCTGTTCTCGCCTGCTTGGTGTGGTCATTTTTTAATAGGAAAGAAGAAGGACTAGCAGAAACACCAATTATTTCCACAAAGGAAGCAAAACAAAGAAGGCATGATACTTTTTCCTATAAGTACATGGTACAGCAGGCACATATCAGGAATATGAAATGTTGGGTGTACATATTCTTTAAGGTAACATAAGGGATGATTGTTAGGGTTAAATAGATGGTTAGTAGTCCCAAAGAGCTGGAAGGCTGGAATGGGGGAACCTTAGTGTAATGTGTTTCTGCACTGAACGTTCTCCACCAAAAACTACCTGCTATGTTTTCCTGGAGGTGAGACATAAAGTATTATCACCTTTGTCATACAGGCTAGATACTTCATAATGCCTTGCTATGTCTTTGCTTTTGAAAGCAGGAAAAATTCCTCCACATCTTTACAATTAAAATAGTGTAGATGACTTACTAAAGCAGCACATTTGTTCACATAGCAAGTCTTTATTTACTTTGAATATCAAATAGTTTGCAATGAAATTAAAAAGGGCTTTTCGTTCTGGATGATTACATGATTGGAGTGAATACAACTACTCCAAGATAAATGAAATATTCATTCCTTTAGTAAGTCAACTCCAAACAATGCCAAGATTTAATCAAACAGAAAATATATTGTATAGCAAGCAAGGACTCTAAATGCATAATATAAAATACTTTCTGTACAAGAAAGCAATTATTTGGTAAAAATGCCAAAAAAAAAAAGGTTTCTACAGGACACAGAAGTCAGCAGAAGGAACCAAAATGAAAGCCTCTGGCCATTGGAAAGGAGGTGTACATCCTCTTCCTTTATGGGTTGGCATTATTTTACTTTAGACCTAATACTGGCAAGGTCACTTTTAATAAGGGTGCCGCAGCATAATTACATACTGCCTGGTACTGTCTGATCATGAAGGATATCCACTGTTACGTCGTGTACAGAGGAGCAGGAGAGATCACATCCGACATCCTCCGTGCTTTCACCTCCTCTATGTTCTTTTTCACAAACATTTTACTGAAAAAAGCTTCAATAACCTTCTGAGAGGTAACAATCATAGGACAAAAAATATGTCTAGTATCACCAATATATACTGTATATATATAGAGTTGTGTTCAAAATAATAGCAGTGTGTTGAAAAAAGTGAATAAAGCTCAAAATCCTTCTAATAGCTTTTATTTCCATACACACAAATGCATTGGGAACACTACACATTCTATTCCAAATCAAAACATGAAGCTGAGCAGCCTATCATTTTCTGCACTTCTTTATATGTTTTCCCCCTCTCCAATCAACTTTTTAATCAAGTTACGCTGTTCTTCTGAACAATGTCTGGAACAACCCATTTTCCTCAGAATTTCAGAGAGAAATGCATGTAACCAGCATGTACAACATTTGCTGCCTTCCTTCCTTAAATAAGGGCAATCATTGCCACCTGTTTTTCAAAGAATGAATGACCTCACTAATAGAACTCCACACTGCTATTATTTTGAACATGCCCCTTTCAATTAGTGATTCAATTACACAGAATCAGCAGCATGCATGTCATGACTGTTGGGTCTGTTGGATTTCTATTACTCTACTACACCTGCTAGGAAATTATTTGCCATGTAGAAATATCATTTCTACCAAAAACAGTGATTGATCAGGTTAGTGATGTCTGACTGCTATTATTTTGAACACAACTGTATAAGAGTTTAGTCTATTTAATTCTTAGTGAAAGGAATTTGCTTGGACTGTCCAGAAAGGAAGATTAATCTGGACAAGCTACTGCACCAATGCTTAGTCCACACTTTTACTTGTGCAAGGACTCAGCTCATAGTTCTACAACAGAGAAAATGCCCTCCTATTTTTACATAGTTCTGGGGTATCCCACTAAATTCCCTATACCCATCCAAGTTACACCAAAAATAATAACCCTTCACTGTTCACTGAGCCAAAAGAGTGACTGTGACCATGTGCCTGGCTGTGGGGCAACTACTGGGAAAAGAACTCTGGGTATCTTTCAAGTGGCTGCTACAGGGGTAATGTTACAGTTGCACAAAAAAAAAAGAAAAGAAAATTAAAGTGAATAAAATTTTTTTTTTCAGATATGGGTTGTGAAAAACCTAGGTACCCCTGGTCACAGTTGAAATATGATATCGAACAGTGGTTGTAGCCATCCTGCACTCACAGTTAGAGGTGCCTAAAAGAATTTATATATGACCTAATCTCAGGAAGGCACTGGAAGCAGCCTTGCTCCATCTGGAGGATTATGAAAACCGCTCCCACATGGGAAACCCCTGGCTTAGTGGCCTACCAAAAATGATCACCAACCTCAGTTCCACAGCTATCACTCTGTTCCAGAAGCTGGTCCCAGCAATACCCATAGACCGCTTAGAGTTTGACCAGATCCATTGGGCACTCGGCCCTAAAAAAACGGAGGGCCCACCCAGGGATTTCATCATCAAATTTACTTTCTATCATGCCATGGAAGAGGCCTGACCTACAATTCCAAAGCTACCACTAGAAGATCTTTGCCAATTTGTCTCAAACGAAGAAGTTTGGGGGGTTACATACCCGAGTGCTGGACCTGACCATGCCCTGCTTCCCCTTGGGCCTCCTTGCTCCAGCTATGGCGAGCGAGCCATCTAATGGCTTGCTTTAAAGTTATTCAAGGGGGCAAGAAACCCTCCCCTGATGCTCTACAGGCACCCATCTCTATGATTCCAAAATCTGAGACTGAAGCCCATGATCCCCAGGCTTTCCATCCATTCTCCCTATTAAATGAGGATATGAAACTTCTGGGCAAAATCTTGTGTACCCGCATCAACAAGTATTTGCATCAGTTGATCCATAGGGACCAGTTCGGATTTGTCCCCAGTCGCCAGGCAGCAGACAATGTCAACAAAGTGATGCATCTTATTTCCCTGATGAACTAATGTAAAATCCCGGGATTGCTTCTTTCACTTGACATCTTTAAGGCATTTGACACCCTCTCCTGGGACTACTACCTATATGTGATGCACCATTGAGGCTTTAAGGAATCATTTTTAACTTTGTCTGTCAGCTCTATATTCCTTCACTGAGGCCTCTGTCCACAATGCAGGCTTCTCCTCGACCCCATTACCCATTTTTTGGGGAGTCTGACAAAGTAGCCCTCCCTCCTTGGCCCTTTTCATCCTGGTCACGAAACCCCTGGCAGTGGCCCTGCGCGCCGATCCCAGTATAACTGGGATTTCTTATGCTGGTGTGTCTTACAAGGTGAGCCTAATTGCAGATGATGCCCTTCTGATCCTTTCTAACCCTATCACCACACCATTTTGCAACCATCTCTGGCCTCTAGATCAATCCCCATAAAATAATAGCCCTGAACATCTCTCTTCCAGATACTATGGCCTCTCATCTTCACTCATCCTTCCCATAATGCTGGGCAGCCTCATCCCTTGACTACCTAGGCATCCTCCTGACCCCCTCCTATTCTTCTCTCTTTGAGACCAACTATTATCCCCTCCTTTGCTCCATTACCTCCCTCATTGCCTCCTGGCACTTTCCCTCATTGTCATGGATAGGGCTAATTAACGCAATTAAGATAACTGTGCTCCCTAAGCTCCTGTATTTTCTTTTGGACCCTTCCAATCAGAGTCCCTGCTTTTTTTCTGTGCTTCCTCCAGAACAAGATCATGGCCTTTATTTGGGCCCACAAGCACCCCAGAGTGGCTTGCTCCATCCTTTTTGCCCACAGATTGAGAGGTGGACTTGAAGTCCCAAATGTGTCTAAATATTATCTGGCAGCACAAATCTCACAACATGTGATGTTACATGTGACCTCAGACATTCCCCTGTAAGTGCTTTTGGAAATTCCTAATTGTGTCCTTGTCCCAGTATTTGTCCTTCTTTGGTTCCCTCTAGCTCATGCTTCTACCCCCTTAGCCCTCTTATGGCCGACAGTTTGTGCCTCTGGGACTTGGCCCACTACTCATCAACTTGATGTCTCCCTTTCTCCTGCTTCTCTTCCTTCTGAACAACTATCTCTTTCTGCCTGGGCTGAATTAACCCCAAGCTTTTGCCTGGTAGTCTGTCCATGGATACTCCCAGGTTCAACACTTTTTGGGGTCCTGATCCTTTCCTTCTTGGGCTTCAATCTCAGAGACCCACGACGCACCTCCAGTAAGGTCATACTGCTACCTACAGCTCCGACACTGGATTTCCACTTTACACCATAATTATTCTTTCCTGTTCCAGAACAGCCTTTGAACACATCTGCCTACATTCTCTGGGAGCCAGAGCAACTATTTCCTCTATCTACTCTTCCTTAACTACAGGGAGCTCACCTTCCTCCCACCCGTACATCTCCAAATAGAAACAAGACCTCATAGCCCATATAGACCTAGAGGACTGGAGCAGGGCCTGGTCCACTGTAGCCAAGTGCTCTGTCAACACGGTCACCATGGAGGTGGCCTACAAGGTCCTCCTCCACTGGTACTGGGTCCTGTCCCACATAGCTCACTCGAACCTGTCATGTAGTGACAGATATTTCAGGAGCTGTGGCCAAAGTGGAGATGAGATCCACACATGATGGTCCTGCCCCCCCGCCTGGTGGGCTTCTGGTCATGGGTCTACAGCCTTCTTTTGACCCTATTCCATGTAAGGTCTTAAACAGAGGAGGGTAATTAGCCTGGTAGAGTCCCTCATAGCAGTGAACCATTGAAAGGGGAAAGATCTTTGCAGGTCGACCAGTTTGAAAGGTGAAAGAGACATAGCTTTGGATATGGCAATGTAAAACAGTCCAGAACGGAGAATAAGTTCAGCAGGGTAATTCTGAGTGAGGTCAGGGTCATAAGTATGTCATCAGCAAACAAGGAATTATGGAAGTACCTGTCACTGGAATTCCTTTAATGTCTGGGTGGGCTCGAATTGCTTCAGCCAGGGGTTCCAATGCCAAAATAAACAAAAATGGAGACAGTGGAGTGAGTGCCCTGACAATTCAAAACCATAGTATTTAAGTCTGGCCTGAGGGGAGACATATAGAGCTATTAACCAACAGAGGAAAGATGAGCCAAACCCATAATGGCGAAGCACCATTGTGAGGTGGGGCCAGGACAAAGTGTCAAATGCCTTGTTAATGTCCAGGGACAGGTACATCGATTCCACAGAGCGCTTAAAGGCTAAATGTTGTAAATACAGAACCCTACCTATAGCATTGCTTGCTTGTCATCATGAAACAAAACTGACCTGTTCTTTCTTGATTAACCGGACTAAGAAGGTATTTAGTCAGTTTGCCAAGATTTTTGTAAGTATTTTCATGCCAATATATTAATGAGGGAAATGGGCCCAAAATTGGCCCAGGAGGAGTGGTCATAATCAGGCTTGGGAAGCATTACAATATCTGCAGTCAGTAAGTTCAGTGTTAGTGGTGTACCCTTTTTGATAGAATTATACAGGTTTTCCAAATGGGGAGCAAGGACATCCAGCAATTTCTTGTAATACAATGCCGTATACCTGTCGGGACCCGGTCGTTTGCTTTAATACATTGAAGGACCTCTGATACTTGGATATAGCGATCCATTAGAGTTTTATGAGATGATGATAATGTAGGCAAAGAGACGTTCTCTAGGAAGGCGGTGGCGTGTTTAGTAACCAGCTGAGCAGGAAGACGCATTTAGGATAGTAAGGCGATGCCGCATTCATGCAGGATTTTTTTGAGATTACTGGTAAGGACAATATGACGAGTACGCAGAGAGATTGGTTGGAATTTAGTGGCAAAAGCGCGTAGCCTATTAGCAAGTGCTTGTACCCGGTTTGTTAGCCTTTATGTCATTTTTAAAGTGCACATTATACTGCTCTGCAACTTTAGTTCAAGGCATCCCCAAAGCATGTTATTTATAGTAAATGGTTTGTGTATTTTTAGGTTGCCATTAAAATCTGCATTAAAAGACCTGCTTCCTGCTAAATGGTATATTTGTTGATAAAAGCTTGCAAATTGACCTTTAAACAGGCCAGAAAAAAAAAAGATTTAGCTCACGTTAACTTCAGTGGTGTTCAGCACTATGTTTGGGGAAAGTTGATTTTTTGCTGGGTTCACTGAACCTCCTGCGAAACTAACTTTGCTCAATTTCTTCACCCCTACTAGACACAAACAGGACAGACAGGGGTTTTAATACAATTATAAAAAGACCACAGAAGATACGACAATGTAAAACTGGCCTGTAGCAGGACATTTTTATTCAGGTATAAATAGCTTAACTGGTTTATGTCTAATATTATTGTGGCTAGGGGGTGCATTGAATTTGGGTGATAATTTAAGATGTTTAGGTGCAAACTATTTCAAATGATGAAGCGGTATGCTGCTCTGTCTGCCAAGCAACAGGCTCATAACAGCTCCCTGTATCCTTTCTCAGTGTTTTAACTACAAAAGACCTTTATCACCAAGTATGACTTGGTGATAAACCTAGTGGATGTTTTTCCACAGTTATCATGGTGATAAGACACTTTCAAACTTTTCACCATTTATTAAATAGGTACAGTACAATACTTTTACTTTCTGTGAACGTATCACTGAGAATTCACAGTAAGGAGAAGGGGCCAGATATTTCTTGTTTTGTCATTTCTACTTTACTTAGGAATTATTAAACACCGTAATATGGACTTAACATGATAATCAATGAAAAGTCTTATCAATGCTTATCACCATGCACAATAATGTTGACACTGTGCATTTTGCCCCCTATTAATCATTTCAATACACTGAGAAACAATTCACCCACTGCTGATAGCAATGTTGAAGAAACTTAGAAAATTTAGTGAGGCAGAAATGTAAAGCTAAAGAGTGAAGCTGTGTATTCACCTTGAGATTTTTTGGTCAACCTTACAAATCTCCACATCCACGCAAGCGATGTAGGAATCTTTCCCTCTGTAATCCTGTATCTTGACAGCAGGACACCCCCCCCCCCTTCCCTTCAGAGAACACAGATCGAATGTTGATTTTCCAGCAGGACTGTTTGACAGAAGATAGCTTCTGTTAAACAGACAGTAGTTAGCACAGAGCGAATTTCAGCAACAACCAGACCATTTTGGTCTATGTATAGCCTGCTTAAAGTGCAGTGCACTTACAACCATCATCATTCACATTACTGTTTACAAATCTGGAACTTCACCCAAAAGCGAAAGTTCCGCTTTAAGTCCACCTTCCTCCTCCTCTGCCATATTTAGGGGGGGGTGGAGTGGGGGGGAGTGGGTACCTAATTTTGAACTTCTCCTATTCTCTACCTCCCAGCAGTCTTCTGGGACATGTCACAGGTCCCAGAAGACTGTAGGACCATTCACAAATCTCAGCGTGGCTCATGCATGGGAAATGGCAGTCGGATGTGGAGCCAAAAGCAGTGTAGCTGGATGTCCACAGTTAGGAAGCTAGCACCAGGAACCCGAAGGCTAGTGAAGAATTGGCCCAGGTGAAGACGGCGCTGGACACAAGCAAGTGTCTTTTTATTAAAAGTCAGCAACTACAGGATTTATAGCTGCTGACTTTTAATATTTTTTTACAGACAAACTGCTCTAAGTCAGATCAGTAAGAGATGAATCCTGTCCTGATTGCATGCTACACATTACTACTCTGTATCTGTGTATACAGTCTAACACATTTCTAGTAGCAAATTAAGCATGTATACTTTGTTTAAGAAGAAGAATGTTATTTTGTTATACAATTTGCTCTATAGAAAGGCACTTGGTATGCCCAATTGTTAGAGAATTGTATGTGAACTGCTATTATTTTAATACTGCAAACAAAGTTATTATCAATGAAAAGAGAAATACGTATGCAGGTTTTTTTTACCTTCTTTTGTTTTATTTGAATACATGTTAATCTGATCAACAGTGATCAAATGCTAGTGAAGATCTTCATTTCTTTGAAGCTAGAAAGATAAATGAATAATCCTTCAAAACAATATAAGGATGTAATTCATGGGCTTTAAAACAGTGGAAGTCATTGTGAAGATGGATTTAAGATGTTTCTTGTTTTAACATGGTACAAGTAGGTCCAGGATAAAGGCATGAATTGATATATTTATATATTTAATGTAGATTATTAGTGGAAGAAGAGTCAGCCTAAGGTCTAAAAGATATATTTCTAGTAGATATCAAGACCCTGTGTTACAATGACTCTCATCAAAGTTGACACTTAGGGGTGTATTTATATAAAAAAAATTGCAAACTGTTTGTTCTTCAAAACTGCATGTAAATTTGTTCTTGATGTCAAAATACACGTGAAACATGTCATAAAAATATGAAGGCTGTCAAGTTGAAGTAATTTTGTAATAATAGTAATATTGTAGTTGCTGTGGTTTCAATATGATCTTCTGACTTTACTGACCCAGAAAATGGATGCAGCAAGTGAAATCAAGCTTCAGATTTGCATACGTGTTCCAAATAAAGTTAGGAACAGAATGCATGAGATCTTTATGACAGACAGGAAATTAGCAAATTAGAAAAGAGGTCAGCAATAGTATTCTATATACACCGTGTTCCAAATTATTATGCAAATTATATTTTTCTCATTTACCTAAATAATTGATGTAAATAACAGACAGCATAATTCTCATGTTATCAACTATTAAGAGTACAATTCAAATTTTATTGAACAAACCTCCTAATGATAACAGTATTTTTATTAAACATAAAACACTTACAATGCACTGTTCCAAATTATTACACACAGTAAGTTTTAAAACACTTTATAGGTTGTAAAGAACTGAAAATTGTCATTTGTTGTGTTTGCAGCATATTTACTGAAATCAAAAGCTATTTCAATCAAACTTTTAACAACATTTTAACTTTTTAAACATTTTAACAGGTCACGTTACATTGTAACATAGGACCCCTTAATTGATAGCAGCTTCACAAGTCTTGCATCCATTGAACTTGTGAGTTTTTGGACAGTTTCTGCTTGAATTTGTTTGCAAGATGTCAGAATAGCCTCCCAGAGCTTCTGTTTGGATGTAAACTGCCTCCCACCCTCATAGATCTTTTGCTTGAGGATGCTCCAATAGGATTGAGGTCAGGGGAGGATGGAGGAGGCCACAATATGACTTTCTCTCCTTTTATCCCCATAACAACCATTGATGCAGAGGTATTCTTTGCAGCATGAGATGGTGCATTGTCATGCATGAAGAAGATTTTATTACGGAAAGCATAGTTCTTCCTCCTGTACCAGGGAAGAAAGTGGTCAGTCATAAACTCCACATACTTTGCAGAGGTCATCTTTACACCTTCGGGGACCCTAAAGGGGCCGACCACCTCTGTTCCCATGATTCCGGCCCAAAACATGACTCCACCACCGCCTTGCTGACGCCGCAGCCTTGTTGGAACAGGGTGGCCGTCCACCAATCATCCACTACTCTAACCATCTGGACCATCCAAAGTTGCATGGCACTCATCAGTAAACAGGACTATTTGAAAATTAGTCTTCATGTATTTTTCTGCCCAATGCAGCCGTTTCTGCTTGTGAGCATTGGTTAGTGGTGGCCGAATAGAAGGTTTATGCACAGTTGCAAGACTCTGGAGGACTCTTCACCTTGATGTCCATGGGACTCCAGAGGCACCAGCAACTTCAAATATCTGTTTGCTGCTATGTAATGGTATTTTAGCAGCTGCTCTCTTGATCCGATGCATGGATCTGGCAGAAATCTTCCTCAATGTGCCTTTATCTGCATGAACCCGTCTGTGCTCTGAATCAGCCACAAATCTCTTAATAGTGCGATGATCACGCTACATTTTCATGAAATATCTAATGTTTTCATACCTCGTCCAAGGCATTGAACTATTTCACTCTTTTTGGCAGCAGAGAGATCCTTTTTCTTCCCCATATTGCTTGAAAATGGTGCTCTGCTTAATAATGTGGAACACCCTCCTTTAGTAGTTTTTCCTTAAATTGGGCTCACCGGCCAATCTAATTATCACAGGTGTCCGAGATTGTTTTCAGTGATCAAAAGAACCCTGACACACAATGCCATCCATGAGTTACACTGAAAAACAAAATATTTCATCTTTGTGACACTTAAATAGAATTTGCATAATAATTTGGAACACGGTGTATTTCTCTTAATACAGGAAACTTTTAACAATTCTGTTGATAGGACTTGTCTCCCATTTTTCACCTCAGATAGCTGGACCATTTTTGCAGTTTTTCACTTTTTTTGCTATTTTTTGTTATTTCAGAAATTTAAATAAATAAATGCCCCCTCATCCCTCTCCTTCTTTAACTGCTTGCTGCATGCCCACAGTACATTTACTGTGGGCGGGCTGTACAACCAGGTTGGATCTTCTGGGTTTGGGTTTTGTGAAAGCGTGCCCCCTGTTGACCCTTGCTGTCACTGGCTAGAGTATGGTTTTGTCAGCAGGTCCCGGCCAATGATTTATGGATGAGAATTGCTGTTTGGCTGTAGCCAATCACAGCACAGAGTCTTGTGTTTACAAACACACAGGGCTATATACAAATATCAGTGACCTGGCTGTTTCTTCTGCACGCAAAACAGGGAGAAAAAGCAATCAGATCTCTTAGTAAAAGCAGCACATATTACACATGTTGCACTTCTTCGGCACATGGTTAACCCCTTGATTCTCCTTGATTGTAACCCCTTCCCAGCCAGTGTCATTTGTAGAGTGACAGTATACAGTATTATATCTAACTACTATATTAGTGTCATGATTGATGTCAGTGTAATTTAGTCAGTTAGTGTACCTCCCAGCAAGGGTCTGTTAGTGCCAGATTGCACGCCACACTATTACAGTCCAACTATAAGCCACTGATCACCGCCATTACCAGTATAGTGTCATAACTGCATAAATTCCAGTATAAACAGTATACCATTGTTTGTAGAAGCTATAACTTTCACACAAGCCAATCAATATACACTTATTGTTTTTTTTTTCTTTTTTACCAACGTATCAGAATATGTTTTGGCCTAAATTCATTAAGAAATGTTATTTTTTAATTTTTTTATTGGATTTTTTTTAAAAGAGAAAGTAGAAAATATTGTTTTTTCTAAATGTTCTGTCTTTTTTCATTTATATATAAAAAATAAAAACCCAGTGATGATCAAAAGAAACCTCTGTTTGTGTGTAAAAAATTATAAACATTTTATTTGGGTACAGTGTTGCATGACCACACAATTGTCAGTTAAATAGCACATTGCTGAATATCACAAAATGTCCTGGTGACGAAGGATCAAAATCCCAATAAGTGTATATTAATTTGTTTGTGTGAAAGTTATAATGTCTACAAACTATGGCATACATACTGGAATTTACACAGGTATTATTATTTATTATTATTATGCAGGATTTATATAATGACAACAGTTTGTGCAGTGCTTTATAACGTCAGGGCAAACAGTACAGTTACAACACAATTCAATACAGGAGGAATCAGAGGGTCCTGCTCATTAGAGCTTACAATCTAAAAGGGGAGAGTCAAGTGATACAAAAGGTAATAACTATGGGAGATGAGCTGATGGAGAAAATACAGTACATGTACAGTTGCTGTAGGCAGGATAGGCTTCTCTGAAGTGAAACTTTTTCAGGGATTTCTTAAATGTGAACAGAGTAGGAGATAGACACATTGGGGTAGAAGTCCTGGAGGTGAGCATGGGTGGAGCTGACAAGGGAACTAGAGAGCAAGAGGTCTTGGGAGGAATGAAGAGAGTGATTTGGTTGGTAGTTTGAGACTAGGTTACTGATGTAGCTGGGGGCAGAGTTGTGGATGGCTTTGTAAGTTGTTGCTAGTATTTTGAATTTCATTTGTTGGGTGAGTGGCAGCCAATGCAGGGATTGGCAGAGAGGGGTGGCAGATACTAAACGGTTGTTAAGGTGGATGAGCCTGGCAGCAGTATTCATGGTGGACTGGAGGAATAGCCTATGTAAAGGTAAGCCAATGAGGAGGGAGTTACAGTAGTTGAGGCAAGAGATAACCTGGGAGTGAATTAGGAGCTTTGGGCTGTCATTGGTTAGGAAGGGTCATATTTTGGAGATGTTGCAGAGGTTAAGACAGAAAGCTTTGGAAAGTGATTGGATGTGGGGCCGAAAGGAGAGTTCAGAGTCCAAGATTACACCTAGAACCCTGGCATGCGTGGATGGTTTGATGATTGTGCCATTGATCTTGATAGAGAAGTCAGGGGAAGGGGCAAATGGGGGAGGAAATATTAAAAGCTCAGTTTTGGATAGATTGACTTTGAGGAAGTGATGTGACATCCAGACTAATATGTTGGTCAGTAAGTTTGTGGTGTGTGAAAAGACTGATGTTGTAAGTTGAGGGGTAGAAAGACATATTTGGGTGTCATCAGCGTAGAAATGATATTGAAAGCCATTGGAGGCTATTAGCTGACCCAGGGAGGAGGTGTAAATTGAGAATAGTAGAGGTCAACGAACAGAACCTTGGAGACCTGGCGGAGAAAGGAAGAGGAGAGGAGGAAGTAGACTAGTGAGTGACACTGAAGGTGTGGTGGGATAGATGGGATGAGAACCAACAAAGAGCACAGTCATGGAGACCAAAGAAGTAAAGTTTTTTGAGGAAGACGGGGTGGTCAACTATATCAAAGACAGCCGAAAGGTCCAGAAGTAGGACTAGAGAATAGTGTCCATTGGTTTACTGTTAGTAAATAATTTGTGAGTTTTAGGAGAGCAGTTTCTGTGAAGTGTTGAGGGTGAAATCCAGACTTAAAGAGATCAAGAAGGTTATTCTTAATGAAGTGGTCACTCAGTTAGTTGTAGACCAGGTGTTCAAGTAGTTTGGAGGAAAAGGGGAGTAAGGAGATGGAGCATAGATTGTTAAGATTGGTGCAGTCCAAGGAAGGTTTTTTAAGTATGGGGGTGACTTGTGCATGTGTTGGAGAAGATGCCAGAAGAGAGGGAGAGATTGAAGATGTGAGTTAAAGAATGTAGGATAGAGCCAGAGAGTGTCTGCAGTGTTTGAGAAGGAATAGGGTCTAGGGGACAGGCGGTTAGATGGGCATTAGAAAAAAGTTAGCAACCTTGTCTATATTATTATTATTATACAGTATTTATAAAGCGCCGATAGTTCGCTCAGCGCTGTACATTACAAAGGGGGACAGAACATGTGACAGAACAATAACAATACAATGCAAAACATGAGGGGATTGAGGGCCCTGCTCTTTTGAGCTTACAATCTAGGAGGGAGGGGATGGTGGTACAGGAGGAGATAGCTGTGGGGAATGGAGTGGTAGGAAGAGTGGAGGAGGTCGGCAAGTTATCAGGGGGTGGGGTAGGCTTCCCTGAAGAGATGGGTTTTCAGGGTGCGCCTAAAGGAGAGGAGAGTAGGTGATAATCTAATGGGTTGGGGCAGGGAGTTCCAGAGGATGGATGACACCCTGGAGAAGTCCTGGAGGCGGGCATGGGAGGAGGAGACCAGGG
The DNA here is from genome assembly GCF_062004578.1 of Staurois parvus. Classification (NCBI taxonomy): domain Eukaryota; kingdom Metazoa; phylum Chordata; class Amphibia; order Anura; family Ranidae; genus Staurois; species Staurois parvus. The sequence continues at coordinate 4,941,189 of NW_028318646.1, read as the reverse complement.
AACTAGAGAGAAGGAGGTCTTGTGAGGAGTGGAGTGTGCATGCTGGGCGGTACTTGGATATTAGGTCAGTGATGTAGTTCGGGGCAGTGTGGTGGACGGCTTTGTACATCAGTGTTAGGAATTTGAATTTGATCCGTTGCACAATCGGAAGCCAGTGGAGGGATTGGCAGAGGGGGGTGGCGGAGATGGAGCGGTTGGAAAGGTGAATGAGTCTGGCTGCCGTATTCAGGATCGATTGAAGTGGGGATACCCAGCGGCGAGGCAGGCCAGTAAGGAGGGAGTTGCAGTAATCGAGTCGTGATATGATGAGGGAGTGGATGAGCTGTTTAGTGGTTTCTGGGGTTAGGAACGTGCAGATTTTGGCGATGTTGCGGAGGTGGAGTCTGCACAAGCTTGTTAAAGATTGGACTTGGGGCTGGAAGGATAGGTTGGAGTCCAGAATGACACCAAGTACTTTGGCCTGCGGGGCGGGTTTGATGGTGGCGTTGTTGGACATGATGGAGAAGTCAATGGGGGGTGGTGTCCGGGCTGGGGGGAAGACAAGAAACTCAGTCTTGGAGAGGTTCAGTTTAAGGAAGTGGAGCGACATCCAGTCAGATATGTCGCTCAGTAGGTGTGTGATTCGGGCAGAGACTGAGGGGGTGAGGTGGGGGGTTGAGAGATAGATTTGTGTGTCGTCGGCATATAGGTGGTAGTTGAAGCCGTGAGAGTGTATGAGTTGGCCAAGGGAGGAGGTGTAGATGGAAAAGAGAAGGGGCCCGAGGACAGAGCCTCGAGGGACCCCAACAGAGAGGGGGATTGAGGGGGAGGTGGTAGCATTATAGGTAATGCTGAAAGAGCGTTGTGACAGGTAGGATGAGAGCCAGGAGAGAGCAGAATCTCTGAGGCCGAGGGAGTGTAGTTTTTTGAGGAGGAGGATGGGGTGGTCAACTGTGTTGAAGGCCACAGAGAGGTCAAGGAGTAGGAGCACTGAATAGTGGCCATTAGCTTTGGCGGTTAGCAGGTCATTGGAGAGTTTGAGTAAGTTTCGGTGTAGTGTAGGGGACAGAAGCTGGACTGTAGGGGGTCGAGGAGGTTGTTGTCGTTGAGGTGAGAGCATAGGCAGGTATAGACTAGGCGCTCGAGGAGTTTGGATGTAAATGGGAGCAGGGAGATGGGTCTGAGGTTGTTCGGGTCATTGGGGTCCAGGGAGGGCTTTTTAAGTATGGGGGTGATGTGTGCATGTTTCAGAGGGGAGGGGAAAGTGCCAGAGGAGAGGGAGAGATTAAAGATGTGGGTGTGGGAGCGTAGGATGGAGGGGGAGGGAGGTCATAGGAGTTGTGAGGGGATAGTAGCAGGGTTGAATAAGGGTAGTGTTGAGTGTACCTGTGGACATGGGGTGTTAAGTTGGGGGGATATCTGTAGAGTGGAGATTTTATCACAAGTTGCATCAACCTTATTTTTGAAGTGACTAGCAATGTCCTGGGCAGTGAGTAAGTTAGTGGGTGAAGGTGGTGGAGGATGAAGTAGAGAGTTAGAGATAGAGAAGTGTTGATGGGGACTGGATGAGAAGGTGTTAATGAGAGTAATAAAATAGGTCTTCTTGGCAGTGTGAAGGCAAGAATTGTGGAAGGCAGTTTTATATTTGTTGAAGTCTTTATGAGACTCAGTCTTATGCCACAGATACTCAAGAGCGCGGATACATTTTTTGAGACTTCTGGTGTCATCTGTTTGCCAGGATTGTGGGGGTTAGGGCCAGATTCTGTGTGTAGTGAGAAGGGCAAGCTTGTCCAGGGGGGAGGAAAGGGATCTATTGTAGACAGAGGTGGCTAGATTGGGGTAGGATAAGGGTGAGATTGTGTCATAGAGGTGGTCAGTAGCAGAATAGGGAAGAAAAGTGACGAAGGTCTCTATGGGTAATTGTTAGGTAGTTGGAGGGCGAGGTGGTGGAAGACAGAGAGAGAGTGAAACTAATAAGGTGGTGATCAGAGAGAGGAAAAGGATTGTTGAAGGGGTTGGATGGAGTGCATAGGTATGAGAATACAAGGTCAAGAGTGTTGCCATCAGAGTGAGTAAAAACATGTACCTACTGCTTCAGGTCAAATGAGGAGGTTAGACTAAGGAGTTTAGAAGTAGCGGGAGTGTTAGTATTAACAGTAATGTTGAAGTTGCCTAGAATGATTGTGGGAATTGCAGAAGAGAAAAGGTAGGGTAGCCAGGCAGAGAAGTCATCAAAGAAAGTTGATACTAGTCCTGGGGGCCAGTAGATCACAGCAATTCTTAAAAAAATTGAAGAAAATAGCCTTATACAGTGAGCTTCAAATGATGAGAGGGACAGAGAGGCAGGAAAGTGAAGAAACTAAAAGGTGCTCTGTGGGGATAGGAGGATTCCCACTACACCTCTCTTGAGTCCACTGGGTCTGGGGGAGTCCAGAGAAGGCCACCATGGGAGAGGGAAGCAGGAGAGGCAGTGTCAGATTCATAAAGCCAGGTTTCAGTGACAGCAAATAGATCAAAGGAGTTAGTGACAAAGAGGTAATTTGTTGGTGAGTTTGTTGCAGACAGACCAGGCATTCCAGAGGGCACAGGAGAAGGGGAGAAGCTATGCGTTTATACTGGTAATGGTGGTGATCAGCGACTTATAGTGGGACTGCCATAGTGTGGTGGACAATCTGGTGCTAGTTGACGCTGGTTGGGAGGGACACTAACTGACCAACTGACACTGACATCAATAGTGACTCTAATGCAGTGATCATTGCTAATACTGTACACTGTCACTGTATTAATGACATTGGCTGGGAAGGAGTTAACATTTAGGGGCAATAAAGGGGTTAACTGTGTGCCTAACAATGTGGATCACTGCCCATCTGCAGTAAAAACACAGAGGGTGGTTAAAAATTAGAGGGTCTTCAGATACCAGCTCCCCCAAGTGAATAAGTACAAAAAAGTAAACAGTATATACAGACACTACACACTTTTAAAAGTCCTTTATTTAAAAGAGTCCCACAATGTAAATTTATCATCAATCCCAGTGATGCAGATCCTCCTAAATCATTATGAATGTTGCCCACATAAGGGGAGGAATGGTATCTTCTGCAAACTGAAACCAGGTTCGTGTTGCTCATCCCTACTCAAGACCTAGCACTCAGTCAATGGAAAGAAGATCAGTTAATGCTAATTCACTGATCTCCTCCATTTGTCCATGCAATTAAGCTGGCAGCAGCAGGGTTGTCAGCAAGGACACTGGAAATAGGTCTGCAACTAGGGGTGGACTGACCATTTGGAAACTCGGGCACTGCCCAAGGGCCCGGGGTCAGTAGGGGGCCCCATGAGGTGCCCCTGGTACCTTTTTCATAGGCTTTTTTGAGTTTGGGCAAGCACACAGGGGCCCCATGATCCCCTATTGCTCGGGGACCCCATGAGTTGTCAGTCCACCCCTGTTGCTAACTGAAGCAGGAGGAAGCGGATAGAGCCTTTACCACTAGAAAGTTAAACCAATTAGGCTCTGGGCAGTTGTAACAGATGTTATGGTGGGATTTTTATTAATGGCCAGGTTCCTGGCACCTTTACATTCTGAGCCCATGGTTACTAAAGTGACAATTAACTTACAGTTTGAGAAAATGCATCCAACATAAGTCATACTGATGAAGTGCTACAAAAGATGTACCAATTTTATACATACATTGCTGACAGAGAAAGGCTTAAAAGACATTAGAAATAAATCTTAAATGGATTACATGTACTTAACTAAAGCCTTGTGTATTCTTTTTTTCAAATACTGTCTTCAACTTTTTTATCTATTCTTACAATCTCAGTACAACTGAGCTCCTCTAGCCTTTTCCAACTACTTCCCATCTACATGCACTCAGCCTCACTAGAAAATCATTTCTCGGGTGTGACTTTCTGATAGTGACTATGGTTGACAATGCCTGCCCAGCATGTGCTGGCATAGGGGCCTATAGCCTTTACCAGGGACTCATTTGACGGTGTGACAAGCAGATTGTGCTCCTGTGCTGTCAGATGGAGGACAACTAGTTGCTGCCATTAAAACCCTTTGACTACACAGATCTCCATTTTATTGATTATGAGACTTTGGAAATAAAATGGCTGATTGGGCAAATGGAAACGCACTCTCAACTAAGGTTTTGTACTTCCTGAACGTATTGCAGGAAATCTTAGTGGGTCAAATGGGAAGCAAAGCTCTGTTGGATCTACTTATTTCAAATAACATGAGGCATCCTGTAGTAATTATGTTTGTGGTTAATTGCATCCTGGTGGGGAACAAATATAGAAGAACAAAAGTTAAACCTGGGTGGTGAACTTCTAGGTCAACAAACATATAAAGCAGAGTAAATGGCATTTAAAAAACGATGAGACAGAAGGGCCAACTTCAGCATTTCAGGGCTGCAAGGAATACAATATGAAATGCAAAAGTGAGATAAGGGAAAATAGATTACCAAAAAACATACTGCGGAAGAAAGAAAAAAGAAACCCCAAAAACTCTTTAAATATATCAATAGTAAAATCGTTAAAAACATAACACATAGGCTCTATAAAAGGTGTACAGGAGAAGTTGATTCCAATTGACAGGGAGAAGGAAGATATATTTAATACATTCGTATCTTCTGTTTTTAGAGAAGAGATGGATTTAATAATCACAACAGTAAAATTAATGACAGTGGACTTAGGATAACTCTGTAGCTGACTGAAATACAGGCTCAAAAAAGACTAAAAATACCTTATTACAAACCTCCAGGGCCAGTTGGCTTACACCTATGAGTCCTCAAGGAGCTTAGACAAGGTATAGCTAGACAACTACTTACTGACAACTTACTCAGTACTTACTTACCTTAATGACTGGAATTGACAAAAAGCAAATGTAATCCCAATTTTCAAAAAAGGTCCTGAGTTGTATACCAGGTCAGACTAGTCAGCCTTCCTGACCATACAGTTCTCACCAAACATTTAATGTACAAATTAAGGTCCACTGACATTGAAGAACTTGTGTGTACATTGAGAAAATGTGTCCAGAGGGTAAAGATAAATGGCTTATTTTCTGAATGGTCTATGGCAGTGAGCAAAATGCCATACAGTTTGTTCCTGGGACTAATTCAGTTCATCTTCTTTACAAATGACATAGAGATGAGAATAAGTAGTCCAAGATCAGTGTTTGTTGATGATACCAAGTTATCTAGGGCAGGGGTCTCCAAACTTTCTAAAGAAAAGGCCAGCTTACTGTCCTTTAGACTTTGGGGGGGGGGGGATGTCCCTAGTGGGAGTACGCAATTCCAGATCTTTTCTATTAGGCAGAGAAATAGTTAGTGTCAGTGGGAGAATAGTGTCCCATTGTTGGTGTCAGTGGCAGGAATTATGCCCTATTGTTACTGTCAATGGCAGGAATAATGCCTCAAGTGCCGAATAAAGGCAAGCAAAGGGCCACATCTGGCCCCAGGCCCACAGTTTATAGACCACTGGTGTAGGGTATACTTTGCAAGAGGACACAGACTCTCTACAAGAAACTCTTGTTAAAACTGAGGGGTGGGCTGTCATGTGGCAGATGTGGTTCAATATTGAGAAATATAAAGTTATGCACTTGGGAGCTAAACATATGCTCACAGGCTACTCATTAAGAGATATTTCTTTGGGGAAAATGGGGATGGAAAAAGATCTGGTGGTCTTTGTAGACCATAGACTGAGCAATAGCATGCAATTCCAGAAGACTACTATCATGCATTAAAAAGGTATTTGCTCAAGGGATAAAACTATAATTTTACCACTTTACAAAGCACTGGTTTGGCCTCTTCTTCAGTATGCAATTTTGTTTTGGTTATCAATCCTCACGAAAGATGTCCTTGAATTAGACAGAGTTCAAAAAAGGGCAAAAAATGAATAAGGGCACTGTAGGATCAACGTTATGAGAAAAGGTTAAAGAAACCAAACTTAGTCATTCTGGAAAAAAAGCACTTTAGAGGGAATATGATAAAATTGTACAAATTTATTAATGGTGACTACAATATTGGAAAAAAACTATTCAATATAAGGAATCTAAAGAAGACACATTGCCATAGCATGAAGCCAGACAAAAGAACGATTTAATCTTAAACTAAAACTGTCTTTAGTCAACCTTACCAACTATGTATCTATATATATATATGTAACCATTGATGGTTAAAGCAAAAGCAAATGCAACCATACACTGGAAATAAATTAAAAGTCCCAAAAGCATTCTGGCCTGTCCAATTCAATAACATGTTTAGATTTACCATGCACACCACTGCAGGCCACACAATTGTTTCTCCCACCAAAGCTGGTGCCATCTTGGATTAATCCCAGGTCAGGCTTCTTAGTTTCATGCTTTATCAAATCTGGCACATGCCCAGTTATACAGAACCATGCTCTGCTATGAAGCAACTATTGCCTCCAGATAACAAGTCACATGAGAGCAGGTGTCTGTGTTGTTGGGAGGGCCTGACATTTTACCAGCAAGATTTTCTGTTGATTCTGGCACTGCAAGGATGCAGAGAAAGTTGCTAAGACTGCGCATGCTCTGCTTCACATCATAATCTGAAGAACAAGAGGTAAATCCAAAACGGTATTGATTTAGAGGGCTTTGAAAGTATACATAGAGATTAAGGTGCATTTTCATAAAGGACAAAGTTTCAATGTAGAATTTGCTTCCATCTTGAAGCTGAACTCCTGGATGCTCTCAAATTTTCATTAATAGGTCCTTTTCCCAGCAACAACAAACAATAGTATTTTGTCCCCTTTACCTAATTTTACTTGAATCAACATTTTAAAAGTTAATAACAAAATCTAGAACACGGAGACATGACCTCAAACTAACTGAAGGAGAGTTCAAAACTAATCTTAGAAAGTATTATTTTACTGAAAGGGTAGTTGATGCTTGAATTAAACCTCCAGCAGAGATTGTGAACCAATCAACGGTTAATGTATGTTGTAGAGATCCGAGAATGGGAGTGGTTGAGACGTTTTGCAAAGCACAGTGGGCAGGGCTGACAAAAAGTAATCCACAAAAATGCACACAACAGGGCTAAATAGCTATATTTCTGGCAGATCAATAGGTATATTCCTATATTGTAGGGGTTTTAAAGCAATAAACATAAGAAAATGTAAAAATATTGCAGAGATGTATTGCCAAGTTTTTTTTGTATTTTGCCTTGACATATGCTTTAACGTTTCCCAATTATTTGGAGTGGACCTCCAATGTGTGACATTTGAAGAAAAGGGCTTCTCTGCAGCCTTTTTTTTAAATTGGCACACTACAATGCACAGCATGCGTGCACTGCAGCATGGTTGAATTGTCATCTACTGTAGTTGCGTGTTGAGGTGCCATTTTAAATGAATGGCACCACAAAGCTCCCCACAAAGTTCTGTGAATTACTGTGCATCACAGTGTAATTCTTAGCTTAAAAAAAATTTACAGATATTATGTAACAGTAATTATGGGAAAGATATGTATTAAAACACTTTGTCATTTCATTGATATTAGGACTTTAGCATCCTAGGTGTAATGGTTTGGAAATCTGAAACTGCAAGGGTAATAACTTTCATAAAGAACAAATGTTCCACAAAACAATTGCCTTGCATTATACACTGCAAAATGTGAAAATCATAAATATGTTTTCAGCCATGAACATTGTTGTCCTTGTAACTTCTGTTTTGTCAGACATGACTAAACTGGGTATCTTATCATCACAACTGTCAAAATATCACTCTATAGCTTGATTTGCCAACTCAATGTCGCTTTCCCAAACAAATACAACTATCTGCATTTTTGTAAATTCCTCTGTTTGTTCAGATAGAGGCACATGGAGCAAAAATGTAAGTATTACAAAAGGAAAAAAAACCTCAGCACTTTAATTTCAAACAATATAAAATCTGTAAAATAATGTAAAAACAGAATTTTTGTTAATATTATATCTTAAAAATATTAATCAATAATTATGTGATTAGTTCTATTTGGGAAATATAAATGTTGCTTTCTAAAAACACTGTCTGGGGTATTCTATAAAGCATTTATTACACTTTTCTGGCAGTAGGTCCCTTTAAAACTATCTGCACCTAATTTATGCAAATATTTGTGTTAGTTTCATTAACAGTACTGACAGCTGTGACAAATGCAAGTAGTTCAAAACAATGAAAATAGTACCCTCTCAAATGCCCCATAAACCTGTATCTTTTGGATTGGCATGTGGATATACTGCTGCAAAACAGCCAGAATCAGCTAGTCTGTCTCCAATAGACTTCAACAAAATGGTGACAGTCTGCACACAGACACTGACTCCCTGTTGCATGAGTGTAAATAGAATAGGTAAAAGATGCCTTCAGGTCCTGTTCTCCACCTGTAGAGAACTCCTCATTTTGTACTTTTAAGAACCTCTACGATTAAGATCCAAAAAGGACAAAATGCATCTCAGGAGTTTTCTACAGTTTGAGAACAGGAGCTGAAGCAATCTTTTACCCATTCCATTCATACTCATGGAGTATGGAGTTAATGTCTGTGCAGATGGAAGCCATTTTGATGAAGTTCAGGTAGTTCTTACTACTGCCACTTTACTAACCTGTCACTATGACTGCATTAGATTATTTAAAAAATTACCACCAGTTCGCAGATTAGGAAATTGGCAGTAAATTGAAACCAAGTCTGAGTTAGTGTTTCTAGAAATGCCAGTGCTCAGAGTGGGGCATGTTTGTGCTGGGAAGTTGCCATCAATATGACAACTTCCTGCACAGGGCTCTATCCCCAGCCCCATTCAGCTGTCCCATGTGAAAAGTGAATTTAAACAAAGCTGGGGATACTGGCTGATGTCATTATCCAAATATGGCAATGCCCATGTTTGGGAAATGCTGAGTGTCAGGACCTGGACCACTTGCTGGTAGCACTTGCTTCCCAGTTTCCAGTGTCCACCAGTGGGTGCCTCCCAGCAGCCAGCAGGTTCCATTATTCAGTTTACACTTGATGCTTGCTTCTGGGAGGGTATCTAGGTCCTCCCCTACTAGTGCCTCTTGCTCAAGTGTTTTGCTGCTGCCAGATTCTGTTTTCCATTGATCCTTTTCTTGTTCCTGCTCCTGCCCTATATCCTGCCTTGTGCCTGCTCTCTTGTTTCTGATCCCAGTTGGTTCCCCTTCTAATCTGCTCCCTTCACCTTCTGTTTTCCCATGCTTTTCTGTGTTCCTCATTTTGAATATATTGCATGGAGTTTTTCTTAGTTAGGCCTTCTGTTTATTAGGTTGATTGGTTAGGTATTCTGTCAATGGGGATTTAGTTGACTTATATTTTTATGTTTTCTCTGGACTGTGTGAATGGATTTTGTTTCACTGTAAATTAATCTCACCTAAAGCATACACAGTCTGGTCCCAGTTTCCTGACTGTAACCATGCAGATCTGGTCAGCCCTGCTTTGGATTTCTGATAATGAGTCATATAGGAGGTGCAACTGATGGAGAACTAGTCTCCATTGTTACAGTACTTGTTGAGAGGGGAGGCATGATGGGGAACTGAGAGACTGGTTCCCATCTGGTTCGCTTGCCTTTGATTGAAAAAAAACTGACAGGTTCTAGGAACTAATTTCTCAGTTCCCCATCAGGTCCCACCCATCACTCTTTTCTGTGTGAAGGGTGCGTAGTTGAGGAGGAAATTCACTAATGCAGAGCTGCACTGAGGACAGAGCTTCCTGTATGAACATTATAGCCTCAGTGCTGCCATCTCCTAAGAGAAAATCATGTACCTTTTCCCTGCAGTACATGAATCTGGGGCAAACACTGACGATTTCAGTGTGGAGGTGTTACAGAATTCTAAAGAATTCCAAAAACACTCCATGAGTCTGAACTTCTGACTGCTGCAGTTGGAAGCTATTAACCTATTGATGATATTACTACTGTCACTAAATGAAGCTTTCATCCACCCACCCACCATCTTGTTTCAAAATGTACCAAGTAGGTGGGAATCTCAGGTGATGTCATTGATCAAATATGGTTATGCGGATTTTAGTTCAATGACATTAGCCAGCTTTTCTGACATTTAGTTGCTGGATGAGGAACTGTAATTTTTGACAAGGGTGTGCAGAAGAATATAATCATAGTAGTTCATCATATTTGTATTGGAGAGTCTTTGGGTGTTGTTCATTGTGACTGATGATGGATCTACATCACTAGACAACAAGAATGGCACTGGTTCCACATGGTAGGACAAGGGGCTTACAGATTCTGATAAGCTCCATGCAAAATTCCACATCCACAGGACCAGGAAAGTGGGAATGAGGTTTATGTCCTTATCAATATAGGGGCAAAAAAGGGCCTTGGCAAAGTACCACTCAATGCTGAAGACATGTGGCCTGGTATGGTTTAGGAGGGGGCTGCATGCTTCTTTCCTTTTCTCTTTTCTGTCCAGCAATACTGCATGCCTAGATAAGGGTCTGCTATGGATTTTGTGAGGTATTCATGCTATTTTTATGCATGGGTCCATCCTTAAAAGTCCTCACTAGACCCCTATATGAGATTAAGTTGTAGTATGAAGTTTTAGAGGTACCCACCTCTTTTTTTTTATTGCATAAGGTCCCCCTTTAAAGTTATTACCATACCCCTATTTAGGATAAAGGCTTGGTATTGAATTTTGGGGGGAAGGAATGCACATCGCTTTTTGCGTTTGTTTTTCTTTTTTTCCTGCATGTCATGTTGTCTAGGATCCCTCAGGATGAGAGGAGGGGGACAGGGTGTATGAGCTCTGCCCCTTCTATCCTGGCCGCCCGGTCTTATTACCTGAATAAGGGTTTTGCATGGCTTTTTAAGGGGGTCCTCACAACTATGGCTGGATCTAAGGGGTTACTAGGGTGGGCTGCACCCCCAGATTTCTGTTGTTCCCCCCTGGCTGGCTGCGTTCCTTCCCCCATTCCTACATTCAGGGCAAGGACATGAATGTGCAGCCTGGTGTAGTGTTCAGTAAAGACAGTGGACAGGGGAGAGGCTGTGATGTGCTTCCCCCCCTCCTGTCAGTGGAGCACTTTTCCACACAGCACCATGTGCTAGGTGGGGGGATATACAGTCATGGCCGAAATTGTTGGCACCCTTGATATTTCTCCAGGAAATCATGTATTTCTCACGAAACGTATTGCATTAACACATGTTTTGCTATACACATGTTTATTCCCTTTGTGTGTATTGGGACAAAACAAAAAAAGGGAGGAAAGAAAGCAAATTCGACATAATGTCACACAAACCTCCAAAAATGGGCTGGACAAAAGTATTGGCACCCTTTCACAACTGCGGATAAATAAGAATGTTACAAGCATGTGATGCTCCTGTAAACTCACCTGGGGCAAGTAACAGGTGTGGGCAATATAGAAATCACACCTGAAAGCAGATAAAAAGGAGAGACGTTCACTTAACCTTTGCATTGTGTGTCTGTCTGTGCCACACTAAGCATGGACAACAGAAAGAGGAGACGAGAACTGTCTGAGGACCTGAGAACCAAAATTGTGGCAAAATATCAACAATCTCAAGGTTACAAGTCCATCTCCAGAGAACTAGATTTGCCTTTGTCCACAGTGCGCAACATTATCAAGAAGTTTGCAACCCATGGCACTGTAGCTAATCTCCCTGGTCGTGGACGGATGAGGAAAATTGATGAAAGATTGCAACGCAGAATAGTCCGGATGGTGGATAAGCAGCCCCAAACATGTTCCAAAGACATTCAAGCTGTCCTGCAGGCTCAGGGAGCATCAGTGTCAGCGCGAACTATCCGTCGACATTTAAATGAAATGAAACGCTATGGCAGGAGACCCAGGAGGACCCCACTGCTGACACAGAGACATAAAAAAGCAAGACTACAGTTTGCCAAAATGTACTTGAGTAAGCCAAAAGCCTTCTGGGAAAACGTCTTGTGGACAGATGAGACCAAGATAGAGCTTTTCGGTAAAGCACATCATTCTACTGTTTACCGAAAACGGAATGAGGCCTACAAAGAACAAAACACAGTACCTACGGTAAAATATGGTGGAGGTTCAATGATGTTTTGGGGTTGTTTTGCTGCCTCTGGCACTGGGTGCCTTGACTGTGTGCAAGGCATCATGAAATCTGAGGATTACCAAAGGATTTTGGGTCGCACTGTAGGGCCCAGTGTCAGAAAGCTGGGTTTGCGTCCAAGATCCTGGGTCTTCCAGCAGGACAATGACCCCAAACATACGTCAAAAAGCACTCAGAAATGGATGGCAAAGAAGCGCTGGAGAGTTCTGAAGTGGCCAGCAATGAGCCCAGATCTAAATCCCATTGAACACCTGTGGAGAGATCTTAAAATTGCTGTTGGGAAAAGGTGTCCTTCCAATAAGAGAGACCTGGAGCTGTTTGCAAAGGAAGAGTGGTCCAAAATTCCGGGTGAGAGGTGTCAGAAGCTTATTGATGGTTATAGGAAGCGACTGATTTCAGTTATGTTTTCCAAAGGGTGTGCAACCAAATATTAAGTTAAGGGTGCCAATACTTTTGTCCAGCCCATTTTTGGGGTTTTGTGTGACATTATGTCATATTTGCTTTTCTGCCTCTGTTTTATATTTGTTCCAATACATACAAAGGGAATAAACATGTGTATAGCAAAACATGTGTTAATGCAATACCTTTTTTGTGTGAAATACTTGATTTTCAGGAAAAATATCAAGGGTGCCAACAATTTCGGCCATGACTGTATGCTAGGAGGGGATATTGGGGGGATATGTGCTAGGAGGGGGTATTGGGGGGGGGGGGGGTTGGAGGAATATGTGCTAGGAGGAAGGATTGGGAAATATGTGCTACGAGTGGGGGATAAGGGGATATGTGTTGGGAAGGGGGATGGGGGGATATGTGTTAGGAGAGCGATATGTGCTAGGAGGGGGGATTGGGGGGAACATGTGCTAGAAGGGGAGTATGTTCTAGGAGGGGAGATTGGGGGGATATGTGCTAGGAAGGAGGATCGAGGGATTTGTACTAGGAGGCAGTATTGGGGATATATGTGCTAGAAGGGGGATTGGGGGGAATATGTGTTAGGAAGAGGGATTGGAGGGATATGTGCTAGATGTGGGGATTGGGGGATATATGTGCTAGGAGGAGAATTGGGGGGAATATGTGTTAGCAGGGGGGATTGGGGGGGGGAATATGTGCTAGGAGTGGGGATTAGGGGGATTTGTGTGAGGAGGGGGATTGGGGGGAATATGTTCTAGGAGGGGGTATTGGGGGTTATGTGTTAGGAGGGGGGATTGAAGGAATATGTGCTAGGAGGGGGAACTGGGGGGGATTTGTGTTCGGAAGGGGTTTGGGGGATATATGTGCTAGAAGGAGGTATTGGGTGTATTATGTGCAAGATGGGGGTTTGGGGGTTGTGTTGGGGGAAAAGTGGGGGCTTGGGGGATTTTGGGTTAAGAGGAGAGGGCTGGGGGGGGGAATTGTACTAGGCAGGAAAATTTGGGGGGATTAGGGTGGGGAGGGAGGATTTGTGCTGAGAAGAGTAATTTGGAATGGGTTGTGCTAGGAGGAGGGATTGGTGGGGATTATGCTAGGAAGGCGGATTTGGGGGATAGGATTTGCATTGGGAGGGGGGATTTGGCTGGAAGGATTTTCAATAGGATGGGAAATTTGTGGAAAAAAGGATGTGTGCTAGGAGGGATGATTATTTTGTTTGGAGAAGATTTTTGCTTGGGGTATAGGGAGATTTGAGCTGGGAGGAGGGATTGGGTGGCAAATATTTGAGCTGAGAGGGGGGATTTGGACTAGGAGAAGGGGGAATTATCACATTGTTCTGGGGAGCATTTTGGCTTGCAGAGGAAATTTATGCTTGGGGGGTGAGCGTGCTGATCAGTGCTGTTTTTTTTGAGGGGGAGAGATTTATGCTGAGACATCAAATGAGGACACTCAACAGATCTCCTTCTCCTCTCACAGCACATAGCTGAGACAGAATTTCCTTACAGACACTGCCTCAATCTGTAGCCAACTACACACTGTGCAGATGGATGCTGTGTCTGTAAGGAAATCCAATCTCAGCTATGTGCTGTGTGGGGTGGAGGAGCTTTGGGTACCCAGGCTGTTTGCAGTGTGGGGATGGGAGGAGGAGATCTGTTGAGTGCTCTGCCAGCAGTGACCCTGTCCTTTTCTCTGCTGACCTCTGTCCTCTGCATTGCTGACCCCTGTCCTCTGCACTGCTGACCACTGTCCTCCATCCTGCTGACCTGATAATCCCTTTTCTCCACCCTGCTGATCCCTGTTATATGCTCTGTTGACCCTTGTCCTCTGCTCCGCTGACCCCCTGTACATTGCCCTACTAACTTTTGTACAATCCCCTGCTGACCCCCTGCACACTGTTCTCTGCTCTGATAACCCACTGTACACTGTCCTACAAACTAATGGCCTCTGTAGACTGCTCTATAAGCTTCTGACCCTATCCTCTGCCCTGCTGATCTCACATCCCCTGCCCCCCCCAACATTTTTTACTGCACCCCCACATCAGCCCTCCCAAAATCCTTATCAGTCCCTTATGCAGGTATGCATCCTGGCTGATCAGAAAAGGGAGGAGCATTAAGTATACAGCTCTCCAATCTTTAACATTACCAGGCCACATACCCTCCCCTGGCAAGGCAACTCATCCTCATGTTTATGTGGGGTCTGGGGACTAGAGGACTATCAGAATCTGGGTCCCATATACCTTTCCTCCTCTACATGAATTGTTATCGGGTTGGTGGGCGCAATTCATGATTGATTTCAGCATTGCTGGATGACATTGTGGGCCTATTTTAGTTTTTTTTCATAAAGGACTTATGAAAGTGTGTAGCTGCTTTTTTTTGTGAATTACTCTTTCATGTGTTGGGGCGGTATGTTGGGACCACTTTATCTTTAAAACAAAGTACCATGATCCAATGTAAATCCAATGTTGACAATGCCATCAAGATATGTACATAGATCCACTGTCAATTATGACAGCCCAACAACCTGCTGATGCAAACAATCCTCTTACGCTGGCACAAACAATTCTCTCCATTGACCTAATATCGTCATTACCACATTTGGTCAGTACTGTTACCCTTGGAACTCCCATTGAGCAATAATAGTTTTTCTTTGTAATTTCACTTTTAATGGAGTGCATCCTATCATTATTGTGCCACTTCACACACATTTAAGGCAATCAACAGCATGCTATTGTATTTTTAATGTTGCCATTTAATCCTCATGAAAAGACCGGCTCCCCATTTTTTTTTTTTTTTTTTTTTTTGCAATATTACATGTCACCCATGGTGGTGCTCTGTCATTCATGGCCTTTTTAAGCAAAATCATAGAAATTGGCTTTGAAAAATACCTATGTTCAAGACTTTCAAAAATTTTCAGATGTTTAGCAAATGTTCAATGAGCTAAACTATGCTTAGTTCACTTATCATTACTAATCTCACAGACTTGGAAAATTTTAAGCACCCTAGGCAAGACCAGCTATTTGCGCCCTGCCAAAAAAATAAATAAATACAAATTTTAAAAACAGTAGAAAATATTAAATCAACAAAACATGAAACTGCTAAATTTCTTTTAATTTGCAAAAATAAGTGCCATAAGATGACACTAGCACCATTATTAAAGGAAAAATATATATTGACCAAAAATAAATTAACTGTTTTAACCAATCAGACAGAGAAACAAACAAAAAAAAGAGACAGAGTTACAAAACTCCAGTGATCAGCAGTTGCCAGCTGGCTTGCAGTAAGGGACTGAGCCTGAGAGGAGTACTGGAAGGAGCAGCAGCTCAGCTTCTACACTGGCCCCAGACACTCCTCTTTTTTTCCCAACCATTCTCTGCCCCCTTCCTCCTGTCATCTCCATGACCCGATGTCCTACTAGGCTCGGCCCACCTCTGATGGCTCCTGCCGGGGTGCAGAGTCCAGGCTGCGGCTTTCACTGAGGACGGGTGGCCTCGCAGCACTACACCACTTCCCTTTCATACACATTGGGCCCTGATCATCCTACTCAAAAAGGGTTAACCCTGCAACCAGAGCATACCCCTGCCTATTGATTGGCTCCAGCTGTGTAGAAGAAGGCAAAGCCAGCACTGGACACACCCAATTTGGTTACCAGTCAGCTCCCTGTTACAGCTGGGGGATTGTGTGTGCCAGTGAGTGTACCGGAGATGTACGGACCGATCCTATGATCAGAGACTGCTGGCCACCCGGGTTCCTGGGCTAATGACATCTCTTCCCATCCCAGGGGGAGCCAACACTTCACTGATATATATATATGTACTAAATGGTCATGTGTGTGGACAGGCTGTGAGACAAATGTGTGCGAGCAAAGATACCATCATTCCCTGTTAACTATGCAGAGAAATGAAGAATTCATACAAGAGGCCTATAGGCCACACAGAGAGAGTGCCAGCCTGTGCTGCACCCAGGCGCCCCTAGGTGGCAGTGTGCCCTAGGCAGCTGCCTAGTTTGCCTAGTGGAAGCACCTACCCTGACCGCATGTAATAATTTGTGGTGAATCTAGGCAGATTGCATCTCACTGAAATCTGTTTATAATTTGTGTATAATAATAGCAACATATCTAACATGCATATTAAGCAACATCTGTGCAATGGTGATATTTGAACTGGTATTCAATAAATGTTTGGCAAGGAAATTACAACAGCTTTAGGAAAGTAATGTTTAAGCCACCCAAAAAACCACTTAGATTTGCAGACTGCAAAGGAGTACATACTTTTCTACACCTTGGTATCTAGGTTACTTGCTCCTCTTTTTCCTTATTTATTCTGATCACTACTACCCTGTTTCAGAGTTCATTTGACTTACAGTGTAGTTTCATGTGGAAACGCCAAACCACATGCTCCCCAATTTGTGAATAGTAGTTCACTAACCAGCTCTCTTTCTACAGGGGTATGGGAATTATAATTTTGATACCTCTACTTTCACTTCCCTCCTTTTCTTTACTTAAATGTTCACGGTTTCTTTTACTGCTTCTATGACTATTCTGGATAATAACTGATTTATCACTTTGTATATATCTTATGTGGGAGACTACAGTGTACTTCTTGTATGTGTATCTATTTACTTTGCTATGGATGAAGTATAATGTAACTATACATATACCATACTTGGCTGATGCCCCTGGAAGCTAGAAATTAGTGGAGTAGACATTGCTACTCCAGTGATCTTTACTTGCTTCGTGTGGCTTGCCTGGGGCATTGTGAACACAGAAGGTTGGCTGCTCAGCACAGACACCAGTCAGAAAATACTTTTGCATCTTTTTAATGAATGAAAAGCATTTCTCTGATTGGACAATGTGGAGAGCGTGATATCATTTCCCTACCTTAACACCTTCTCCAACTACAGAAAGCTTTGCACTCATTGAGAAAATTCAAAGCATTCTCTGAATTGCACCCATGCTGAGCAGCCAACCCCCTGTCTTCAGAATGCAGGGCATCCTCTTGGCTTGGGACTCACAAGCAAGTAGAGATCATTGGCCAGGTATGGTATATGCTTCTTTACATTAGGTTCACATCTGTGTGGGTGGTGCCGCTGCGGATCCGTGCAAAAATCCATGCAGCCGCACCACCCGCACAGAGAAATGCGAAACCACACCACCCGCACTGGAAAATGCAACCATACTGGGAACCGAGATTCCCGTGCGTTTTCCAAAGAAGTGCAGGGACTTCTTTCCTGCATGTCACGGACACGGGAGTCCATGGGTTCTTGTGCCCATGCAAAACACAGCCCGCACGGCCGCATAGATGTGAACCGGGGGTTAAAGAGGGTTTGCACACCAAACAGGATTCAATTCTGTTCACACACTTATTTCAATTTAATATTCTTCAACTGGAAATCTAGTTACATTGGGTCAAGAGCCACACATTTTGCAGATTTAGAATTGGTGGTCAGTTGATTTCTTTGGATAATCCATCATGTTACTGTCTTAACTCTCTGGTAAATAAGTTAACTTGATGCCTTGCAAATTAGGATTTTGCTATTAAAAACATTGTTCAAATTTAAGGTAATTTACCCTCTGCACCAACTAAGAGGGAAATATATAATTTTCTCAATCGTCTAGGGCAAATACCTGGTTAATGTATGCAAGTCTAGCAAGCA
Organism: Staurois parvus; assembly: GCF_062004578.1. Lineage (NCBI taxonomy): Eukaryota > Metazoa > Chordata > Amphibia > Anura > Ranidae > Staurois > Staurois parvus. The sequence continues at coordinate 4,923,116 of NW_028318646.1, read as the reverse complement.
AGTTGCCTAGATTTACCTACTTTTAAATAGTATTCATCTTTTTTATTCTTAGGCTATAGTCTAGTTTATGCCTTGTATTCTCATGTTGTAGAAAATATTGTTTGTGTTTGATAAATAACTGCTGGTATATTTAACTACAGCCAATCTTAATTTTCACTAGTTTTCTTGGCATACTTTATATCCTTTGAATATAATTTCACCTTTCACTTTATACATCTTGGAATTAATATTTGTAAGCGACAGATATTACAGACAACCAACTCTTTATGAAATATAGTCAGGTTATTCAGTACAAATGGAACAAACTTCATTTTCATTTCAGATCAAAGTTGCAATCTTTTTGAAGTTTAGCTATTTGATAAAAAAGTGTTTTTTTTTTTACTAAGTTAATAGGACATGGGGATCTTTTATTAAACTGCAAAATGTTATTAATATTGCAGAATTAGCTTGAAAGAAATATGTGAAATGACACCGGAAATTAATTAGATTATTTCATCATTCTTTTAAATTATAAACTTTGATACACTTGCATAGATATATAGGTACATTGATAAAAAGGCACAAAGACAAACAGAATTTTAATGAGTACGAAGCTTTTATCTACTATCATTTTGTGACTTAATTTTGGCTGTTTATACTGCCTATTGATTGCTGTAGAAACCTGCTGTTTTAATGTTGTTATTGATATTCTCCCTGGGTTTTCTTCTAATTCTACCATTGATATTACCTTGATTGGATTTAGTTTATTTGAATTGCCTGTAGGTTTTCGTCTCTTGAGTTTTTCACTGTTTATAGACATACAAAGATAAAACCTCACTTTTCATCTAAAATCCTTGAGAGAATGCAACAGATAGACATATTTAGAACATTAAAACAACAATCACAAGAAGCAAGCAGCACTTCTCACCTCATCTATATTAGACCAATATAGTTTACACAGTACTTTTTGTCTGATTTGCAGACTTCTGATCTAGTTAAATTTACTTTTCTTTTTAAAGTACAGCATTATTTGTACAGAATTTTTTGTCATAATTCCACAGATGGGTGGGTTTCATGAATGATACTGTTGCTCACCCTTTAGGAAATTTTCTAGGAGGGAGGAATATAAGAAAGTCGAAATAAGACATACCAACATCCAAATATGTAAAATCAACTTGCTGTCTTTAAAAACACTTCAGCTCTGTAAAATTGGGGGCATTGTCTGCAGTCATACAGAAGAGCTACTTGCCTGTTGCTGGAAAGCCTTAACTATTCTTTCAGACACAATGTCCATTCTCACTGAAAAAAAAAAGGTGAACTAAGTAGTAAGTGAATGAAAAGCTATGATTTATTGTATTTTATTAATTTATGTATATGTATATATATATATATATTTTTTTTTTTTTATTTTTTTTTTTTGGGGGGGGGTAAAGAGTAAATAAACAAGATCTCAATAAACAATGGGGGTGATTTATTTAAACTGGAGAGTGCATGGTATCCAAACAGCTACTAACTTCAACTTGTTCAATCAAGCTTTGACAATGAAACCTCTCTAATTTTTGTAAGTGTACAAGTGTATATAAAAATCTCACTTGAGTTTCCACTGCTCATTTCTGCAATTATCCTGTTCCTAATCCTCTTCAGAGAACTCATGACCTACCTGGGGGACACACTGACTGTGGTGGCAGCCTGCAGATACATTAAAAATGTGCCTCTGTGAAAATGCTATGAGAGAAGATCACAAGCTTTGTTCTTAAAAGCTCCCCAAGATTGCAGCAGGCAGGAGAAGAAATGCAGCTCTTCTGTGGACTGCCAGCCTTCAGAATTTGACATATTTTATGAGACTCCAGGGATTGTTAACCCTTTTCCATAGAGTTCTCTGCTCAGAGACACTATTCCAGATCTCTTCACTTTGCATAAGTGTAAACCCTGCCTCACTTTTCCCTATACTCACATAGTAGCAGGGCCCAGTATTGTCGCAGTGCCAAGTTCCATAGTTACATAGATAGTCTGGCTGAAAAAAGACAAAAGTCCATCCAGTTCAACCATTAAAAAAAAAAAAGTTATAATCCTACACCCACAGTTGATCCAGAGGAAGGCAAAAAACCCCAGCAAAGCATGATCCAATTTCCTCCTGCAGGGAAAAAATTCCTTCCTGATCCCCCGAGAGGCAATCGGATATTCCCTGGATCAACTTTACCTATAAATGTTAGTATCCAGTTATATTCTGTGTATCTAAGGAAGAATCCAGGCCATTTTTAAAGTAATCCACTGAGCTGGCCAGAACCAAGTCTTGAGGGAGTCTATTCCACATTTTCACAGCTCTCACTGTGAAGAAACATTTTCGTGTTTGGAGATTAAATTTCCTTTCCTCCAGACATAAAGAGTGCCTCCTTGTCCTCTGTGATGAACTCAGGGTGAATAGCTCTACACCGAGTTCACTATATGAACCACTGATGTATTTATACATGTTGATCATATCCCCCCTTAATCTCCTATTCTCAAGAGAGAATAAATTCAGTTCCTCTAATATTTCCTCATAGCTGAGCTCCTCCATGCTTCTTATCAGTTTGGTTGCCCTTCTCTGTACTTTCTCCAGTTCCCCAATGTTCTTTTTGTGAATTGGTGCCCAAAACTGAACTGCATATTCCAGATGAGGTATTACTAATGATTTGTACAGGGGTAATATGATATCTCTCTCTCTGGAGTCTATACCTCTTTTAATACAAGAGAGGATTTTACTCGCTTTAGAAACTGCAGCTTGAGATCTACCAGAACTCCCAGATCCTTCTCCACCAGGGGCAGACTGACAACTCATAGGCCCCCCAGGCAATAGGGGATCATGGGGCCCCTGTGTCCTTGCCCAAACTTAAAAAAGCCTATGAAAAAGGTACCAGGGGCATCTCATGGAGCCCGCTACTGACCCCGGGCCCTCGGGCAGTGCCCAAGTTTCCAAATGGTCTGTTCTCCGCCATTGATTCCCCCAGTTGTACCCCCCTAGTATGTATGATGCATGCATATTCTTAGCCCCCAAGTGCATAATCTTACATTTATCAACATTAAACCTCATTTGCCACATAGTTGCCCAATTAAACAGTGCATTGAGGTCGGCTTGTAAGTTGGAGACATCCTGTAAGGACGTTATTCCACTGCATAGCTTGATGTCATCTGCAAAGACTGAAATGGGATTTTTAATCCCAGACCCTATAGCATTTATAAATATATTAAAAAGTACGGGTCCCAACACTGAACCTTGGGGTACACCACTGACAACCCTAGACCATGCAGAGTATGAATCATTAACCACTACTCTTTGGATACGATCTTTTAGCCAGTTTTCTATCCATTTACATATGGATTTTTCTAAGCCCGTAGACTTTATCTTACACATTAGCCTTGTGTGGGATACTGTGTGAAACACTTTTGCAAAATCCAAGTATACCACGTCCACTGCCACCCCTCTGTCCAAGGTTTTGCTCACCCCCTCATAAAAAGAAATCAGATTTGTTTGACAACTTCTGTCTTTCATGAATCCATGCTGTCTGTTGCTTAAAATATTTTTTACCAGCAAGAACTCATCTATGTGGTCTTTTATTAAACTCTCCAGTATATTCCCAACTATAGAAGTTAAACTAACAGGTCTATAATTACTTGGTAAAGATTTTGACCCCTTTTTAAATATTGGCCCTACATTGGCCTTACGCCAATCCAGTGGTACTATGCCAGTCATTAAAGAGTCCCTAAAAATTAGAAGCAATGGCTTTGAAATGACAGCGCTCAATTTTTTAAGGACCCGTGGGTGTATGCCATCCGGTCAAGGTGCTTTATTCACCTTTTATACTGTCTAAATATTTTTTGATCATATCAGTTGTGAGCCAAGGTGGATCATCTGGAGCTGTGTCAATACCTTGCCCATTATGGACAAGAGCTCCCCCATGCTCCTTTGTATACACAGAGCAGAAGAAGGTATTTAATAAATTTGTTTTCTCTTTGTCCCCAGACATCCACTCTAGATTATTTTGTAAAGGGCCTACATTCTTGGACCAGACCTTTTTACTATTAATATATCTGAAGAATTTTTTGGGGTTGGTCCTGCTATCTTTTGCAATCTGTCATTCATTTTAAAATTTTGCTGCCTTTATTTCCTTTTTGCATATTCTGTTATATTCTTTGTAATGTTTAAACGATTATAGCATTCCTTCATTTTTATATTTAATACAAGCTATTCTCTTATTATCTATAGCTTTTTTAGCTTTGGCCGTAAGCCACATAGGTTTAATTTTTAGCCTTTTAAACTTGTTGCCCATGGGAATATATTTTGCAGTGTGTTCACATTCAGTCTTTTTGAAGAACTCCCATTTTTATGTTGTGTTCATCAATGCCAATATTTCCTCCCAGTCTATGTCTTGGAGAACAGCTCTCAGCTTTGCAAAATTAGCTCTCTTAAAATTGAGTGTTTTTATTTTTCCCGTATGTGCCTGCTGTTTACAGCTAACAATAAATTAAATCATGCTATGGTCACTGCTACCCAGATGTTCTTTTATATGAACATTCGTAATAAGCTTTTCATGGCTTGAGATTACCAGGTCCAGCAGCGCATCATTCCAAGTAGGGGCTTCTATGAACTGTACCATAAAATTGTCCTGTAGTAGGTTTAAAATTTTTTGCCTTTTAACTGTTCCTACAGTAACATTACTCCAGTCAATTTCCGGGTAGTTAAAATCCCCCATTATTATCACTGTCCCAGCCCTTGCAGCCCTTTCAATCTGTGCAAGGAGCTGAGTCTCCACCTCATTAACACTGGGAGGCCTATAACAAACTCCAATGATTACCATTGTAGTACGCACCCCCATGTCCAGTTCCACCCATAATACTTCAGCCTCATCACACTCTCCATCAACTAGGTCCTCTTTCACACTTGGTCTGAGATCACTTCTCACATAAAGACAGACATTGACACCTTTCCTATTTACCCTGTCTCTCCGAAAGAGAACAGAGCCAGGAATATTAATGGCCCAGTCATGTGAAGAATGAAGCCAAGATTCAACAATATCAATTAAATCATAGCTCTCTTCATGCAGCAAAGCTTCCAACTCACCTATTCTGCTTGGCAGACTTCTGGCATTGGTGAACAAACATTTTAATTAGTTGACACCTTGTTTGCATATTTTTTATTTTCATACAAATGGTACCAATTCCACTTGTTGTTGGTAACATGGGAACCTTCTTATCTGGCATAGCCTTCCCCCCATCTTTCCCCATTCCACCCACCAATATGTACTGACCCCTGTCTGATCTATCTACCCCGTTATATTCTAATTCTCCCTCCCCCCTTGATCCTAGTTTAAATACTACTCCAGCGGTCCCATAAAACTCTCCCCTAGCACAGCAGACCCCCTTCCATTTAGGTGCAAACCATCTCTAGCATATCAGGGTCAGTCAGGGTGCATGCATTTGAGAGTCCCAATATTGAATATGTAAATCAGGCATAGAGATACAGTACAACAACTGAATCTCTGATTCTATCTCTGAATGTGGAATGGATAGATGATTGAGAGCTCCCCTTACATTCATAGATCCTGTTGACTGGCTTCTATGAATGGATGATTGGGCAGGAAAGGGCAGGCATAGTTGAGCTCTCTTGATGAGAGCTTCAGAACACCCTTTATCCATAATAACCCTTACCACACCAAAAGATTGCAGGGTGCAGGGGGCTGGAAAGATGAAGATTTCTCTTAAAACATTAGGAATCAGCACAAGGGACACATCATACTAACTGTAATTTATGTTCCTTGTGCTGTTTTTTTATGGTTTTAATTTAGGCTAAATTTAGGTTTTTACCTTGAAGTGGATTTTAAGGCAAAAGGTTTTGACATTGCTCTCAATCCAGCACTGGCCCCACTGGCAGCTTCATTCTGTTCTCTTCCTGCAATAACAGGCTTTATGGAGAGCAGCAGGAGCCATTGAGAGCAGGAGGTGGGACCAAGCTGCACTATGGACACTTTTTTACTTCATGACACTGAGGAACATCTAAAGAGGAGTGAGCAGGTGATCCTGAGCAGCTGAAGGAGGGAGAGATCCCTGCAAGGATAACGAGTGTATAAGGAGAGAAGCATTGTGGAGTACATAGGAGGTATCCAACATCCATTCCATGCTGCAGCAAATTCTAGCAGGTTCCATGTATGTGAACAAAAAGTGTATTAAGCCTATCTGTTAGGCTTGTAAGGAGGTGAGCACACATCTTTAATGATTTAAGGATTCACGAAAAGTCAAATTAATGTGTTTGGATCACGTCATCACAAAAATGTTTTACATTTTTTTTGGACTATTATTTGAATAATGGGGCTGATTTTTATTTAGATTTTTATTTGATTCACATCATATTTAATTTGACATTTATTTATTTATGGTATATGGTTTGATTTTTATGGATACAATTTGAAGTCACTAATTTATCAGTTGTTGTAGGAGATTGGGAGTGCAACATTTTTTTAGTTGTAAGGTTTGTTACCACAGTTTGAGTATGTGATTAATGTTAGCGATCCAGAGGAATTATTTTAGTGGCTCGCAAGTTACACGCACATATTTTTTAGAGTATTCTTGTGACTTCATCAGAGCACTGGTTAAAGCTTGTAGGAGGAGTTTTCTTTCTGCTTTAGGAGGATGTGAAACCTCTGACTCTCTATCTGAACAGTGCTGATTGGTCCTGTGCTGATCACATGTACCCTCCCAAGGAAAAAAAAAACCTGTCTAGCAATACGCACCAAACTGAGCATGTGCATGTGACCACAGGTTCAGTCTGTATCAGGTGGTCATTTCAACAAGCGGGGCAGAGAAGAAAGTATCAAACAGCCTTTTTACACAATGCAGAGGATTAACCTTTTAGGTTCCACAGTGAGTATAACAAGCATGCTTTACTGCATGTAGAGACTTATTTTACTGTTGTGGGTTTAGTAACACTTTAAGCCAGGCATGCAGTCAGGAGGGTGTGCTTAGCTGAGAAAATCCATCTTCCCCTCCTTCAGATGAAAGGAAAAAAATGCACATGAAGACCCCTGGGATGTATGACTTCTTTTTTGCCTAGGCCAGAAAGCAGGAAGCAACTACAAAAATGTGAAACAAATAAATAAATAAAGAAAATATAATACACCTTTCTATCTATTTAGCAATGCTAGCAGCATAAGGATTAAAAAGTAGTTAATGTTGATTGAGAGAGTTTAGTTCTGCTTTAAGTGAGAAAACTATCTATGGATATCTAAATGGCAGTTGTATATTAGTTGTGAGGCATTATTTATTTATTTATTATTTATTTATTTCAGGTACTTATATAGCGCCGTCAATTTACGCAGCAGTTTATGTATATATTGTACATTCACATCAATCCCTAACCCTCAAGGGGTGTATAATCTAAGGTATGCAGGGAGATTTCTAAATCAGCCTTCTAATTTGGAAGAGCCTAAATGTAAGCAAAGCACACTGGTTATGCTTGACAAAACATATGGTATTAATGACCAGATTTGCATAACAATTTAAGGCTGTCTTCACATTTGTCTGTTGTGGTAATGCACAGCACAATTTGCACATTAATGCATGGTACTATGTGGGTTGCATTGCAGTGTCATTCATTCAGAATCACTATTCTGTGTAATCTGTGTATCTTTAATCAATCACAATTCTGTGTAAACAGCTTTGGGAAAAGTAAAGATTAAATATTGCCATGCACATTGATATTCTCTGATGTACATGGATCTAGCACCAGAAGATAAAACATAATACAGGGCATAGAAGAGAAGACTGTCCATGTGGTTTTCTTTAGGGTCAGAAGTATCAAATCTGTTCTCACAGAAATCTGCAGCCTGCTTTCTGTCCATTATATTGAACAGTGCAAAACCAATTCTAATTGACTGTTTTTAAATACTACTTTTCAACTGTCATTAAATAAAAATGGGTCATTTGTTTTTAAAATCAATTTGCAGAGTAAAATTAGATCTTTACAAGCTGTGATACCTTGCAATCAGTTATCACACTACATTTATCATAGTCCACTAATGATTTCATTTTCACAAGGGTCAATAAAACTACCAAATTTTCTATGCTACAAAGATAATTGTAATATTTTAAATTGTAGTTAAATGTGCATTGATTTAATTTGTGGATGTTACCTAGCATAATGAATAGTTAGCAGAGATGAAACAGGATGTTAACTTGTCTTCATTTGGCCCATTGGTTGCTATTTGTCATAAAATAGGAATTAATTTTATTTCTTTTAGGCTGGTCATACATTATAAATGTATGCTGACATTTTATTATTTGAAACAATTATGACACATTTTCTCATTGAGATATTTTTGAGCAAGAAATGTACACATGTAAGAGATTTGGAAATTTATAGGCAGTTTGAGTTGATTTACTAATACCCTGTTCGCTTCATAGTTCATCATAGGAAGTTTCCCCAGAGCTTAGTGAATGAGGCAAAGCCCTGCTGCCTTCTATCATCAAATTACATGCAAGCAAAATCGCTGTTCTTTTTTTTTGTTTGTTTTCTTGCACTGGATTGGGTATTCTTGCAAAGTGCAATTTTAACCCCATTCACTAAGCTCTGGTGGAAAATGTCTTTGCAAAATGCACCTTGCCTTGCACTTTGAAAAGTCTATTTAACTTCAGTTAATCAATCCCTTTACGTTTACAGGCACATGGGACGGGTGCACTTAGTTACATTTCCGTTCCAGTGGAGATTTACAAACAACTATCAGCACATTCTTAAAGCAGAAGTGCAGCCAAAGCTCTTTTGGTTGCACTTCTCCTATAGATCCCAGGAGTGCAGTTTGTCCTGCACTCCTATGACACATTTTCAGCTGACAGCGGGTTGAAGCCCACTATTGGCTGATGTCACTCAGCCAGTCCAGGCTGGAGAAAGATCCCATATTTAAAGTAGGGGTCCACCCCAAAGTCTGGAGCAGCACCTGGCTCAGCTTCTCAGTGAGGCTTTGAGAGCCTGAGCCAGCCTCTCCCTCCCCCTCCATAGCCCAGTGCTCCAGTGAGCATGGGGGGGGGGGGCAAAGCAGATATCTGTGACTGACAGTCACCTCTCTCTGCTCACAGTGGCACTGAGAACTCACTGATCAGTGGTCATGTGATCGCTGAGTTTTCACCCTTAGAGTCAACGAGAGAGTCAGACTGATGCTGCATCTCCTTAGGTAAGTATAGTTTGGACAAAAAATAAAAACCCACACTTCTCTTTTAAGGAGTGAATATTGCAACTTCCATACCTATGGGAAGCTGTAAATGCACCATATATTTTGTGTGTGTATATATATATATATATATATATATATATATATATATATATATACACACACACTATATTGCCAAAAGTATTGGGACGCCTGCCTTACATGCACATAAACTTTAATGGCATCCCAGTTTTAGTTCCTAGGGTTCAATATTAAGTTGGCCCACCCTTTGCAACTATAACAGCTTCAACTCTTCTGGGAAGGCTGTCCACAAGGTTTAGGATTGTGTCTATGGGAATGTTTGACCATTCTTCCAGAAGCGCATTTGTGAGGTCAGGCACTGATGTTGAACGCGAAGGTCTGACTCGCAGTCTCCACTCTAATTCAACCCAAAGGGGTTCTGTCAGGTTGAGGTCAGGACTCTGTGCAGGCCAGTCAAGTTTCTCCACCTCAAACTCACTCATTCATGTCTTTATGGACCTTGCTGTGTGCACTGGTGTGCAGTCATGTTGGAACTGGAAGGGGCCATCCCCAAACTGTTTCCACAAAGTTGGGAGCATGAAATTGGACAAAATGTCTTGAAATGCTGATGCCAAACCTAGACACGTCCATCGGATTGCCAGACAGAGAAGCACAATTCATCACTCCAGAGCTCTCACACTGCTCTCAACATCTCCACTGCTCTAGAGTCCAGTCACGGTGTGCTTTACACCATTGCATCTGATGCTTTGCATTGCACTTGGTGATGTAAGACTTAGATGCAGACTTAGTTCCATTCCATAAAACTCTCTACACACTGTTGTTGTGCTAATCTGAAGGCCACATGAAATTTGGAGGTCTTTAGCTATTGCAGACAATTGGCGACTTCTGTGCACTGTGCGCTTCAGTATGAGCTGATCCCGCTCTATCATTTTACACGGTCTACCACTGCGTGGCTGAGTTGCTGTTGTTCCCAGTTGCTTCCATTTTGTTATAATACCACTAACAGTAGACCATGGAATATTTAGTAGCAAGGAAATTTCACAGACAGACTTTTTGCACAGGTGGCAACCTATCACGGCACCACACTTGAATTCACTGAGCTCCTGAGAGAGACCCATTCTAATATGACAAATGTTTGTAGAAGCAGTCTGGATGTAAGGTGCTTGATTTTATAAACCTGTGGTCATGGAGGTGATTGGAACACCTAAATCCAATGATTTGTAGGGGTGTCCCAATACATTTGGCAATACAGTATATATATATATATATCATCTGTATATACTATAATAATATCGGTTTTCCAAGTAAACAGCATTGCATAGACTTTCTTTCTCAGAGTGAGAATTGCTCTGTTGTTGGAGGAAAAGGTGGCAGTTAGCTCCAGACTGGTCATATGGGCCACAAGGTTGCATGCAGGGCTGCCATCAGGGGTGGGGCAGCCACATGTAGGGGGCCCAGGCGTCATGAGCAGTGTTGCAAGTGATTCTTTTGTGGCTCCACCATTACAGTCCAACCTCCCATCCACTGCTGCCAGCAATAGTGGTTGGTTGCTAGGGCCACCTGGCATCTACCAACCAACCATGTGGTAGGTCAGCCCCCAGCATTCAGTGGAGGAGAAGTTAACAAAAGTTCCTCCTCTAGAAATGGTTGCTGCACTGTGTTCCCGAGTCCACCAAATCCTACTTTTTTTAATTTTTTGTCTGACAGCTTTTCAGTTGCTACCTAGGAAATAGGAATGAGTAGGGCAAATGTATCTTTATTCTTATTTGCTTTGTCAGCAGAGATGAGATGACAAACTCCAGCCTACTGAATCATTTACAGTGGAGAAGTCATTCTCACAATATGACCATTTGCATACAATTCTCATAGCAAATGATGATAGTCAGCCAGTGCAAGGTTGTATTTACACTCACAGTGTAAAGTAGCTCACACACTTCTAATACAGATTTTGAGAATTAAAACAATAAATACATTAAAAGCTGAATTCTAGGTATGGGTTTTATAGTATGGTTACATTGGTCCAGCTTGGACCAATGTATGTATGCATATGCCATACCTGTGGAATCCCCATGGAAGTTGGAAATTGCTGTTGTAGTTTCTACTACAGGGATCACCTCTATCTTCTAGGACCTATGCAGGGTAACTGCTGTGCTGCATAGTGAAGGGAATGGGTAATTTCCTCGGCATGGGTGCCATTCACAGATCTCCCTGCATTTTTAGTTAGTTAGTCACTAATTTTTCCATTCAACACTTTCAGATTAGGAATATCATCTGCAACATTGGAACATTCTAAAAAATGATTCTGTTCTAAATAGTTTTCTCCCCTCTAAACCTGAAGTAGTCTTCAGGAAAGCACCTACTTTAACCACTTGCCTACCAGGCACTTATACCCCCTTATTTACCAGGCCAATTTTCAGCTTTCAGCGCTGCCGCACTTTGATTGACAATTGCGCGGTCATGCAACATTGTACCCATATGAAATTTTGATCATTTTTTTCTCACAAATAGAGCTTTCTTTTGGTGGTATTTAATCGCCACTGGGCGCTTTACTTTTTGCGCTATAAATAAAAAAAATGCAAAAAATTTGAAAAAAAAAAAAAGTTTCTTTGTTTCTATTAAATTTTTCAAACAGGCATTTTTTCTCCTTCACTGATGTGCGTTGATGAGGCAGCACTGATGGGCACTGATAGGCGGCACTGATGGGCACTGATAGGCAGCACTAAAGGGCACTGATAGGCAGTACTAATGAGGTGGCATGGATAGGCGTCACTGATAGACAGCACTAATGAGGTGTCACGGATAGGCGGCACTAATATGCAGCACTGATAGGCGGCACTGATAGGTGACACTGATGATGGGTACTGATAGACAGCACTGACTGGCATCACTGCTGGGCACTGACTGGCGGCACTGACTGGCACAACTCCTGGACACTAACTGGTGGCACTGACTGGCAGCACTGCTGGGCTGCACTGGTGGGTGGCACTGGTGGGCAGCACTGGTGGGTGGGCACAGGTGGGTGGCAGTGGTGGGCACAGGTGGGTGGGCACAGGTGGGTGGCACTGCTGGGCACAGGTAGGTGGCACTTCTGGGCACATGTGTGTGACACTGCAGAGTGGCACAGGTGGGTGCACTGCTGGGCACAGGTGGGTGCACTGCTGGGCACAGGTGGGTGATCTGCTGGGCACAGGTGGGCGGAGCTAGTGGGCGCACTGCTGGGCACAGGTGGGCGGAACTTGCGGGTGGCACTGCTGGGCACCGATCATCAGGGCACTGATCATCAGTGCCCTGATGATCGGTGCCGATCCCCGCTCTGACAACTGCCGGTTCTCGGCAGTACTTTCCTCACGATCTGACAGCGTGAGGAAAGTGCACCGGCACTTGCATTTCCCTCTGATCAGTGTGTCATTGGACACCGCTGATCACGTGGTAAAAGGCCGCTGTGATTGGCCTTTTACCACATCACGTGATCAGCTGTGTCCGTAGGACACAGCGATCACGGAGATCGCCGGGTGCGCGCCCCCTGGGGCGCGCAGGAGAGCGCGTTCTGGGAGGACGTCATATGACGTCCACTCATAACTGTCCGGCCGCAGTGCAGCCGTCATTTGGCTATCTGCGGTCGGCAGGTAGTTAAGGGATAAGATCGCCCCAAATATTGTGGATCCCCCCGGACTATCTCCTTCTTCGGGGATTTTAAAGGGTTTTGCCCCTGCCATTTGTATATTAGGTGGTAGAAGACTTTCTAAATCACTGCTTTTACCTCCACTGTGACTAATAAGACATATGAAATTGAGTCCTTCATCTCTTGCAACAGTAAATATGTGGTCTGTCTTTTGGAATGCCCCTGCCATAAACAGTATATAGGCAGAACCTCCAGGCATATGAGAAACAGAACACGCAAACATCTTTATAACATTAAAAAAGGTTATAAGGAACACTCTCTTTCCAAGCACTTTAGAGACCACCTAGATACCATCAATCCCCACTGGAGAGGGTGTAATAAAAGAAGGGCTATTTCAAAATTAGAGACCCAATGGATATATGAAATTAAATCTTTGAAACCACTGGGCCACCATATAGACATAGATATTAACTATATATAACTTATTGACAAGAGTTAATTTGATGCCACATCACTATTCAGTACATTATTTATTTATATATTTATCGTTATACTATTCTTTAATTTTCTGCATTTGTGTTATTTATTTATGACATTATGTAGTATATTTTTCATGTACTGATTCTATTAACCCGTACAGAGTGTATTGTTTTTATGTGTTTTTTATTGTGTTAACTGCTTGCCGACCAGCCACTGTATAAAAACAGCCACAGAGCGGCACCCCTGCGCAAAATCACGTTTTAAAACGTCATTTTGCAAAACAGGTAGGGGCGCGTGCAAGCCCTACCCCCTCCACTGATCGTGGCCGCGGTGTCAGTCACCGGGTCCTGACCGGTCATTACCCCCTGGGTCCCGGCGATTACCAGCAATCACTGATAGGGAGCCCGGCTGCAGTGTTTACACTGCAGTTCTGCTCCCTGTCAGTTCCCAACACACTGATCCTGAGAGCAGAGTTTAGCTCTCGGGATCAGTGTGTTCCTGTGAAATACACCCCCCCCACCCACTAGTAAAACATTCCCCTCACACAGTTAACACTTTGATTGAATAAACATGTTAACCCCTTCCTCCCCAGTGCCAGTACAGTGTCAGTGGTTTTTTTTTTTCACTGATCACTGTACTGGGGATGTCAGTGACCCCAAGTCAGTTCCCCCCAGTGTCAAAATGTCCACCGCAGTCCTGCAGTCCCCCCATAAGTCGCTGATCACTGTCATAAATCGCTGATCACTGCCATAAGTCACTGATTGCCGCCATTATTATTATTAAAAAAAAAATCCCAGTATCTTTCCCGCCATTTGTAGATGCTATAACTTTCACATAAACCAATTAATTTACACGTATTGGGATTTTTTTTTTAGCAAAGACATGTCGCAGAATGCATTTTGGCAAAATTTATGATGAAATTTGATTTTAAAATTTTTTTACTGGACATGTTTTATAGCAAAAAGTCCAAAATATAGTTTTTTTTCTCAAAATTGTCAGCCTTTTTTTTTATGGCGCAAAAAATAAAAAACGCACAGGCGATCAAATACCACCGAAAGAAAGCTAAATTCGTGGGAAAAAAAGGCCGTAAATTTAATTTGGGTGCAATGTTGCATGACCACCGCATTTGTCAGTTTTATTTATTTATTTCAGGTACAAGCTGCAGGCATCATCCTGGTATAATTTTGTTCAGCCAGCGATCGGCTTTCATATAAAAAGCAATACTAGTGGCTAATTAGCTGCAGGATTGCTTTTACAAGCAGTGGGAGATGATGCCCCCCCTCCCCCGCTGCCTTCCACGGCCTTCTCAGGCAGTCCCGCGCCATCGGGGGAAACTGAGAATGCAGCCAGTGTTTCTGCCAGCTGACCATAGAGCCGATTGGAGACCCGAATGGTGCCAATCATCTCTATAGCCTAAGAAATCAGAAGCTACGAGCATTTCAGTTTCGCAGGATATAAACAGCGCCATTTGTAAATTGGGAAAGCATCTGATCACACCGACTTTGCTTTGATTAGATAATGTAAGGGAAGAGGAGATATCTAGAGCCTGATAGACCCCAGATTTCTGAAAAAAGAATATATGACAATGCCCATTGAAGTTATAGGGGATATTTGCATTCCCTGTGATGGCATTAAAAGTGATCAAAAAAAAAAAAAATGAAAGGTACAGTGTAAGAATAATAAAAAAAATCAAAATAACTTAAAAAAAAAAACCTCGCCCCTCCCATGCGCGCACACCTGTGTGCACAAGCATTGACCCTGTTCTCGTATGTAAACAGTGGTTGCGCCATACATGTGAGGTATCACCATGAACGTCAGATCAAGGGCAGTAATTCTAACACTGAAAATAAATAATGAATATAGCGAGCGCTCAGAAAAACCAGCTGCTGGAACACTTCAAGGGATCACTAAACCTCATAGTAGAGACATTATATATATATAGTGCAGCGCTGAAAATGTAATAGAATAAGAAATATAAAATATAAAATATATATGAAAGTCTTTCTCATGACAATAAAGTCAAATATGTGCAGGTCTTCTCCTCATTAGGTGACTGGAAAATAACAAGATTGCGCACTCACCGACCGCACATTTAAAATGCGCCTGTGTATGATATATTCCAAAAGACCAGCCAGGTATACAGCTCCAGATACCACACGAATCCTTCCTCTTCCACACTCTCATCCGCCTTGGGTGTAGCAATATCTCCAGATCCAAAGGTAGAAAGACAGAGATCCCCCTTTTTTTTGGTTCCGGACACCCCAAGAATGGAAGATGTATATCTGCACCCTCCAACAGGAGAGTCAAAGAAAAAGGGGAACGCCAATAGTGTGGTACTATCAAAACTTTATTGGAGCAATAATGCCTGGGTCATATGCACACACATATCCATACACCATAAGCCAATAACGGACAGGTAGGTATGAAAAAGAAAAAAGTAATTCTAACACTAGACCTCCTCTGTAAATCTAAATTGGTAGCTTTTAAAAAGGCTTTTAAAGTGTTGCCTATGGATATTAAAAATGTATGCAGTTTGTCGCCATTGCATGGGGCATGCACAGTTTTAAAGCATGTCATGTTTGGTATCTATTTACTCAGCATACCTACATCTCTTATATTTTACCAAATAATTGGCCAATATATTGTGTTTTTGTGCATTAAAAGTAAATATAGTGTATTTGCGTGAGTACTATGTGCCATAAATATTGTTGTACCCACCATTTTAATCACTAGGGTGTCTGCTTCAAAAAAAATATATAATGTTTGGGGGTTTAAATTAATTTCCTAGCAAAAAATACAGATTTTTTTCATGTGAACAAAAAGTGTCAGAAAAGGCTTGATCTTCAGGTGGTTAGAAGAGTGAGTAATGTGTAGCATAAACTTCTAATGCTGGGCATAAAACGCCCCCACCCCCCAAAACGACCCCTTTTTGGAAAGTAGACACCCCAAACTATTTGCCCCCAAACCTTGTGAGAAATGAGATCTGAAAAATACTCACCATTCCTCTTTTTAAATTTCTTGGGGTGTCTACTTTCCAGAAAGGGGTCATTTGGGGGGGGGGGGGGGTTTGGTGCTATCCTGGCATGTCAGGGCCTTCAAAACTGTGACAGGTAGTGAGGAAGTGAAATGAGGAAGTTACGCACCTTCAGGCTTTCAAAGTGGTCATTGGATTTCAGGCTCCTGTTTGTGGCTAGGCTCCCAAAAAGTCTCACACGTGGTATCCTCATACTCGGTAGAAGTAGCAGAATGTATTTTGGGGTGTAATTCCACATATACCCATGGCTTGTGCGAGAAATAAATAATTTAAATGACAACTTTGTTTAAAAAAAAATGTTTTTGTCATTTTCCAGAAACTTGTGGAAAAAAAAAAAATTTCTATGGACTCAATATGCCTCTCAGCAGATAAATTCCATGATCTATACCATAGTTTGTAGCCCAGACTACATGGGGAGTAGTGACAAGATAGTTTGGGACTTGGTCTTTAATTTTGATTTTCAAAAAAAAATTTTCTTCAAAAATGTTTTTGTTTATAGCGCCAAATATAAAAAGCGCACAGGTGATCAGATACCACCAAAAGAAAGCTCTATTTGTGTGAAAAAAAGAACATAAATTTCATTTATGTACCCTATTGCATGACCGCGCAATTGCCTGTTAAACTAACGCAGCGCTGTGTAGAAAAAAAATGGCGTAAATTGCAGTATATATACCATAGTTTGTAGACGCTATAACTTTCACACAAAGCAATCAATATATACTTATTGGGATTTTTTTTTACCAAAAACATGTAGCAGAATACATTTTGGCCTAAATTTATAACTAACTTTGAGTTTACTATATTTTTTATAGCTGAAAGTAAAAAATATTGTTTTTCTTTAAAATTGTTGGTCTTTTTTGTTTATAGCGTGAAAAATAAAAAGCGCACAAGTGATCAAATACCACCAATAGAAAGCTCTATTTGTGTGAAAAATTAAATTTCGTTTAGGTGCAGCATTGCATGACTGCGCAATTATCAGTTGAATTAGTGCAGCGCCGAGTAGCAAAAAGAGGCCTGGTCAGGAAGGGGGGTAAATACTCAGGAGTGCAAGTGGTTAATCATGGCACTATGCAGTATATTTTATGTGTGTATTTTTATGTGCCCACACATTTTTAGCTATTTCTTTGTGCTCAATTAAATAGCCTGCATGTTTATTAATGTTTTGGTACTTAAATTTCTTTTTTCTTATATTAATTATCCTTTTATATACTGTTTTTATATATACTTTGGTTTTTATTTTTATATAATAAATTTATTTTACCTTTAATTACTTTCGTTTCATAACCCTCATTCGTGGGTTATATACTTTACCAAAATATGTTTTCATTAATTGATTTTGCCCCCTTTTTTAGAACAATTGATACTGTAACATATTAAATTATCCAGTATATTTTTACAATTATGGCTACATTATTCCCCACTGACATATGTTTGATTCCCTGTTCCCTCTGTGTCCCCACGGAGGGGTGCTGTATTATATGGTTAATTTTGTCTCTGGGAAAATGGCTGCCAAACATCACGTGACCAGTTAATCTCCGAGAAAATGGCCACCAAACATCACATGACCGGTTAACCTCCGCGAAAATGGCGTATTGATTTTGCGCCCTGTAGGCTATTTAAATGAAGCCAGAACATGATGTTAGCAATGGGTGTACCCCTGAAGACGTGCATGTTCACAAAACGCGTTGGGTGGAGCCTCTTGCTGATGTCATGCCGCCACTGCCGAAGGATGGAGCGGCAGTCATCTTGGTATTTGATATTCATTTTACTTGTGTTTCCACGTGGAATTGCTATTACTCTATATACTAAATAAACTACTACACTATATACAATTCTCTGGCTCTTGTGGTGAGCTGTTTTCCTCAGGACAAAGGCTCCCTAGATGACTGTCCATTCTAAAGCCCTAGATGACAGTGCATTCTAACCTCTTGGCTGCCCCCTACCTCAAGATGTGTTGCTTGAAATGCCTGTTACCAGTCACATTCTGGTGGGTGTACATCTATTAGAGGTGGTGGATTCCCCTACGTGATTGTTATCACGTTCACATCCAGCACTTTATTATTTCAATGGACATTTATGTGGATCACACCATATCAAGGACAATACTAATTTTGATCACGCATAATATTTTGCTATCTATCTAATATATAATATTTTGCTATCTATGTAATATATTTTTTATTTATTTATACTGCATATAATATAGAGGATATTATCTATGCATGTATGAGGCACTTTATAATTTTATTATTGAAGTATATTCGTTTGATTGTTTCTTGCACTTTTATATGAAAAAAATATAGATGAAAATAGCGCCCAAAGTGTTCACATGTAATCAATTAACATAGGCTGCTAAACCTTACCCTTAAATAAAGGTGGCAATCATAAAACAAAAAAAAAAGTAGCGCTATTAAATTAAATGTCCAAATCAAACCGTGATAAATAAAACAGTGAAAAAATTAAATGACCAAAAAAAAATCTCTAAGAATTTTCTCTTTCCATTAACAGTGAAAAATGTGCATCACCATAAGAACAGATATGTGCAAATCCACCACCAACAGAAATGAATAAACTCACCAGATCAAATTGCCAGTTATATTATAAACCAGCAATTGCACTTGTTTGGTCTGGGAGCAATACTCTGCAGGTAGACTCAGCGGTGACCAGCTTTTCAAATTATTCCTCTCTCAGCTTGTTGATGTAGTATATTGCAAATCAGGGAGACTCAGATATCCAGACATTTATTTATCCTCTCTGGGAGCAATACTCTGCAGATCTATAAACCCAGCAGAGAAAACTTCCAGACCGAATTCCAAGAACTTCATACACAGGCTCAGAAATGAAAAGAAAAAGAAAGCAAACGATCGTGTGATACCGTACGACATGTTTATTTGTAAAAACTCATCATAATCCGTTCAAATCCACTCACATGGAACAGTGTCGTAGCCGACACTAGCAACAAACACATTTCATTTAAAATCACAGAAAGCCAAGATGAAAGCCTCTTACAGAACGTAGTGACGTTAGTCCGAAGCTCTATCTTACGCGTTTCGTCATCCGACGTCTTCACGGAGCGGAAGGATGAATGTCACTACATCCACAACACAGCAAATGATACCCGCTTGCCAGCGTGGGAACGAATTGTCGGATCAATACTTAAAAAATATTATTGATACGAAAACATAGATTCATATTCTTCATAAAACAACAATAGTATCAAAAATTCTAAAGTATCCTCGTATTTGGGAATCTTAGTATCTTCAACAGAAAACAAAGAATGTACCATACACTATTATGATCTTTTTAAAGGGGCCTGCACATTAAAGGAAAAACTCTAACTTCACACATTTATAAATGAGCTAGTAAAAATGTAATTCATATTATCCAGTCCTATACACAAAGGAGTGTATCATACACTTTAGATCAATATCAATGTTTAACCCTTGTGGTCTAAGAGTATCTAGGTTATACTGTATATCCAAAAAGTTTCCTTTTTAGAAACTTCTTTTAACATATCCATCCCTCTCCAATGTTGGTCAATTTTATCAATACCCCAAAAGGTCAGCAAATCTGAATTACAATCATGATACAGTTTGAAATGTTTAGATACACTATGTTTATCAAATCCTTTCTTAATGTTATTTATATGTTCTCCAATTCTTGTTTTTAAAGTTCTAACTGTTCTTCCAACATACTGTAAATGACAAGGACATTCCAGCATATACACCACATGTGTGGATTTACAAGATATCACTGATTTAATTTTATATTCTTGATTGGTTGAAGAAGACCTACAATTTTTTATTTTCCTCGTTTTAGAGGTGTTTTTACATGCTTTACATTTGTTACAATAATGGAATCCCTCCAGACCGGGAAACAAGCTCATGCGTTTAGGTGGATCGATAATGTTATGCATGATTCTTGTTCTTAAAGATTTGTTTTTTCTATATATAAAGCTTGGTTTACTTGGAATAATATTCCTCAACACTTTATCCCTCATTAGTATAGGCCAATGTTTCTTAAAAACTTTTTCTATATCTTTGTACTGAGCATTGAAATCAGTAATAAACCCTACTCTTAGATTCTTACTCTCACCTTTCTTCCTTGCTAATAAGGCATCTCTATTCTTAGATTCTACAGCATCTCTTTCTTTGTTTAAAAAGGTTTCATCATATCCTTTCTCTATAAATCTTTTTATCAACAAATCGGTTTGTGACAAGAAATCAGTATCTAAGTTACAGTTTCTTTTAATACGAGTAAATTGACTCCTAGGTGTGCTATAAAGCTATAAACTTTTATATGATGCACTTTGCTGTTCCACATTACCTATCCAGTTTTTAACACATTAATAGTTGTGTTATACTATATGATTTGCGGATCTTTTTCTGCACTCTTATACGATGCACTTTACTGTTCTGCTTTAGCATATATTGATACATTTTTTATGTGATGCACATTATTGTTTTATTTTAGTACTATAGTGCTGCACTTGTTTACATATGTTTTAAAATCTATACTTGAAATTCAGCTTTAAATGTATTTATTGTTTTAAACCCTAAAATCTGTATTACATTTGTGTGAGCTTGTTTACACTGTGATTATTGCTGGTTGCTATAGCTGCTAGCAGTAATCATTGTGTTCTGCTGGCAGTGAAGGCTCCTTGCCAGCACAACACAATAGCGCTGTAGGAGGGATTCCCTCATCAATACAGACTGTGTTCTTGGGGGAATTGAGCGATCAAGTGATTTTCTTTCCTTACACTCGTGAACCTGTGGTCAAAATAAAAGTTACATCTGCAGCAATCGGCTGACTCCATATTCACTAAACACTTACCTTTATGTGTAGCATCTGTCAATGTAGCACCACCTGCAGCCCTCCACCTCAGTACCTTTACATCCTTAAGCTCACTACACATGTACAGTCTAGCTCAATAATTTCTTTTAGATATACTGTCCATTAGAACAACCATGGATTGCAAAGGCCTGCTGGATTAAATACAAATAAAATGGATTTTGGTTGGTTATAGGAGCACAATAGACATGCCTCTCTCCAATCTCATAATGTATTGACTTATGTTTGATCAACTTATCATCAGGCCTGAGCAATGCCATTTTTTGGGGCACAAGTAAAGTTGCCTAGTGTGCCTATCCCTATGAAAACACTGGTTTCAGCTACATGCTACAAATATAGCTGACATTAAATCACGTTTATTTTAATTGTGAATTGTGCAGGCAGACATAGCATGAGATTAGTTTCTTTGCTGGGTTCTGAGTGAAGGAACTAGTTTGAATCATGTTAAAGGATAAGTTAATCTTTCGTAACATGTTACATGTTACACCCACAGTCAGGAAGTAACATGTACCATGTTACTTTAGCACCAGTCCCCACAAACCCCCCCCCTTTCCCAGAACCCCCGTTGTGACAGCTAGTTGGGGATTTCTTCCCCTGCTTGCTGTCCCAATTTAAGGCTGTCGATACTTGTAGTTTCCCATTCAAAGTTCTGTGAATTGGAAACTACAAATACCGACAGCCTTTGTGGCTTTATTACGGTGCTGTTGAGAGCTCTGGTAGTTCATTGATGCTTCCCGTCAGTGTGAAACTGCATGCATGTACGATGTATGGGCAAACAGTTTGCTTTCCAGGCTAATACAGAAAAAATTTTGAATGCAACTGCAAAAAAAGTGCCTTTATTTGTTTTTTTTTTTAAAGTGAGTTTATTCTTTAATACACTGATATCAAAGAAGAAGATTCTTAGTGTAATAAAACAAATGTTAAAGTGGTTCTAAAGACTAAAGTTTTTTTTTACCATAATGCATTCTCTGCATTAAGGTACAAAACCTTCCACTGTGTGTTCCCCTTCCTGTCCCTAACTCTTATCTGGAGTCTGTATTCATTCAGCGCTGTGTCCAGCTACAGGTCTTCTCTCCCTCTCTTCCAGGTTCCAAGGGCTTTGCTGAGAACAATGGAAGCCACTAGCTCCTGCTGCTGTCAGTCAAATCCAATCCAGTGAGCAAAGTGTGGAGGCAGGCTCGAGCCACTCTGTGTTGGCAAGCCTCTTGTTATGGGGGAAGACACAGAAGAGAAGGAGTCAAGATCATCTGTGGGGCACCCCATAAGAGGAGGTGAGGGGTGGCTGTGTGCATTACCAATGAGCAGAGCAGGTAAGTATCAACCAGTTTATTATTTTATTACAAAAGTAAACTTTACAATTACTTTGATCCTGGAAATCATAATAATTATAATGCATCTGCTAAATAACTGCTTTATGCATTTTTCCAGTAACAATTATCTAATGAGAGAAACACTCATTATTACCAATATCAAATACTTTGTTGTACTCTGGATTTAATTGATTCTTTTTTCATAATCTGAATATGCATCTTTTAGTAATATAGTGAATACAGTATGTTGTTTTCCTCAGTCTCTTAGTTAACTAATATTTTTGCTTACTAAACTTACAAACTCCATGTTCTAATAATGGCTTATATTATGGGTTTACATCATTACTCACAATATGCAGTAGCCTTGTTTGAGGAGACAGGCAACATCCACAGGTCAAGCCAATCAAATGCTTAAGCAAATGATGTCATTTGTAGTGGTGTGTAACATAATGATGTTTTCTGCCTTATTAAGTCAGTCAGTCAATCCCCAAAAGAAATTAAGTCAATGGTCTGACATGGGACATATTGAAATGTAATGATCCTAGGATATTTTTAACAATTTTAGGCATGAGCATGAAATAAGGTACGTTTGTTCTTTGTTATTGTATTAGAACATGAATACAAAAGATATGATTGCTCAGTATTGACACAGGGCATATTTATGAACCAGGGATTGTGACATGCACCAAACATTCACTGCAAGTTAATCAATTGGGGTAATTTAAAACACATGCACAAGGAATATATACTTGCTACAGCTTTTTCATTATACTCCTTAATGTTCAACATTAAAAAAAACATTACAGTACAATTCTCTCTAGCACATGAAGAGTACATTTTAACAACTTGCCATATTATGCATTATTAGTTAGGTATCACTGCACTTGTTATGTTAATGTTAATTAGCACGTTTTATTCTTAGTAGTACAAATTCAAATTTGTAAAGGGAAGAAAGCAAATCTATAATACAAATAACTGACAGTCTGCCTCTATTGTTAAAATGACCCCTGTCTAAGTTAATTATTGTTTTTAGATTGTAGATCTTGGGTTAAAAAAAGCTGTAGAAAATGTATAGTGTTTGTTATTTTTGAGGACAATCATTTTTTTTCTATTGCTCATTGCATAGTAAGTTCTCATATTATATTTGAGATCTTTTGCAATGAGGTGCATTTATTTGTTACTTTAAAGTGATACTAAACCCAGGACCCTGCATTCACTATATCTGGTCTCCCACAATGCACAGAACATGGAAGTGCAATTATTTTAGCAAATATAAACTGTTAAATACCTTTTTTTATCAGCAGTTAGAGCAGTCTTGTGACTTCAGCAGAGCACTGGTTAAAGCTTGTAGGAGGAGTTTTCTTTCCACTCTAGGAGGATGTGAAACCTCTGACCCTCTGTCTGGACAGTGCTGATTGGTCCTGTGCTGATCACATGAACTCTCCCAAGAAAAAAAAAATCCTCTCTAACAATACACACCAAACTGAGCATGTACATGTAACTACGGATTCAGTCTGTATCAGGTGGTCATTTCAACAAGAGGAGGGACAGAGATGAAAGGATCAAACAGCCTTTTTACACAGTGCAGAGGATTAACCCCTTAGGTTCCACAGTGAGTATAACAAGCATGCTTTACTGCATCTACAGACTGATTTTACTGTTGTGGGTTTAGTAACACTTTAAGGGTTGTTGCTTGTACTAAGTGGGTTATACAGTAATTTATTGGTGACTAGGAGGAAAGTCATCCACCCCAATTTGTGGAAGGGGTAATTCTATTGCTATGTATAAGTCTGAAATCATTTAGATGAGTTTAATGATTTTGTTTCAATAGTTTACTGGATTTGGGCAGTATCACATATTTATCAGAGAGCCAATTTCTCACATACAGCATTCTCCACCATGGAATAAGAAGGTGATATTTAACTAGTTTATAGAGGTAATAAACTATTTGTGGATGATTTCTTGCATTATCTTCCAATATTTTGTACAATGAGATACCTTGTATAAGTATTGTATTCAGTTCTTTGTTACTCGTGCTATAAACTAGGGTGAACTGAAGGGGTTTATTTTGGGAAGTCTAAAATTTTAAGTTCCATAGGGATTTACATTCACCATTTTTTATACAAATCGTTTTACTTAAAGAAATTTGCAAAATATACTAGCTGAAAATAACATTCTTATAATAAAGTGGCAAAAGGATTACAAGTGTAACCTTGGAAAATATCTGTACACAGTGGTTGCCTCTCTTTTCCAGCTGCTGAGGTTTATCTCACAAATACAATATTCCAAAGAATCTTTCAGCATTGGGATTGAGTATAGCAGGTTTCCGTTAACCCTGGAGAAATCATATTTTTGCCATGCTTGTGGCTTGGATTATGGGATAACCAGAGCTATGAGCTCTACGTTTAGAGGCTATTAGTGAGAAATGTACACTTTAACAGGTAGATAGAGATATTTTCCTATACATAACCATATATTGTCTGAAACATGACACCACCAGAATTTTGTTTGGTCAAGTTGATTATGTTTTATATGTGGTAACCTGATTCAAACTGCTTTTGAAGTCTGCACTTGTAATATTACTGTTAATTAGCAAGTGCCTTAAATAGATAGAGAAGTTTGGGAAGCATGATAAATTTAAAAGAAATATTTTCTCTGCTTTGGAAAGTTCTAGGTTTAATAGTTATCTTAGTTGTTATACTAAGGTATAATCAATACAGTAAGGATGTCTTATCAGTTACAATTATTTCTACATATTTAAAGGAGTTAAATTTAAAGTTTGGAGTATTGTAGTTTAAAGTATTTTTATTATTGCAATATGCAAGTCGAGAATTTGTGATTTCACCTAATTTATTTTTAAATTGTAAGCTCCAAGGAGCAGGGCCCTCCTATCCCTCTTGTATTGAACTGTATTGTTGCTGTATTGTCTCCCTTTATACTGTAAAGCGCTGAGCAAACTATTGCGCTATATAAATCCTGTATAATAATAATAAAAAATAAAATACAATTCCAAAAAGCTTCAAATGTCAGAACATTCATTCAATGGAATTGGGGTAATTGGGTTGGATATTATCATACTTATACTGTATTATCAATTGGCTGTGAGGTAAACATTTTCATTGATAGTGTTCCATCCAACTGACTAGTAGATATATTGTCTATTAGCACTAATACATGTAGTGGTTAAAAAATCATTGTGAAAATAGTGGTCAACAAAAGACAACTTTGCCTGGTATCCTTGGCTCCTTGGCCAGCATGCCTGACATATACACCTTTGTTAGATCATAGGGACACTCACTGCCAAGAGTCATCCCATTAACCTCCTTGGCGGTATGATTCTTTCCGATTTTTGGTGCTGAAAGCGGTACCATTTTTTTGCATGGAAATATGTAGTTTTTTTATTGTAGGCTGTAATTTTTAGGAATAACTCACTGAAATCTGTTCGAACAAGAGTCTAGTAAACATCCCGGGTAGGATAAAATTTGAAACACGAAATCATAAATTATAATTTAATAAATACTCTTAAAAAATAATAATATAATAATAATAATACATTTAATTCAATAATATAATCAAACCAAAAACACTGAAATTTGAAATATAGCGCCAAGTTCGCACATTGCTGAGCTCAGTCGCAAAATCGTTTTCAGTGTCTGATGACGAATTTCCCCCACGAATCATTATCACTCAATTCTGCAAGTGGTTCTGATTTACTATCGCTGTTCTCTAGCTGATCTAAACCGCTTTTGACCTAAAGGGACACTTTTTGGATGCCATGGACGTTTCTCAGTTTCCAGGCAGAATGAACAGACAAAATGCAGGCAGGGCACAGGACAAAGCAGTAGGGACAAAATGTATGTGAAATTGGTTGAGACAGCAATGTTTTACTATGTAAAATGTAAAAAAAAAAAATGAAATTTTTTTAAAATTTTTAAATTTCCCGCCGCCAGAGGCGGCGGCGCCCGTAGGTCCCGACGTCACAGGGACAGGACACAGAAGCCGGATGCGGGCATCAGCCGGAGGAGATGGCCGGGGATGCTGCAGGGGACACATCGCGGGAGCGCAGGGTAAGGTAAGTGCAGAACAATTGCCGGAGCAGTGCCGCATGGTATTCCCGAGTGTAGCTCGGGGTTACTGCTCTTGGTACTGAAATGTTACCCCGAGCTACACTCGGGAATACCGCCAAGGAGGTTAAAGTGGTAGTACACTTGTTTTTGTTTTCAGTTTTACCTACAGGTAAGCTTATAATAAAGCTGCTGGAGGGCTTCATTTTAAGGTAAGCTTTACATAGTGTTCTACTATGCAATGCATACTAGCACATTATGACATTACTTTGTAGGGGATATTTTTTTTCCCTGCAGTTTACTACCACCTTAATTTAACTCGTTTGCTGCATTTTTTGCACACATGCTAAAATATGCAATTTATGCCTGAAGATTAGTTAAAACACCCAAAAAATATATATTTTTGAAAGCAGAGACCATGGAGAATAAAATATAGGTAGTTGTCACACAATATTAGGCCAACTTTATCAAACTCCAATTTTTAGTAAAAAATACACTGTGCAAACATACACAAAATATTACCCAATTTCCCAAACTACTATCTTGAGTATGCTGTTCAGTTCTGATCACCAATCCTCAAAATCAATGTCCCTGGACTTGAGAAAGTCCAGAGAAGTGCAACATAGCTAATAAGAGGGCTGGAGGATCTCAGTTATGAGGATCAATGACAAATATTAAAGTATTCTCCCTGGAGAAGCAACGCTTAAAAGAAGATGTGATAGCAATATGCAAATATTTGAATGGGGACTGTAGCATTGGAAGGAATCTTTTTAATCTTAGGTCTCTAAAAAAGATACGCAACCACACAATGACATTGGATGAGAAACTGTTCAATCTCCAATTGCATAAGGGGTTCTTTACTGTTAGAGTAGTAAGGATATGGAACTCCCTTCCACAGTTGGTGGAATCAGCGGAGAGCTCAGATACATTCACAACACTTTTAGATATGTTTCTTAGCACAATGTACATTGATATGAAAAACAGTAGTCACACACACACTCAGGTTGAACTGGATAAACCGGTGTCTTAATACAACCTTACCAACTATGTAAAATTTCTTACAAATAGTGCCAGGAACAATTGAGTACTGTCCGTGATACTTTTTTTTATTTGCACTAACATACAATTTTGAGGACAAGCTTTCGGGGAATGTCCCCTTCTTCAGGTCTAAGCAGTACTGAAACAAAGATTTAGCAGAATGTTAGAAGAGATGTAGGGGATGGGAAAAAAAACCCCCAGAGATAAGACACAGCAAAAGCAAAGTCTGGGAGGGGGGGGGGGACAACACTAGCAGAGGCAGTCATGCTTCACTGATAGTCATAAAACTGTTGGATAATGAGTGAGGAATCCCATGTCCAAATTAAGGCCATTATCTCTTGTCTTGTGCTAAAAGAAATATTCCAGCAACCACCAATACTGGCCGTCAGACAACCCCCCAACCTCAGAAATAAACTAATCAGTAGGAAACGTCTTTCTGATGATGATGTCACAAATAATAGAAGCAAACCCTGCAATAAGAAACGCTGCAAACTGTGCAACCAAATCAATCCATCAAAAAGTGTCAGACACTCAAAAGGGATCTTCAATATCTCCGGATCATACAGCTGCACCTCCAGTAATGTTGTGTACCATATCCAGTGCAGAAAATGTAGCAAAGGATCTTATGTTGGCGAAACAGGACAGAAGTTGCAAACAAGGATGAATTTGCACAGACATACCATCAAGGAACATACAGAAGATGACCTTTGCACACCTGTGGGACACCATTTCGCACAACCAGACCACACTTTGGGAGACCTCAATATTTTGGTTCTTAAAGGAAATTTCAAATCCATTCAGGAAAGAAAAACTTTTGAACTAAGAATGATAATTCTATTTGACACAAGAGATAACGGCCTGAATTTGTACATGGGATTCCTCAATCATTATCCAACAGTTTAATGACTATCAGCTCAAGCATGACTGCCTCTGCTAGTGTTGTCTTCCCCCCCCCCCAGTCTTTGCTTTTGCAGTGTCTTATCTCTATTTTTTCCCATCCCCTACATCTCTTCTAACATTCTGCTAAATCTTTTTTCAGTAATGCTAAGACCTGAAGAAGGGGATATTCCCCGAAAGCTTGTCCTCAAAATTGTATATTAGTGCAAATAAAAAAAGTATCACGGACAGTACTCAATTGTTCCTCTCGCAAATGCACTAATACGGCTACAATCACCTTTTACAAATAGTGCAAAAGATTTCTTGTGTTTGCCTTGGGATTTTTGTTAGTCTGGTTATCTGACTTTGTCTTTGTGAATCTGTATGGATGACTTTGGAGTTCTTGATGGTTGAAATTGGCTGGATTGCACTTTTCACTTTATTTGTATACTTCTCCCACTCCCATTTGATATGTTTGCTATCTTGTACTGTTAAAAAGATAACAAAGGCATCTCAGGGATATGTTCATCCACAATTAGAAAAGAAGACCAGCATAAGGGACTTACTGCAATTTTTTCTTTATTACATGCCATTCATATAAAGCCAATATAGTGTTACAATTGATCTATATAATAAACTACAACCACTTAAGTTTCAAACAGGAACATTGTTTAAGTTGCTCCAAATTATACAGTTTGAATATTTCATAACCTTTCATCAAGTGGGTGCGATCCTCTACGACATGACTGTATTATGATTTCTTGACTTCTGCATGCAAGTTGTTCCTCCTTTTGTTTTCTTTATATTGCCACCTATAAACCCTTTTGTATTACAAATATAACCTGCCTTTCATAATTTTTTCTTTTTGAATTTGATATCCTTCCTTTTTGATACCTTGCTCAAAAGTAGCAATTTATGTCCTCAATTTATTAGTATAAGGCACAATTTTGTCAACGTAGGACAATTCTCCTTGCAGGTAAATTAGTTTACAAAATGGTAAAATAGTAAACAGTCCAAGGTATTTAGTAAGAGGCATGGTCAGTGTTATGAAGTTATAATTTTATCCTGTAATTCTTTGAAATGTAATAATTTTGTTTTCACAAAAATTATCATATTAACAAGTTCTATCTTACACCCAGCGTAGTCATGCTTGCAATTACACCCCAAAACACATTCTGCTACTTCTGAGTAAGAAGATACCACATGTGTAAGACTTTTTCACAGCCCAGCCTAACCAAATAGAGAGGCCCAACATCCAACGGCGTTCTAGGGGCATCAATTAAACATCTAATTTCTTGACTACCTATCACATTTGTGAGGGCCCTGGAGTACCAGGACAATGGAATTACCCACAAAATAACATTTGGAAAACAAACACCCCAATGTATTTTCTATGAGACATATGGACCCTTTTGAACATGGAATTTTTTTTTCACAAATTTTTAGAAAATGTAGAAGGAAAATGAAAAAATTTTTTTTACACAAAGTTGTCAATTTATAAGATATTTCTAACACATAGCATGTTGTCAGGACCTGGTTCACCTGCTGGAGGAACTGTGCTTTCTTGGGAGAAAAGCTGCAGTTTTAGTGTCCACCAGCAGGTGTCTCCCTGCAGTCAGCAGGTTCCAGCAAATAGTTCCACCTGGCCACATCTGCTGGGAGGGTACTTTCACATCTGCTATGGCTCCTTGCAGCAGTGCTCTGTCTGCTCCTGCCTTGTACCCTGTTTGCCGTGTTGCTGCCAGACTCTGTTGCCATTAACTCTTGCTCTTGCCCTGTATCCAGTACCTTGTTCCCCTTTTTATTAGTCTTGTTTCACTCCTTCCCATCTGCTCCTTCAGGTTTCCCCTGCCTTGCATATTTTACACTTGTATGTATTTAGTTAATTAGCTTTCTGCATTTTGATTGTTCAGTTTTGATTTTCATGAGTTCTCATGTTTATTGCTGTTGGTGTGTGGCTATTGTTCACTGTAAATAAATCTCACTTTAAAGATATATATACATGATCTGGTCCAGGTTTTCTTGGTGTAGCCATATATATCTGGTCATCCTGACTCCTGACACATGTAATAAAATAAGAACGTTTGGCCTAACAGTGCCACATGCCTATTAGATTAGAGAAGAGAGGACCAAAAAATCATGGTGGGATTTTAAAGGCACCACACAAGCTAACAATTAAATTATTAAGGTTTATTTTACATCAAGAAAATTCTAAAACCAGTATCTCTTTACATGTTCAATAAAAGATTTTTCCACATGGAGGTGGGTTATTAGCTAAAGATCCTGTGTGTGAGTTACTTGCAGCTATTAGACCCAGTGGGAGAAGCCTCCAGATATACCCCCTCAATAGGCCGCCAATAGCCACCACCTGTGAACGCCGATCGGCGTTCAGGGTATTCACAGATGGTGGCAATTGGCAGCTTATTGAGGAGTATATCTGGAGGTGTCCGCCACAGGGTGTAATAGCTGCGAATAACTCACACAAAGGATCTATGACTAATAACTAACAGGATTTTGGCTTTGCACCATGGCAGGAGCTTTAGTGGTAGGTGTTTTCACTTTGTTTACCTGTCTCTTCCCTTATGTAGGTTTAATAATAAATTTCCCACATAGATATTTTCACTGATTTCATTCTATTTAATTTTGAAGGTTTTATTTTATCTTGAAGATTCTGTGGAAACTTATCTGTGGGCTTCTAAAAATTCTAAATCATTATCAGGTAAACTATATAGATCCCTGCTCTACTACTATATTTAATTAAGGATTAGTAACTTCCTTATTTTTACTACCGTTTATTCTGTTTGCAATCTAAAGATATAAAAATGGGAGCGCTTATAAATAGCAGCTGATACACTAAAAAGAAAACCACAAACCTTCTAAAATCAAATAGTAAAAATGTAGTGCAGCACTAAAAATTATAAATGGAATAAACGTATAACATTAGCCATATAAACGCATAACCTGCACAGGGTTAGAATGCAGTGCTAAAACCAATAAAACTGCAAAAACGTGTAAGATAACCAATACTACCACATAACATATCACGTAGTGCAGCGCTACATTGGGTGACGGTAATATGAATGGAAACACGCATGTAGCTATAATCAATTCACCAGTAAAGATACTTAAATCTGCATATAGAAAAATGTCTGAATAGAATATAAAGATACTAAATATCCCAAAAGGGACTGCACACAATATTAAAATGATAAGTAATAATGCATAGTTCAATGTTGGTGTAGATAAATAATCCAGATAGGTGACTCTAATTATCCCAGTATAAACATATAATCAGGTGACGTGCAGTGAATAGTAAAATTGCACACTCACCAGATGCGCAATTTATATGCGCATTTGTTACATATATCAGCCAGAGGTCCCCCCTGTAATGGAACAGGATGCAGCCTGGTATGGAGAACCTCCTCTATGGATCTGGGCGGTTTGATGTCAATCAGAGGTCCCCTTTAAAGGTTAGCTGCGATGGGGTCTGGTAATGGATCTCTCTCCTCTGGGCCCTGTGATGGTCACCTGGGATCCTGGGGGGGGGGGTTAGATGCTCGACACAGAGCAAAAAATATAGGTGCCCATAGTGTAGTAATCTTCATAAAATTTTATTAAATTATTAAGAATCCAAATGAAATAGAACACACTGTTAAAAGGTATCCTCAGTGGATGAATGACATATGGCTAAAAGCCCTCTTATTTGCGCACGCATTCTGTGGCCCTATAAGGAAGAGTACAGACGTCCGGCTGCTATGGCAACACCCCTTTTGAGAACATGCATTTTGTACTAAACTCGTTAAAGAGGAGACCTGTACGCCGTGACTTCACGCCGCCGGATCACAGAGGTCTGGTGGCCATCTTTAGTAACCAGCTGGTCAGTGTATTAAGCAGCTTTGAGCTGCATGTCATTTTCACATTGAAGATTTCTGTGAATGCTTTTAGCTGTATGTCATTCATCCACTGAGGATACCTTTTAACAATGTGTTCTATTTCATTTAGATTCTTAATAATTTAATAAAATTTTATGAAGAATACTACGCTATGGACACCTATATTTTTTGCTCTGTGTCGAGCATCTAATCCCCCCCCAGGATCCCAGGTGACCATGCCAGGGCCCAGAGGAGAGAGATCCGTTACCAGACACCATCGCAGCTAACCTTTAAAGGGGACCTCTGACTGACATCAAACCGCCCAGATCCATAGAGGAGGTTCTCCATACCAGGCTGCATCCTGTTCCATTACAGAGGGGACCTCTGGTATCAATATGTAACAAATGCGCATATAAATTGCGCTTCTGGTGAGTGTGAAATTTTACTATTCACCGCAGGTCACCTGGTTATATGTTTATACTGGGATAATTAGAGTCACCTATCTGGATTATTTATCTACACCAACATTGAACTATATATCATTACTTATCATTTTAATATTGTGTGCAGTCCCTTTTGGGATATTTAGTATCTTTATATTCTACTCAGACATTTTTCTATATGCAGATTTAAGTATCTTTACTGGTGAATTGATTATAGCTACATGCATGTTTCCATTCATATTACCGTCACCCAATGTAGCGCTGCACTACGTGATATGCTAAGTGGTAGTATTACTTATCTTTTTGCAGTTTTATTGGTTTTAGCACTGCATTCTAACCCTGTGCAGGTTATGAGTTTATATTGCTAATGTTATACGTTTATACCATTAATCTAAAGATATGGTCTGTAATATTTCCCTATTCCCCTACACATTTACTAAAATTTGGAATTAGGAATTTTGGGCCACCACCTAAATGTGGGTCCCATAAACTAATTGCTTACTTTATTGTTATATGTTTATATATATATATATATTCGTTCTGATGATTTTTCTATACACAGTATTTACTGGTATGTTCATTTTTGCAGTCATGGTGCATTTATAAAAACTTTATGTGACCTGCTAATCCAATCTAATTACAACTAGCCCTACTTGTGTGTGGATTTGCTCTGGACATTGGCCCTTTATTGTAGGATTCATCTCTTGCTTTGAATGTAAAGTTGATGCAGCGCTAAAAGACTAAGGCCTAAATGCAGTATATAACCAGATAGTGAGTAATAACATGACCCAAAACCACCTAGGGATACACAGAAAACAATAGCCCTTAATAGACTAGTAACAGTGGTTAAGTGGTTAAGTGCAGGATAAGGTGTCCATAGTAAATACAGGGGTGTAAGTGAATCACAGCACACTTCAAGGAACGTGACCCCGGGCAGTCTTGCTGCAGTGGCCTCTCACCTCCACTCTACGACCCTACAGGGCCATAAAGCGTAATGTAGATCACCACGGAATCCTCCAATTCAGGGACTCTTTAGATGGATAAATAAACAGGGACAGAATTCCTCCAGGCCAGTGGATGAATAGAAGGCACTCTCCTCCGATGTCACAGCCGCTCATATGCCCATAAATGAGGAGATAAACACAATCCTCATAGTGTATTACCGCTTTATTTGAATATAGGCAACAAACAAAGAGGGAAGGTAATCCACTTACATAACAGACGGCTTGTATGGAGATGCAATGCTGGGTGTACAGCAGGATCAAAAAGGTGCACCAAGATGGCGTCACGCCGGAAGTGCGTCACCACGCTATTGCCGTCGACGCGTTGCGTCACGTACCTCGTGACTTCATCAGGACAGCGTGATTGGCCGGCGGCACTTCCTTATAAAGGCCGGGAACCGCACCCATCAAGACCACAGTGGGCGGTGCGATCGCGGCCATATTCTAATAGTCCAGCATGCCAAGAAAAACCCAGGCAGCCATATAAATGTAGTCTAATAAGGACAGACCTTCTCCCATTAGGTCTAGCAATCCCAGTGAAGTAATACACTATAAAAAGAGCACCACACATAATCAACGCATAGAGAGACTGATATATAAAAATAATAAAAAATGTATATAAATATAGAAAAACACATAATATAATTTAATGAAAATCAGAAAAAAAAATATATAAAAAACGAGCATAATCATATAATGCCCTATACAAAATACACTAAAAAATATATGAATAAAAATTATATATATATAAAAAAATATATATATATTAAATAAAATGATGAAAAAACGCTCCTTTGTAATCCTGCATGAACTCTATACATCAAGTACTAAAAAACACATAATATCTACATGGAAGAGGTTATCGATCACTGATAAAACAGTTCAAGTCGAACTCAATATTGAGTCCCATCGGGGCAAATGTATCCATGAGAAAAATATATTTTGATTCTATCTGACTTAGAGATCTCACTTTGTGGGACCCTCTCCAGTGTTTCTTGTATTTCTCGACTCCCCAAAATTTAAGACCAGAAGGGTCTTGATTATGGTATAGCCGAAAATGATTGGATAGACAGTGTTTCGGGAAGCCCTTTTTTATCTTCTGGACATGTTCTCTCAACCGGACCCATAAAGGTCTTTTTGTCCTTCCCACATATTGCAAGCCACATCCGCATTGGAGAACATACACAACCCCCTCCGTTCTACACGATATAAAGTCCTTAACTTGAAAAGACCTACCATTACTAGTAGCTGAAAAGGAGCTCAATCTAGTGTTGGAACCCCTGGTGGCTCTACAGGCATAACAGGTCTTACACGGGAAAAACCCTTTATGGTCAAGAAACGTAGCCTTAGGACTTTTAATAGGGGGGTTCAATACACTACGAACCAATTTGGACCTAAGAGAAGGAGCCTTCCTATATATGAATTTAGGTGTAGCCGGTAACAATTTTGAAAAAATGGGGTCGGTTATTAGAATGGGCCAATAACGTCTGAATACACTTTCTATCTGTTTATAATTACTGGTAAAATCCAGAATAATCGCCGTGTGATCCCTCAAATCTTCTGTCTTGGGTTTATCAACAAGAAAGTTACTCCTCATCGTTGTTCCCACTTCTACGATCTTATTTTTAATCATTTCTCTCGAATAACCTTTGCTACAGAATCTCTCTTCCATAATGTTAGCCTGCTCATA
This sequence comes from Staurois parvus, assembly GCF_062004578.1. Taxonomy (NCBI): domain Eukaryota; kingdom Metazoa; phylum Chordata; class Amphibia; order Anura; family Ranidae; genus Staurois; species Staurois parvus. Next base: position 4,887,641 of record NW_028318646.1, on the reverse strand, counting down.
ATATTCCTTGATATCTGTGCAATTCCTTCTAAGTCTGACCAGCTGTCCTTTTGGGATATTCATCAGCCAAGGAGGGAAGTGGCAACTATCTAGTGGAATGTATCCATTCCGATCTACTTTTTTGAAAAAAGTTTTAGTATGAAGATTATTATCCTTCACCGAAATGCACAAATCCAAATAATTAATGGAAGTGCCACTTATTTCCCACGAGAGCTTAATGCATTTATCATTACTATTTAACTGATTTAGAAAGAATAATAAATCAGATTCCAATCCATCCCAGATGATAATAACATCGTCAATAAACCTTTTATAAAGGAGTAGTTGTTTAGGGGGATTCTGATACACTGCCTCTTCCTCCCAGTGGGCCATGAAAAGGTTGGCCACACTGGGAGCAAACCTGGCTCCCATAGCTACTCCCTTCATTTGATTGTAAAACTGTTTGTTGTACCAGAAGTAGTTATGGGAGAGACAATAATCCAAACCTTCCAGAATAAATTTCCTCTGTGGCCATAGAAGGTCACTAAATGATCTAATACCCCAGCCCATCGAGTCCATAGCATCCTTATGATCAATGATGGTATATAAAGCAGACACATCTGCACTCGCAAGCAAGGTACCATCCTTGATATGGATACCATCTAACAATTGTATTAGGTGTTTAGTGTCTCTCAGGTAGGCCTTAGTTTGTATAACCAGGGGTTGGAGGAAAGTATCAATATATTGACCCATCCTAGACATTACTGATTGTATCCCATTGACGATGGGTCGTCCTGGTGGATTCAAGGGATCTTTATGCATCTTCGGTAGGGTATAGATAACTGGTAATCTACATACATCTGGAACCAGATATAACGCTTCTTTTTTGTTAAGTACCTTAGTGTCCTTTCCCTTCTTGACTAATGCAACAAGATCCTTTTTAAATTGACTGGTCGGATCTTTTGATAAGGGGAGATATGTATTGGTGTCACCTAATTGTGACTCCAATTCTTTTTCGTAATACTCCTTAGAAAGTATCACTATACTCCCCCCTTTATCAGCAGGTCTGATAACTATATTGTCCCTTTTGGACAGTCGCTTCTGTCCAATGTACAATGCTTTATTTTGCCTCATTTTACCAAGATCAAGTTTTTTCATATCACTAATGACCATTTTCTTAAAAACCTCTAACTGATTGTTGTTAGTTACTTGAGGATTAAATAAAGATTTATTCCTTAATCCCGTATGGGCAAAAACATCACTACTTAGATATCACATTCTTAGCTCCTGGCTGGCTATGGAAGTATTTCTTAATGTTAAGTTTTCTCACATATTTGAGGGTATCTATATACATATTAAATCCATTTGCAGTAACGGGGGGGGGGCATATTTAAGGCCTTTGTCTAACACCAAAAGTTCTTCAGTAGTAAGTGTGACTGGGCTGAGATTGAACACTCCTTCCCCTACAACTCTCTTTTTCTTTTTGGCCTTCCAACCCCCTCTGCATCCCCTCCTCTGTCGAAGCTTCTCCGAACTGGGCTGAGAATGGTTCTGCCCCTCTCTAAAAAACCTTCATTCTGTTGAAACTCAGTATGTTGTGTTCTCAAGGGTTCATATCTATTGTGAGTGGATACAGGGCTGCTGGTATAAGGATGGTGATAATCCCTATGGCCATAGTGTGGAACAGGGCTTCTGCCATGTGAAGGACCATAGTATGGTCGTGATGGAACTTCATATGGATATTGATTGTATCTCTGGGATGTATTATCACGTCTAGCATAATTCTGGTAGGGTTGTTGATAATTATTTCCCTGTGTGTAGTTAGTATTTTTCCATTGTTTCCCCCTTTTAAAAGGCTTTTTCTTAGGCTGTCCCCCACTACGTGGTTGCCAGCCTTTTTTGGGGGAATGGTTCATAGGGTGAAAATTATAAGGAGACTTTGGACCATTATCTGAAGGTTTAAACGGTCCAGGATTAGTTGAAAATCTAATTTCCTTCACTGGTGTAGTCCTAATAGATGCTGCTTCAGTCTCAGCTATAGTACTTTGCCACTTAAAGACCTGATCTATATGGAAGTCATTAAGATCCCTATGGTACTTCTTGATTTTCCTACATTTCACCTCCTGATCCACCTTTTCCAAGTCTTTATATAATCTATTAGTAAGATTGATAACTTCTGGGTTATCCTTGAGGGGATCTAGTTTACACTTAATATCAGAGATCAAGGTTTCTAGATGTTTCATTTTCTTTTGTTTCCTCTTAAGGAGGAATTTAACCAGTTCCAATCCTCTTTCTTGGAAAAAATTAAACCACTCATCTTTGTCTTCCGTGTCTAGTAACCCATCACTAATGGGGACATCCCATCTGAGACGTCTCGGGACTAATTTGTCCTTGAGATACCTCTCATGCGTAATCATGTCCCACCAAGTGGTAACTTTTTTCTCCATGAGGTGACCCAGTCTCCTAAACTGAGCATCTAAGTCACTATTACTTTGCTTCCTTGTGTGGGTCTTGGTTGAAATCTCCCCAGTTGTGGTATGCATTTAGGTAACTGTATGGATCCAGTCACGTATGTATAAATAATTGTTGTGGTGTTGGATATATGCTAATTTTGTATTTTTGTATTTAGAAATATTCATCTATTCCACTTGTAGCTCCTGATGAAGTGGAGATACTCCAGGAAACGCATCAAGCTTTTGAAATAAACTAATTGATATGCTAGTATATACATATACAGTATATTTTTAAACCGAACACAGTTGGAAATGTTTTAGCAAGGAAAGAACCCACCTTCATGTGGAAAAAATATTTTATTGAATATGTAAAGAGATACTGATTTTCAAATTTTCTTGATGTAAAATAAAATGTATTGTTTCAATTGTTAGTTTGTGTGGTGCCATGATGGTCCTGCCACTCCATGTGTCAGGAGAAGAGACACTCCTGTGTCTCTTCTCCTGACACATGTACATACCAAGAATTACACCTCAAAATACATTCTGCTACTCCTTCTGAGTGTGGTGATACCACATGTGTGAGGCTTTTCCACAGCCTGGCCACATACAGTGGCCTAGCATCCAAGTAGCTCCTTCAAGCGTTCTAGAGGCATAAATTACGCATCTAATTTCCTGACTACCTATCACATTTTTAGGTCCCTGGAGCACTAGGACAATGGAATTACCCACAAAATGACAACATTTTGGAAAGCAAGCACCCCAGTGTATTTTCCATAATACTCCAATACTAGTACTTGGCCTTTCATCCTGAAGTCTAGTACCATTGGTGTTTGCCATTTCAGGTGTATGACACTGCTGCTGGTTGCATGGTCTTCATATTTTAGGAAGAACCCTTTCCTCTTCTGATTTGGTCACTGATCCATTACTTTTCATACTCCAAATCAGAATTGGACAATGAGAGCTCACCGCTGCTCTAATCCGTCGTACTGAGGATTTGAAAGTATAAAATCTTTTGGACATGGCGGCTCTGGTGATACCTGGACAGGTAGACTGCTGATTGCAGATGTATGATGAGTAAAGTGCTGATGAGCAACAGTGATAGCCGCTCTGTGATGGGTACATTGATTAAGCTGCAATGACAGGTACACTGATAGGCTGCACTGATGACTGTGGTAACAGGTACATTGATAAACTGCACTGAAGGCTGTGGTGACAGGTACACTGATAAGCTGTACTGAAGACTGCAGTCACAGGTACACTGATGGCTGCACTGATGGCTGTGGTGACAGGTATGCTGTCATAGACTTCTTTGCAATCAATCTTGTTATAACTATATGTTTCCACCACCAATAAAGCAAAGCATGTACTTATCAGATGTTGCTAGACCAAAACTTTCCAATAGGTCTAATCATGTATAGATATCCTCAATTTAACATAAAGAACTGTAGCATCTCCTTGTATCAGTATTCCTGGATCCCTGGTCTTTCCATCACAGTTCCTGACCTTACTTTTACTCTCCTCTCCACCAAAAGCAGTGTGTGGCTTCTAAACACTTTGGCGTTGGGTTACTTAAGGAGTAGGATATGTTTACTTTCCAAAGTAAATGTTCATTTAGTTTAGTGAACAGGGTGAAACTATACTGACTCCATTCATATCATCATGTGTAATCAAAGTCCTTTATTTTTAGCAGGATTGGGAATTATTTTCAAAGTCAGTTTTTACTTGGCTTCAGCTAGGACCCTGCCTTTTGACGTTCTTTACCTTCGGATATCACACAAAGCTACCCACCCCTTCCTCAGATACAACTGAAGCTTGCCAATAGTGCAATAAATATTAGAGAAGAAATGTGTTGTACAAACCTTTTTAAACAAAGAACAAAAGCAAGTAGTTGAACATCAAATAATAAAAAATGGGCAAAATTCAGCAGTGGTTTCCTAATAGGATCGAAAATTGGGAGTAGTTTTTTTCAACTTTTGTCCCAGTGGACAGTGGATGGGATAAATTAATATCAATATTTTTATTGTTGCAACCAAATTATGTTGAGTTTTTAAAATTTATCAAACTAGAGCACTTTGTCAAAATTACATTATTTCCTCTATTCTGATGCTTTGTTAGGCTCTAACTGCTGCTGGCTTCAGTTGTTCTTTGTGGGTCTTTCTGCCTTTAATTTTGCCTTCGGCAAGTGAACTGCCCTGATTCAACTACATCAGTGCAGCCATCCACTTTGTCCCTGACTGCAGCCAGAGCAGTGCAGCATCCACTGTGTCCCTGATTGCAGCTACATCTGTCCCAGTGTCACCATCGCAACAGTATAGTGCTTACTAGAGCCAGCATACGCCATGTCTAAAAACAAATCTACACTGGCGAGGAGGCACTTGAAATCTTTAGCATGACATATAAGGGCATGCTAATGCACGAAGAAAAGGGCACCCAGCTGCAGCTCCCTGATTGCCCAACCTATATAGGGAGCGGTGGAAACATTGTGTGGAACCTTGTAACACTACTATTCAATAAGGGATATGAACTATACATGTAAAACTATTACATCAGCTTGCCCCTTTTCCACCATCTTTATTTGAAGCAAACTCTAGCATGTGGCACAGTGAAAGCAAATAGGAAGGGCATCCCACAAAGGCTGGTGAATACAAAGCTACAAAGAGGAGAGCCAAAATACATTCACAAAATGTTCAAGGCTTCAATTCGCCTCAGAAACGGGCTAAAGTTTTTCATCACCTCAAATCGCAACAAATTGATGTGGTATGTCTACAGGAGACCAGGTTTTCTCAGTCCTCCGCTCCGCGTTATCTTTCACATCACTATCCCATCTTTTACACGGCCTCGGCTCCTGAGAAGCGCCGGGGTGTTCTTATAGCTTTTAAACACAATCCCCCCTTTGTCTGTTCTAGGCATATAGCGGACCCCACGGCCAGGTATTTGCTTCTGTAAGGCACCCTCTGGGACCAGGAGGTTACCTTTGTCTCTTACTACGCGCCTAACCGTTTCCAGCTTAAATTCTTTTTGCATCTTTGCACCATTGTTTCTCGACACTCTAAGGGTCTTCTTCTTGTTATGGGGGATTCGAATGTTACCTTGGATTCCACATTGGATAGGCGCTACGCACGGGGAGCGACCCCCTCTCATGACTTGGTGCTAGAGGAACGTATGCGCTCTCTTTTACGGGCGGCGGGGCTAGCGGACGTCTGGAGGGAACTTCATCCAACTGAACGTGACTTTACGTTCTATTCCAATCCTCATGACAGTTTTTGTAGAATTGATCATATATTCATGCAGGTCCAGCAGCTCCCCTTGGTCCGGCGGATAACTATTCCCTCCTCACCCTGGTCAGATCATGATCCCTTGGTACTCCTCCTTGCCCTTTCTGGGTCAGAACGGCACCCTTTTCATTGGCGCATCAATGACTCTTTGCTGACCACTAAGGCTACCTGCCAACAAATAGAATTCTTTTTATGAACATACTTTGCGGAAAATTCGGGATCGGTCTCTTCAGCAGTGCCCCTTTGGGAAGCGCATAAGGCCACGATGCGGGGTCATGTTATACAGCTGGCTGTGGTCCGGAAGCGGGAGCGGGAACGCCGACTCTTGGAGCTTCATTCTCTCCTGGCCTCTGCGGATGCGCGTTGGAAGTCATCTCCATCCGTGGCCCATAAACGCGCTCGGGACGCTCTGGCGACAGAATTGGACCTCCTCGCCTCTTCGGAGGCGGAACGGGCCCTGCGTTGGACCAGACATAAATTTTACTCCTGCACTAATAAGCCCGGTCCCATGCTAGCCAGGAAACTCAATTCTGTGGGGAAACCCCATAAACCGATTCGACTTCGACTTACCACAGGTGGCTGTACTTCTAATCCCCAGCAGATTGTTTCCCGATTTTCGGACATCCTTTCGCGCCTCTATGCTGCCCCAGATCCTTCCCCTGTGGCCCAGGCAGAGGCATTCTTTCAAGATCTCCATCTTCCCGGATTAACCGAGGCAGCACAGGCGGCCCTCAACGCTGGTGTCACCGTACCGGAAGTGCTCCAAGCGTTCAAATCTTTACGGTCCACCGCGGCCCCAGGTCCCGACGGCTTCTCCGGTCTCTATTATAAAAAATTCTCAGCCCTATTGGCGCCCTTTTTAGCAGCCTATTTCAATGAGTTACGACAGGGCTCTTTGCCCTCTCCGGACGCACTTAGGGCACATATCTCTATGATTCCTAAGACGACCGACGATGTCCAGGAACCGCAAGCCTTCCGGCCCATTTCTCTTCTTAATGAAGACCTGAAGATATTGGGCAAGATCCTTAGTTTTCGCATCAATAAATATTTGTGTAGCCTGGTCCACCGGGACCAAGTAGGGTTCGTCCCCGGGAGGCAGGCGGGTGATAACGTCCGTAAGGTGGTCCATCTTATACATTTTCTGCAACAACGGAAAATCCCAGGATTCCTACTGTCCTTGGACATATATAAAGCTTTTGATTCTCTATCTTGGGAATATCTGCGGTTTGTGCTGTCTCGTTGGGGTTTCGGGGATTCTATTCTCTCTTGGATTCAGGCCTTGTATTCCTTTCCTTCGGCCTCCGTTAAATACGCTGGGTATTTCTCGGATCCCTTTCCTGTTGGGCGAGGGACGAGGCAGGGTTGCCCGCTGTCCCCGGCGCTCTTTGTCCTGGCGCTTGAGCCACTGGCTTTAGCGCTCCGGACCGATTGCAATATATCGGGGGTTCCATACGCGGGACAGGAGTTTAAGCTGAGCCTCTTTGCGGACGATGCCCTCTTGACCCTTACTAATCCTCTGACAATGCTTCCTAACTTGCAACGAGTTCTTGAGCGCTTCTCCTTGATTTCGGGTCTACGTATCAACTTGGATAAAACCGTCGCTCTCAATATTACTTTGGCTTCAGATTTGGTTTCGCGCCTACAATCCCACTTCCCTTACCGGTGGGCTTCCTCTTTTCTGGAATACTTGGGCATTCGCTTGACCCCCACCTATGACTCCCTTTTTGCTGCAAATTATTATCCTTTGCTTAGCTCTTTATCTTCTCTTATGCATTCCTGGCAATTTCCGCACCTGTCTTGGATAGGACGGGTTCATTCAGTGAAAATGACCATCTTGCCGAAATTGTTATATTATTTTCGCACCCTCCCGGTGCGGGTTCCCCCTCACTTTCTTCGGTTGCTTCAGGCGAAGTTTATGCGTTTTATCTGGGCTGATAAACACCCCAGAGTCTCTAGAAATACGCTCTTTGCTCATAGACTCCAGGGTGGTCTTGGGGTACCCAATGTAGCTAAGTATTATCAGGCGAGCCAGATTGCCCCGCTGTCTATGTTGCACGCTTCCTCCGATGTTCCTCTCTGGGTCCTGCTGGAACTACCTAATTGTGCCCCTATCGCACTGTCGACACTCCTATGGCTTCCCCCTGCCCTGCGCCCTATGTCTGGGACTCGGTACGTTACTCCAGTGGCCTGATGTCACCCTTTTTGCCCTTGCTTCCAATCGTTAACAACCCTCTTTTCCCACCCGGTGTAGATTTCCCGGGGGCATTTTCTTGGTGGGTGGCTCATGGTTTCTCACAGGTGCAACACTTTTTGACTTTTCGGTCCTTTCCCACCTGGAATGTCCTTCGGGAGTCTCGGGATGTTCCCCCAGCGGAATTTTTTCGGTACCTTCAATTGCGGCACTGGCTACTTTCGCTGAGGGCCACTTCTGCTTTCCCATATCAGAAATCTGCCTTTGAACGGCTTTGCCAGCAGCACCCGGGCGCCCCGGGCCTTATCTCCCTTCTTTACGCAGCTTTGAACAGACGCTCGTCTCACACTTCTCTTTCATATGTTGTTCAGTGGGAACGCGACCTGGGAGTGGCTGTGGATCCGGAGGACTGGAGTAGGGCCTGGTCACTCATAGCTAAATGTTCATTTAATACGACCACGCTGGAAGCAGCCTACAAGGTATTGTTCCGTTGGTATTGGGTTCCGGCTCGTCTGGCCCAGGCTAACCCTGCCTGTAGTGATCGATGTTTTCGGGGTTGTGGCCATCGTGGCGATGTACTGCATATCTGGTGGTCATGCCCGAGGTTGGTTCGTTTTTGGTCTCGTGTGTTTGGCCTTCTTTTCACTTTGTTCCATCTCTCCATACTCCGGGATGCTCGGTATGCTTTGCTTCATTGCCCCATACCGGGCCTCTTGGCTCGTCAGCAGCGGTTGGCTTCCTATTTGTTTTTATCGGCTACTAGGACAATTGCTCAGGCCTGGAAGAGTCCGTTTGTACTTTTCCAGGGGGTGCGGGATCATATGACTACTATGATGCTCAACGAACAGATGTCGAGTATATGCAACGACTCTCAACATAAATTTTTGAAAGTATGGGAGCCGTGGTTGCAATACGCCTTTCCCACGCTCCCCCCGGGCAGTGTGGGGAGGTAATGGAGTTTGGTATTGGCGCTCGTGGACCCCTGCTCTTTGGTTTTTGTTTTGTTTTTTTTTGTTTTTTTTTTTCCCTTTCTTCTCTGCTCTTCTTCTCTCCTTTTCTGTTTGTTTTGATGTGACAGTGGACAACTGTCTTTAGTTGCGATAGTCAGAGTCTTACTGATGTTATTGTAACCTATGTGCCATTGATAGCCCCTGCGTGGGCATACGTTTTGCCTTATTGGAATTAGAGCGTTGTCTGCTCTATTATGCCTTTTTTATTGGTGCAATTGATAACCCCTGCGTGGGTGTGTTTTGTTGCCTCTGTTTTATACTGTTTAAAATTAATAAAAACCTTTGAAATACAAAGAGGAGAGCCAGTGGGTTTGCATACCGAAGAAGTTTTGGCCCTGTAGTGGTGAGACAAGTGAGATCTACTGTATACAGTGAAGGAAGGAAGTATTTGATCCCCTGCTGATTTTGAATGTTTGCGCACTCACAAAGAAATGATCAGTCTAAAAATCATATGGTAGGTGTATTGTAACACTGAGAGACAGAATAGCAACAATAAAATCTAAAGACATACATGTTTAACAAATTATGCACTGATTTGCATGTTCATGAGGGAAGTATTGGTCCCCATCACAAAACATGACTTATTACTTGGTGGCAAATCCCTTGTTGGCAATCACAGAGGTCAGATGTTTCCTGTAGTTGGCCACCAGGTTTGCACACACCTCAGGAGGGATTTTGGCCCACTTCCCTTGGCAGATCCTCTCCAAGTCATTAAGGTTTGGTGGCTGACATTTGGCAACTCGAACTTTCAGCTCCCTCCACAGATTTTCAATTGGATTAATGTCTGGAGACTGGCTAGGCCACTCCAGGACCTTAATATGCTTCTTCTTGAGCCACTCCTTTGTTGCCTTGGCTGTGTGTTTTGGGTCATTGTCATGCTGAAACACCCATCCATGTCCCATTTTCAATGCCCTGGCTAAGGGAAGAAGGTTCTCACCCAAGATTTGATGGTACATTGCCCCGTCCATCGTCCCTTTGATGCGGTGCAGTTGTCCTGTCCCCTTAACAGAAAAACACTCCCAAAGCAGAATGTTTCCACCACCATGTTTGACAGTTGGGATGGTGTTCTTGGAGTCATAGGCAGCATTCCTCCTCCTCCAAACATGGCGAGTTGAGTTGATGCCAAAGAGCTCAATTTTGGTCTCATCTGACCACTTCACTTTCAACCAGTCCTCCTCTGCATCATTCAGATGTTCAGTGGCAAACTTCAGACAGGCCTGGACATGTGCTTTCTTGAGCAGAGGGACCTTGCGGGCACTGCAGGATTTCAATCCTTGTCGGCATAGTGTGTTACCAATTGTTTTCTTGGTGACTGTGGTCCCAGCTGCCTGGAGATCATTGACAAGATCCTCATGTGCAGTTCTGGGATGATTCCTCACTGTTCTCATGATCATTGACACTCCACGATGTTAGATCTTGCATGGTGCCCCAGACCTAGGGAGACTGACAGTTGTTTTGTGTTTCTTCCATTTGCGAATGATTGCACCAACTGTTGTCACCTTTTCACCAAGCTGCTTGGCGATAGTTTTGTAGCCCAGTCCAGCCTTGTGTAGGTCTACAATTTTGTCCCTGACATCCTTGAACAGCTCTTTGGTATTTGCCATGCTGGAGAGTTTGGAATCTGATTGTTTGATTGCTCCTGTGGACAGTGTCTTTTATACAGGTAACAAAATGAGATTAGCAGCACTCCCTTTAAGAGACTGCTTCTAATCTCAGTTTGTTACCTGTATGAAAGACACCTGGTTGCCAGAAATCCTGCTGAATGATAGGGGATCAAATACTTATTTCCCTCATGAACATGCAAATCAGTGCATAATTTATTAGACATGCATTTCTTTTGAATTTGTGTTGCTATTATATCTCTCAGTGTTACACTACACCTACCATTAGATTTTTAGACTGATCATTTCTTTGTGAGTGGGCAAACATTCAAAATCAGCAGGGGATCAAATACTTATTTCCTTCACTGCATGTGCTTTCCTCCATCCACAATGAGGAAATTTGTGGAAGCATGGCCCAGTACAAAAATCTGATTGTGTACATGAGTACAATCAGTTCATGGGGGTTTTGATTTTAATGATCAAATAGTACAGCCTTATTTAGCAACAAGAAGATCCCATCATTGGTATTAAAAAGTTTTCATTTACCTCTTCCATTTGGCAATTTATAATTCTTTCTTTATATTCAAATCATTTTTATTAAGTTTTTAACAGGAATACTATTTAACAAAAATGTGCCGCACTTCACTAAGAATGATCAAAATAAATAAATAATATATAATAGGTGCAACCAAGTGCTAATACAGATATCAGGTGACAAAATAAATATATATGTGAACCAATATCAATTTTCAAAACCAATATGCATAAACATGCTATAAACAAAAAACAAAAGTAATGTCCTTATCCATATCAAATGATATAATAAATGAAGATTATATAAAAAAGTCCATAGATATGTGCTTCTTCAATCATGCCTAGATCCTTTTAAAATAAAATATCCTGTGCTTCTTAATTGAATTCTTGTGTGAAAAAACTTGCATTTATTGTGCTCTCACCTCAGGTATATGACCAAACCATTAAGTGAGGTCATATCACGCTTGTGTCCCTTTAAAAGGGCCAAAATGGATGGGATGGTATTTTACTGTTTGGAGTCCTTCTCCACTCAAACGATAGGCTCCCCTCCTTTAGCTACATACAGAAATGTGCTGTGTCTGTGATGTCACTCCTCCTCCTGGCTGCATCTCTGAAAATCATGCTTCCTTCCTTTGCCAGTCCTGATACTCACACAGAGGCTCAAAGGATCATGGGAGAGTATCAGGACTGGCAAAGGAAGGAAGCAGGACTTTGAGAGATGCAGCCAGGAGGAGGAATGACATCACAGACACAACACATAGCTGTATACAGCTAAAGGAGGGGAGCCTATCGTTTGAGTAGAGAAGGACCCCAAACAGCAGGATACCATGCCATCCATTTTGGCCCTTTTAAATGGAGCCTATCAATTGAGTGGTACCTAAACTACCATGGTTTTCCCCAGGGGAGGATATTAGATTTGTCCGTTCTTGGGGTGATTATGGGGATTTTTCCTGTGCTAAGTTTGCTTCTGAGGGCGACCTTCTATCCCTCCCTCTGTTGCTCTCTAAATATGGAACTTTTCCTTTTGCTGCATGGCGACACCTCCAACTGGATGACTTTTTTATGTCTTTGCTCCCTAGGCTTCGTTCTAGACAGACCGTTACATGAGTCTTCTCGGGTAGCTTCTCTGTTTGGTGCTCACAGTCTATGCGGATATGTACTCATAGGTATTTTCTGTTGCTATTTGGTTAATACTGCTTCTGCGGAACTGATTTACTGGATGTTTTTGGAAGTCTAGTGTTGTGTGTGGTTTTTTTTCTTTTTTTCTCTTTCTTTCTTTTCTTTTCTCCTTCTTTTCTCTTCTTCCTTTTCTTTTCATTTATTTGTTTGAATTATTGGAAATACTAAGTGCCATGGATATTCCGTTTATGCGCAATTATGGTAAAGATGTTTGTTTACCTCTTTTGTTATATGGGGGCTTTTTTTTTATTTATTACTTCTTTGTCACATTGAAGTATACCTGCTGGCTTATTGTTTATTCTATGTTATTGGAAAATGTTAATAAAGATTGATTCTAGAAAAAAATTCTAAATATTTTACACAGCATTAATTTTTCTAAGTTTCCATACAATGAGGAACCCGAGGGAAAAAGGAGGGGGGTAGGGGGAACAAGAGGGTAAGAAGGTCATGAATCCTGGGAGATAATTAACTGATACATTAAACAGTCGAAGTCAAAATGAATACTCCCTGCTGGATGAACTATCATACTTTAACTGTACAATTCAGATTACGAGACTATTTAGACCAAGAGCAAAAAAATTTGGCATAGGAAAGGTTATTCAGGGCGAATCTCCTTTCCATTTCACATTGGAAATTTAGGTCATTAATAGTCATAGTTATAGATGGTGAAGTAATGGATTTCCATAGCTTAGTAATATTATTTTTGGCTGCATATAAAACGTGGATTATTGTGCTATGCGAAGTAGGAGAGAGGTTTTCTAAGCCGATATGAAATAGTGCTATGATAGGGTCAGGATGTACTACTTTGCGAGTTATTTCAGAAATTATAATAACAACCCCATTCCAGAAGGATCTTAATGATTTACATGACCATAATAGGTGCAGTAGGGAGCCTATTTCTCCACATTGTCACCAGCAGTGCGGAGAGCAAGAAGGATACATTTTCGCTAGTCTAACAGGTGTTAAGTACCATTGATGAAGGAGTTTCAGATATGATTCCCCATGTGTAGTACAGTGCAAGGCTCGATATGTGAGGGTGAAGGCTTTCTGCCATGTTTGATCAGAAAAGGTTTGGGAAAGTTGAAGTTCTCAGTTTCATAAATATGTTGTTTGCAGGGTAAATTTGAACTTAATGATATGGGAGTAGAATGTGGATATCCCTCTGCCCGGGTATTTAGAGTGGTTGAGATATTGAAATAAAGGGGTCGGGAGGGAGGTATTAGATGGAACATTTTTAGCTTGAATGCAATGGACGATCCTTATATAAGTAAAGTATTCTGAGATAGGGAGGGAGAATTTGTGTTCTAGATATTGGAAAGGGGCTAGTTTGTTAGTTATATAAAGGTCCATTATCGAATGGACACCACATTTTTACCAGAGGTTTAGATTGATATAGGGTATCCACAAATATAGAACATGGATGGGGATCAGAATTGATCTGGATTTTGGAAAAGAGTAGGACAGTATACTAGTCCAGGCCTCAAGGGAAGCTTTGATGCAGGGGTGGGAAAATGAAGGTTGTGAACAATCGATGGACCTAAGAATAAGAAGATTCTGTGGCGAGAGGGGGAGGAACACTAGGGGTTCCATAGTAGACCAGATTTTTTTCCTTCGTTGGGTGCCACAAGAAGAAAATTTGGTCTAGGAGCGTGGCTAAGTAGTATGATATAGGTGTGGAAGGCCTCTATGGAGTGGAAAAATTAATAAGTTAGTGGCACATCTTGGTCGTTTGGAGTCCCAAAGAAAATGGGAGAAATGTTTCTGAACACAGTGGAAGAACGTGGTAGGCACCGGTATAGGAATGGTCTGAAATATATAGAGTCATTTTGGTTAGAATAAACATTGCCTGATATATCAGTACACAGTGTCTGCCTTAATGAGAGAAGCATGTTCTTCATACCTAATTCTGAGACAGGTTGGTCAGAGGCAGGTAAAGCTTCTATTGCTGATTGCAATTGTATAGCAGGCATGTGAGGGAGAGAAGATATTTGTAAATCTACAGTATGTGAGTGGGATCCTCTTTTCTGGGTCTCGATTTGGCAGGGCTGCGAGTTGTAGGGGACAGAGGGGGGGAGGACTTACCCTGGACACCATCATAGAGAGGAGCGGAGAGCCTGGGATCTGGTGTGTATACAGGCTGTTCTTCAGAGAGAGCGGATGGATCCCTATGCATACTGCGGGCGCCATCTTGGATCCGGTGATCCCGGGCCACATAGAAGTCTGTCAGCTTCTGTGGTTGCCTGGGTGATTTCCTGTGGCAGGGCATAGCACCAGAGCATAGAGGGGTAAGTACCCGATCGTTTGGGGTGTTTTTTATCCCTGAAGTTGTTGTGTCGCCGCTGACGGAGCTGGAGTGCTGTGGAGCTTTGTTAAGGAGCAGCCATACACAGAGCCGGCTGGACACGCCCTCTCTAATTCTTTCTTTAATCTATTGTTTGTTCACCGAAAGAGTTGGATCCTTTCTCAAATACCAAGAGGATATTGTCACTGCTCAAGTGTACCATGAAGGCCCTCTACCAGAAAACATTCACTCTGATACAGTGAGCAGAGTGGATAAAAGACATTCCCAGATATAGTCCCTCCCACAAAAACAGGATGAAAACAACAAAAAAAGCTGGGTTTGTACCAGAGGTGGAGTAAGATGTGACACCTGTTATTATTGGCCCTCCCAACCAAGCCTATGCATAGGAGACTGCTTCCGTCATTACCATATTTCACTATGATGTTAGTGAAGTATGGTGAATGCATTTCTTTTTAACTACCATTTTCCCATATCTAATGTCCTCTGTGCTGACCATTTGATTGCTGCCTGGACAGACCATGCTTCTGTCTGCTGCCTGAACTGACACAGGCCCGTTAATCAACCATATCTCTGCCTACCCCCTGAACTGACCCTTACCTGTTTATCAACCATTTTCTATCTGCCGCCTGAACTGACCATAGCTTGCTTAGCAACAATGCCTCTGACTGCCACCTGGACTGGCCTGTTTATTGACCACTTTTCTGCCTTCCACCGGAATGGACCTTGGCCTGTTGTATGTAAGGGGCTCCAGGGAAGTGTTTGAGAGTGGAGCAAACTAAGTTCTTTGTTCTTTGTGTTTTGTAATTCCTGAGCCTGACATTTATGCCTCTTGCCATCTGACCCTGGTCTGTTAATGGTCTGTTAATATGTTCAAAATACTCATTATGCCTCACAGAAAATACGTTGGAGTGTTTACTTTCCAAAATGTGGTCATTTTGTGGGTGTTTCCATTGTCCTGGTCCTCCAGGACCTTCAAGCATGTGATAGATAGTCAGGAAATTAAATGCATAATGTATGTACAATTCATGCTCCCTGAAAGCCCAAAGGTTCTTCTTGGATTTTGGACCACTCTATGTGGCTGTGCTGTTAAAAAGTCTCACACATGTGGTATTCTCTTACTTGGAAGGAGTAGCAGAATGTGTTTTCAGGTGTAATTGCAAGCCAGTTATAGACTGGGGCAGTGGCCATTTTTTGTACTGTTGAATTGTTGGTGAGTGGGTGCACTGGACACCCTGGCTGCCATTGTGCTACATGCTGGGTGTCCAGTGAACTCCTGTGCCTTTAAGGAGGGGTGGGCTCCCTCAGGTTCACCTGCCCTTGGTCTATCCATTAAATACATGTGCCTCTGCTATGGGGGCTCTCAAAATTTGTAGAGTTAGGACCACAGAATATTGGGGTGCCGTGATGTGGCTCTGTGGCTTACGTATGTGTTTGCAAATGTGTGCTAACTAAACCCCTGTTTTTAATGCATACTGTTAGGCTAATTCGGTTGTTGGCAAGCTGGCTGGCAAGTTGAGCTGGGAACTTTCTTTTCTTTTTTTGGAATTGCAAGTAAGCCTTTGCCACGTTTGAAAAATAACTTGTTAAAATGACAATTTTGTGAAAATAAAAAGCACATTTTATTTAATTTCTTAATTTTCCAAAGAATTAGGGGGAAAACATTACAACTTCAAAAAATTAACCATGTCTCTTACTAAATCCCTCGGAGTGTCTGCATTTGGGGGAGGGGGGTATTTGAACTGTCCTGGCATTTTAGGGTCTCAAGAAATGAGAAACAATCAATACTTCAGGATTGCTCAATTTTCAATTTTCAAATATACTGTATGCATGCACCATAGCTTGAAGTCTCTATAACTTTCACAGAGACTAAATAATATACACTGATTTGGGTTATTTGTAGCAATATATATTTTGACCTAAATTTATGAAGAAAAATTACATATTTGCAGCATTTTATAGCAGAAATTAAGAAAACAGTTTATTTCTGACCTTTTTTTGTATATTTAGCAAAAAATAAAAAATACAGTGGTGATTAAATACCGTGAAACAAAAGCTCTATCTGAGCAATTGGGGTTATTTTGGGCTATGCCAGTGCTATCCACATTATTGACTTGAGCGCCTCCATTTTTCTCTGTATACTCATAGCTGTCAGCGGCCGACTGGCGGTAGCCTCTAGCGGCCCACTGGCCGGGGTCCCTCAGGGCGCGGAGTCTAAGCCTCAGTCTGCTGGTTCACCAGAGCCCTTGATGGTGGGATGGACTTGAAGCAGCCTGAGACCAGGTCGCGACCCCCGAGAAACACCAGCTGTGGTAGAGGCGGATGCCAATGGCGTGGAGCAGGTAAGAGCCAGGTGTGAAGAGGTATGCGTGGTCAGACAGGCCGGGTTGGCAGCAGCGGAGCAGACAGTACAGAGCAGTAGGCAGAAGAATAACAGGTTACGAGCCGGGTTCAGTAACAGGAGGTCAGGCAATCAGGATCAGGCAGAGAATAGTCAGGACGAGCCAGGGGTCAGAGCAGGAGAAGACAGCAGTATCAGGAACAGGCTGGGTCGGCAACAAGGTATTCAGGAACACAGGCGCAATCAGGAACACAGGTACAGGGAACAAGACCATAAGGTGATTTGGAGATGCACAGGGATGGTTTAAATAGGGCGCCCTGTGCTCTCATTGGTGCGGCCGCGATCGCCTAGGACTCAGTGCTTGCAGGCTAGGACGAGTCGGCGCTCTGTGCATGCGCGCACCTCCGAGAAGCCGGTATCCCTGACAATAGCCCAAGAAGATATTTCATACATTTTTCTTCTCTTTATCCCCAGTCAACAATTTTAAATTTTATTTTAAAGGGTTGCATACTCAAACCTGACCTTTTTACTACTAATATATTTTAAGACTTTTTGGGGGTATGTCCTTCTCTTTTTGACATCCTTTATTTCATTTTGCTTCTTTGTTTGCTGGATTTACATATTCTGTTATATGTTTTAACTCTTACAAAATATGATTGTAACCTGTATAAGAAAGCTGAGAGTGTTGATTGAAGTGCTGCTGTAAAACTCACTGGTGTCTCACACAGTTGGTGGGTGCCGGCATCCAAGGAGCTTATCCTGGTTCCAGGGAAAGTACAAAGAAGCAACCAATGGTATGTGGCACACCAGAAACACAGCCTAAATACAAGAAGGTAAGATGTGGCCATGCCTCTCTGGCATGTTTTGGGGAAAAATGCATCAGAGGGGCATGGCCTGGGAGGAGCAAGGCTAAAGCCACAACTTACCTTCTTTTATTTGGGCTGTGTTTCTGGGGTGTGATGTCCCATCAGTTGATCTGTTCTTATTCTATTTTTTATCTTTGGACTTGGGATCATATATTGTAGTGTGTTTGCATACAGTCAACTTGAAATATTCCCATTTCTGTTCTGTGTTCCTTGATGAAAATATCTCTCCAAGTCTAATTTGCTGTATTAAAATTATATTTATCTTATTTTTATCTTATTTATCTTATGTTTATCTTTCCAGTGGGGTTGATTTACTAAAACGAGTGTGCAAAATCTAGTGCAGCTGTGCATAGAAACCAATCAACTTCCAGGTTTCTTCAAAGCTTAATTGAACAAGCTGCAGTTAGAAACTGATTGGCTATCATGCACAGCTGCACCAGATTTTGCACTCTCCAGTTTTAGTAAATCAATCCCTGTATGTACTTGTTGTTTGCAGCACACATTAAAAGACGGCATGTTATGGTCATTGCTATCTATATACTGTTTTATATGAATATTAATAATAAGTGGTTTGAAATTACTAGGTCCAGCAGAACATCATTAGTAATTAAGGATTCTATAAACTGTATTATAATATTGTCTTGTGATGGATTTATACATTTCCACCATTTTACTGTACCAGCAGTGCCATTATTTCCACCAGTTTCAAGGTACTTCAAATTTAGTTGTGACCACTGTCACAGCCCTATCACCCTTTCTACCTGTGCAATGAGCTGATTTCCCACCTCCTCACTAACAGGAAAAGTGTGTGTGTGTGTGGGGCTGTAAAAACTCCAATAGTTAACTCCATCCATGGTGCCTCACCAGCATCACACTCTCCATCAACAAGAACCTCTTTAAAACTCACTTTGAGATTATTTCTCACAAAGAGACAAACATCACCACCTTTTGGTTTTACCCTGCGTCTCTAAAAGTGTGCATAGCCAGATATATTAATAGCCCAGTCATGTGAATAATGAAGCAAAGATTCATAAATGCCAATAAATCATAGTTCTCTTCATGCACAAAATATTCCAACTTTATTTGGCTTGGCAAACTTCTGGCACCTTAATCCACAAACACCTTAATCCACTCCTTCCTAATCTTTTTTTGTAGTACAAATAGTACTGTAATTGCCAATGATTGTTTGTTGTTTGATATGTCTTATCATGATGTTTTCTATTAAGTTTTGGTGATTTTGTATGATTTCTTATGATGATTTAATGTTATTTTAATTAAGTTGTTCATTATTAGAAGCTCTTTACTCTCTTTTTTATTACATATAAAATTGTTTAATCTGTATGATTTTATGATTGTTGTTAGTCTCTGCATTGATTTGTCTATCTCACCCTTAGATTCCTACCATCTACTGTCCCCCTACTTACATTCTATAATATAAAGAACCTACTATATTATCTATCTATCTATCTATCTATCTATCTATCTATATCTATCTATCTATCTATCTATATCTATCTATCTATCCACACGCACAGTGTATATATACTGTAACTCTCCATGGCATGGTGTATTTTTTTTCTCAATATCCATATCATATTATTTTTTATATATTTTGTTGTATTTATGTTATATTTCATCCACAGTTCTTCGGTTAGGTCTTTTACACTCATTCTCTCAATGATAATCATTCCATTCTTAATCCAGCAATATCTCCCTAATGATACTTTATTAAGCTCTCCTTTGTTTACGATACCAGCTTTACTTCTGTTTCTCCAGATGACCATTGTTGCAAGTTCATCAAATGATGGAAACTCTAAAATGTTTGAATAGTCCTTGGAATAGAGGGTAAGGGGAAATCTTTCAATACGTTTTCCTGTTTTGGCAACAGCTCTTAAGAGATTTATTTTACTTCCTACTGTGCCTCTGTGACAGGAAGAGAACATCTTTCCATTAGGATATAGAGTAAAAAAAATGACAGGGTTCTTAACTATTCCCTACTCTATCCAAAATTAAAACTTGCTATATGAAGCAAAAAGGATACTCAACATAGAGGTTGATCCCTAGAAATTTCAATATACCATCAGCAATGGAACTCCTTCTAAGGCTCTCAATGTGAATCAAATACTTTTACTTTTACTGTCATATGAATCCTGATTTCTATAAATAATGCTCCATTCTTTAACTAGTTGCCGACCGCAGATAGCCGAATGATGGCTGCACTGTGGCCGGCCAGTTCTGGGAGGGCGTCATATAACGTCCTCCCAGAACGCGCTCTCCTGTGCGCCCCCGGGGGCGCACCCCCGGCGATCTCCATGATCGCTGTGTCCTACGACATAGCGGCCTTGTCCAATGACACGCTGTTCACCGGGAAATGCAATTGACAGTTCTCAGCTGCACTTTCCTCACGCTTTCAGAGCGTGAGGAAAGTACTGCCGAGAACTGGCAGTTGTCAGAGCAGGGATCGGCACTGATGATCAGTGCCCTGATGATCGGTGCCCAGCAGTGCCACCCACCAGTTCCACCCATAAGTGCCCAGCAGTGATGCCCACCTGTGTCCAGCAGTGCCACCCACCTGTGCCCAGCAGTGCCACCCACAAGTGCCCAGCAGTGCCACCCACATGTGCCCACCAGTGCCCACCAAAGCCCATCAGTCCAGCCCAGCAGTGCCACCAGTCAGTACCCAGCAGTGCCACCAGTCAGTGCCCAGCAGTGCCATCAGCCAGTGCCGCCTATCAGTGCCGACTATCAGTGCTCATCATCAGTGCCGCCTATCAGTGCCGCCTATCTGTGCCACCTCATTAGTGCTGCCTATCAGTG
Source organism: Staurois parvus (assembly GCF_062004578.1). Lineage (NCBI taxonomy): Eukaryota > Metazoa > Chordata > Amphibia > Anura > Ranidae > Staurois > Staurois parvus. Next base: position 4,867,096 of record NW_028318646.1, on the reverse strand, counting down.
CCGCCTATCAGTGCCCATCAGTGCTGCCTATAAGTGCAGCCTCATCAGCGCACATCAGTGAAGGAGAGAAATTACCTGTTTGCAAAATTTTATAATAGAAACAAAGAAACTTTTTTTTTCACATTTTTTTATCTTTTTTTGTTTATAGCGCAAAAAGTAAAACACCCAGCAGTAAGTAAATACCACCAAAAGAAATCTCTACTTGTGAGAAAAAAATGATAAAAATTTCATATGGGTATAATGTTGCATGAACACATACTGTATTTTTCACTCCATAAGACACACTTTTTTCCCCCAAAAAATATGGGGGAAAATGTCTGTGCGTCTTATGGAGTGAATACTGACCAGGCCTCCCCCTGTCACAGCCGCCGTGTTAGGGCCAGCGGCTGTCCCATCCCACTACAGCCTGTCCCCGAAGTTCACCCTACCTTATTGGAGCCCCCTCTCTGCGGGCTGTCCCTGCAGCTTATCATAGCAGACAGTCCCCTCGCTGAACCCAGCCAGCTTGCTCTGCAGTCCAATCCAACCTGCAAGTGTGGCCTGTCCTCAGAGCTCCTCCCCGCTCCTGGCATGTGTCCATAGTGCACTCCCTGCTCTGCAGTCCGGTCCCATCTGCAGGTGTGGCCTGTCCTCGGAGCTCCCCCCTGCTCCTGGCATGTGACCACAGTTAGTGCGCCCCCTGCCTCCTCTAGCCTGCCTTCTGTAAGTTAAAAATGACAGATGCTGGGACTGGTAGTCCTTTTCCTTGATGTATGGTGCCAGATCATTTGATATTCTGGGTGGAGGGGCCCTGTTGGAACTTTATAGCTCTTTGTATGATGTAGTATATCTGCAGTCTCTTGTCATCTCTTGTATTACGTCTGCAGTCTCTGGTCATCTCCTGTACTGTGTCCGCAGTCTCTTGTTATCTCCTGTATTACGTCCGCAGTCTCTGGTCATTTCCTGTACTGTGTCCGCAGTCTCTGGTCATCTCCTGTACTGTGTCCGCAGTCTCTTGTCATCTCCTGTATTACGTCCGCAGTCTCTGGTCATTTCCTGTACTGTGTCTGCAGTCTCTGGTCATTTCCTGTACTGTGTCCGCAGTTTCTTGTCATCTCCTGTATTACGCCCACAGTCTCTGGTCATCTCCTGTACTGTATCCGCAGTCTCTGGTCATCTCCTGTACTGTATCCGCAGTCTCTGGTCTCCTGTACTGTATCCGCAATCTCTGGTCATTTCCTGTACTGTGTCCGCAGTCTCTGGTCATTTTCTGTATTGTGTCTGCAGTCTCTGGTCATCTCCTGTACTGTGTCCGCAGTTTCTTGTCATCTCCTGTACTGTGTCCGCAGTCTCTGGTCATCTCCTGTACTGTATCCGCAGTCTCTGGTCATCTCCTGTACTGTATCCGCAGTCTCTGGTCATTTCCTGTACTGTGTGCGCAGTCTCTGGTCATTTCCTGTACTGTATCCGCAGTCTATGGTCATCCCCTGTACTGTGTCCGCAGTCTCTGGTCATCTCCTGTATTACGTCCGCAGTCTCTGGTCATCTCCTGTACTGTGTCTGCAGTCTCTGGTCATCTCCTGTACTGTATCCGCAGTCTCTGGTCATCCCCTGTACTGTGTCCGCAGTCTCTGGTCATTTCCTATACTGTGTCCGCAGTTTCTTGTCATCTCCTGTATTACGCCCGCAGTCTCTGGTCATCTCCTGTACTGTATCCGCAGTCTCTGGTCATCTCCTGTACTGTATCCGCAGTCTCTGGTCATCTCCTGTACTGTATCCGCAATCTCTGGTCATTTCCTGTACTGTGTCCGCAGTCTCTGGTCATTTTCTGTACTGTGTCTGCAGTCTCTGGTCATCTCCTGTACTGTGTCCGCAGTTTCTTGTCATCTCCTGTACTGTGTCCGCAGTCTCTGGTCATCTCCTGTACTGTATCCGCAGTCTCTGGTCATCTCCTGTACTGTATCCGCAGTCTCTGGTCATTTCCTGTACTGTGTGCGCAGTCTCTGGTCATCTCCTGTACTGTGTCCGCAGTCTCTGGTCATTTCCTGTACTGTATCCGCAGTCTCTGGTCATCCCCTGTACTGTGTCCGCAGTCTCTGGTCATCTCCTGTATTACGTCCGCAGTCTCTGGTCATCTCCTGTACTGTGCCTGCAGTCTCTGGTCATTTCCTGTACTGTATCCGCAGTCTCTGGTCATCCCCTGTACTGTGTCCGCAGTCTCTGGTCATCTCCTGTACTGTGTCCGCAGTTTCTTGTCATCTCCTGTATTACGTCCGCAGTCTCTGGTCATCTCCTGTACTGTATCCTCAGTCTCTGGTCATTTCCTGTACTGTATCCTCAGTCTCTGGTCATCTCCTGTACTGTGTCCGCAGTCTCTGGTCATCTCCTGTACTGTGTCTGCAGTCTCTGGTCATCTCCTGTACTGTGTCTGCAGTCTCTGGTCATCTGTACTGTATCCTCAGTCTCTGGTCATTTCCTGTACTGTATCCACAGTCTCTGGTCATCTCCTGTACTGTGTCCGCAGTCTCTGGTCATCTCCTGTACTGTGTCTGCAGTCTCTGGTCATCTCCTGTACTGTGTCCGCAGTCTCTGGTCATCTCCTGTACTGTGTCCGCAGTCTCTGGTCATCTCCTGTACTGTGTCTGCAGTCTCTGGTCATTTCCTGTACTATGTCTGCAGTCCATTGGTTCAGAATTTTTTTTTTCCTGTTTTCAGGTGCGTATTATGGAGCGAAAAATATGGTAATTATCATTCAAAGTGCGGCAGCGCTGAAAGCTGAATATTGGCCTGGTAAGGAAGGGGGTATAAGTGCCTGGTAGGCAAGTGGTTAAACAAGCATAAAATAAGATTTCTAGGCTAGCCAAATGTCTGAAATGGGCAAGTGTGGAGGTGTAAAGTATATCTTTTTCCCTGTGCATCCCAGTAAGAGGTGCATAATGCTGAATGGTTCAACACACATCATTTGTTATGAATTTTCCCTGTAGCCGCAATTTCAGTATGTGTGTCAGAAACATACTTCTGTAGAAGTCTATGGATATGCATAGGCATAAGAAATATGCAGACTTGGGGATGATCTTTTGTATGAATGATTATTCTATTAACAGTAGATATCTTCTCTGACAAGTTTTAAATCCACATTTGCAACAATACTGAAAATGAGTTCTTTATTTGAAAATAAAGAACTCATTTTACAGGAAAAACACATGAATATTGTATATGATGTTATTCTAAGATGGAAAAATTGGAATGCAAAGTAATTTTTTGTGAATTGAAAACATCTAAAATTTTCTACTTCTCTAGAATAATTTTTCTAGTAACATACCGTATGTAGTGACATGACAACTATCTCTTGTTATGGACAGAGACTATTTATTTATTTAGTAAGAGGCTATACTGAGCTTCAAGCTTAGTTTATATATTCTACTAGTTTTAACATGACTATTGTGCCCTGATCATGGTGACTGATGATGTCATCAACCTGCTGATCATTGAAGGAAACCTTTCCAAGAAAACGCATGGTCACATACACACAGGAACATTGATCTCTGTCCAAAATATTTAGAAAGAGGACCCAGACTTTAGCCCAGTGAATGGCTAGAGTAATTAACACATGACTTTGCCATGTACAAATGTTTGTTTAAAGAACACAAAGTTTGCTTGTTCACTTAGGACTTTTGTTCTATTCAATTTATGAACTTTGGAATAAAATACATTGTGGACTATTATGTATTATTACCTGACAAGTTGGGACTACTCTTGTCATCCACAAGGACCAATCGAGTGCATCAGCACTCAAGAGATATTTTGTCTTGTTCTCTCAGATACATTGGAGTCTCTGCTCCTTACCACACCAGTAGTCTGCCGAAGGTGTAGAAGAGGGCTACACAATAATTTAAGAGTTAACTTTTTTTAGTTGAATGCATATTCACCTCAAAATCATTACTGAGACCACTATCTAATTTCTATGGTTAGTCCATAGTTGAACCTGACTTAAATCTGTAGTGCTTATCCACTTGATTCTAAAGCCTTAAAGTGGTTGTAAAGGCTCAAGGTTTTTTATCTTATGCCTTCTGTGCATGAAGGTAAAAAAACTTCTGTGTACAGTGCCCCCCCCCCCATCCTTACCTGAGCCCCCTCTAATCCGGGGACTTTCTCGACAGACTCTGCTGCCTGGGGACTATTCCTCCTCATTGGCTGAGCTGTGGCTCTATGAGTCTTATGGACAAGCACACAGTGGTGCCCCCAGGGTGAGCGTCTTTCCCTGGGGGCACAGCTTGAGGGGGAGGAGCCAGGAGTACCAGCATGGACCTGAAAAGAGGAGGATCAGAGCTGCTCTGTGCAAAACTACTGCACAGAGCAGGTAAGTATAGACATGTTTGTTATTTAAAAAAAACTCAAAGCTTTCGTATCACTTTAGGGTTTTTCACCTTAATATATTGTAATATATCCCCCCCCAGCCCCTCCATTTTCTTACCTGAGCCCAATCTGTTCCAGCGATTGATAGCAGCAGGAGCCATTGACTCCAACAGATGTTAATCAAATGCTGTGACATGGGAGTGGGGGTGGGGCCAAGTCACCACTCAGTGTCAATGGACGTAGGCAGGGCTGCTCGGGGTGAGCCCGCATGGGTGCCCCAATGGAAAGCAGCTTTCTGTGGGGGCACCAACTGAAGAGGAGGGGCCAGGAGTGCCAGCGGGGGACCCCAGAAGAGGAAGACTGGGGCTGCACTGTGCAAAAGCATTGAATAGAGCTGCTTTTCTCAACCAGGGTGCCCAGGCACCCTGGGGTGCCTTGAGGTTTCTTCAGGGGTGTCTTGGTAAAATGTCTAAAAATTGCCCAAAACTTGTATACAAGCCAGCAGGTGGACAAGCTTGCCTTTTAGTTAATAAGTCACCTCTAATGTTGGGTGTGGATTTTGCTGTGTTATAAAAACTATTAGAATAGTTTTTCACGCTTTAGAATGGGATGTCCTTTTAAAATTATGGACAGCCTTGAGGCACCCTTTTAGAATGCGGTACCTCAAGACTGTCCATAATTTTAAAGGGTGCCTCAGGACTGTCCATACTTTTTAAAGGGTGCCTTGACTAAAAAAAAGATTGAGAAACACTGGCATAGAGCAGGTAAATATAACATGTTTGTTATTTTAATAAAAAATTAAGGTTTATTATCTCTTTAAGCTCTGGAAGATTTTACCCCCTTCATGACCAGAGCATTTTTTACTATTCGGCATTGCACTACTTTAACTAGAAATTGAGCAGCCATGCAACACTTTATCTGCATGAAATTTATCTAATTTTTTTTACAGAGCTTTCTTCTGATGTTGTTTGATCACCACTGTTTTTTTATTTTTTTATTATATAAATGAAAAAAAAACTGAAAATCTTGAAAAAAATATTTTCTTTTTTCTGTTATAAAACATATCTCATAAAAACATAAAAAAAATAAAATTTAGGCCAAAATGTATTCTGCTACATGTCTTTGGTAAAAAACAAAATCCCAATTAGTGTGTATTAATTGGTTTTTGCAAAAGCTATGGCATCTACAAACTATGGTATTTATACTAGATTTTTTTTTTATACTAGTAATGGTAGCGTTCAGCGACCTATAGTGGGACTGTGATAGTGTGGTAGGCAATCTAACACTAACTGATGCTGGGTGGGAACTGACTAAATGACACTGACATCTCCAGTGACACTAAAACACTGATCATTGCTGATACTATACACTGTCAGTGTACTAATGACACTGGCTGGGAAGGGGATAATATTTAGGGACCCCTTATGAGGAAGTCAAGGAAGTGACGAAACGCGTCAAGGGATGTGATGTTGGACGTTGCCCAAGAAACCGGAAGTAGCGAAGTGGCCATTTTAACTGTGGGAAAAGCAGTTGGCGTTCTTGGAAGCTGTTGCAAGGTGGTTCATGAGATCTTTTATGCCTGATACAAGGTGTTTTATGTAAGCATTACCATAAAGCGTGGAATTATTATATCTTTACATACTACACTATACGAATCTTCTATTCTCTATGAATGACTGTACTGGAGTCTTAAAGGAGACCAGAATATCGATAAGGAGTATTGGGGGATCAGAATGTACCCTCAAGGTCCTAGCAGATCTATATCTGTACCCTCCTTTGGATATATATAAAGGCTGGCTTATTACTTATTTGGGTAAGGGTATGCAATTCAGCCACATTAGATGTGTACACTGAGTGTCCACTGAAGTATTTTATAAATACACAGAGTGGTTCACTGTCACATATTTCACAGGTCACCAAGTGTTTGCATGATTTATGCGTTTTCCATGAGACTTATAAGGTTTTTTTTGGTATATGTATTTGTGATATTTTGATGAAATTATGTGAGGATAATGCACTATTGAGTTTTCTTTTATTTTGAGGTACACGGCACATGCTAGATTTACATGGCGAGTTTTTTTTTTGGAAGAAATTTTTATGAACGCTATTTTTGTTATTTTGATTAAATTCTGATTGTTTATATTGATTATATGGACACTTAGAAGGGTATTTATTATATGAACACTAAGAAGGGTATTCAGTCAATTAATTTATACTTTCAAGGGTGAAAGTGAAACTTCTTTAAAGTATTTTTCACAGGGTTTTTGAATTGTTGGGACACTGATTTACGTATATTAGACTGTGAGTAAAGACCTTGTTTCGAACTGTTAGGTATTCAAGTGCCAGAAAGAATTGGCCATTCCCTACTACCTCTGGAAAAGCTGCTACTTGAAGATTAGAGAGAAACTTGTCCTCCTATTGTTGCTACTGATTGTTTTGGGGTATCATATGACCTTAGACCACTCTCCTGTTAAAGTTCTTCAGCAATAAACCCTAAATAGACATCCCCTACACTGAGCCTTAATTGTTGGAGTGCATAGGACTGTGCTTGTGTTACTGGCAGCCTTTGTACTACTCTGGGAGAACCTGTCTATTCTAAATGGCCCCTTCTGGGATGAGTGCTACATGAAAATGCTTTATAATTACAAAAAAATATATATGCAATACAATCTCATATAAAAACAACCAGTGGTTAAACAAGCATGAAAAGAAAACAGACACTGATTAATTCCTGCTGGCTTCTACTGTTTACTAATTGCACAACCATAAAGGAACTTATTCAAGCTTTCTGCCTATACAATAAAATGCAAAATTAGGCAGCTGAGCTCCAGACTTTCCTAAACATAGATAAATGCATTGTTCAGGTGCAAAACATGGACCCAACCGAGACTCCACTCTCTCAAACATGTTGCTCCTAAAGTGGTCTAAATGATAGAAAATGAGAATATTAGGTAAATCAATTAAAAAGATTGACTTTACAGTCTAACTTGCACAGCAATTTTGAAATGTATTAATAGTTTGATAAGAGAAATTTCCTAACATTACTGCTTTCCTCTTAAGGCTTAAGGTAGTGCAGAAAAGGTTTTTTATTGCTAGCTTTTGCCCCATTGGGGTTTTTTCTATTTGCTAACTACCAAGTGACTAGCAAGCATTGATAATAAACTTCCAGTTTAAGCACCCTGTAGTGCATTGTTCATATATTCAGTTGGAGAATCCACTATTTGGTGGGTGACAGTGATATGGTCTCCCTAGTGAGTTTTCTCTAGGATTACATGAAAATTCTCTTCAGAATGGAGGAACTGGCAAGTAAAGGATTTCTAAACCCAAGAGCAAAAATGTATTATAGTGAAGCTCTCCTGCCTTTATATGTAGTAGTTGCATTGTTTTTCTTTTTTTCAAACTTTTTTCTCCTTTTTCACCTGTGTGTTATAACTTCAAGACACTTCTCCATCTTCTTCTCCATTAAATAAGGAAAAGTATTCTGTAGTCCCAACACACTTCCTATTAACATTGTTTAAGATAGCACTGTAGAGTGCACAGACACAGATCCTCACTGGCAGGATGACCAGGTATTGTTTGCACTTGAAAACACATTTCAAAAACACATTTAATGGCTATTTAAAAGACAAAAAGGAACTAAACAGGTAAGGTTCATTGTGAACTTTATGTTCACATCAACGCACTAATGGTCATTATTACAAGAATAATCACAACAAAGACATATAAAAACTTGGCAAAGTATCTAACAATCTCCTAATATCCAATCTAAAATTAGAACAAAGAAAAAAGTTAAAATCTACCTCTGTGCTACAGCTCATTTGCCACTTGGAAATTTTCAACCACTCCCCTTTTGTTAGGAATGAAGAGCAAGTATCCAGGAGACAGACAATCTTCTTTTGACTCAATGATCACAATCATGCCTGCCATGGCTCATACCCAGAAGACGATATGAAAACATATTATTCTGTCAGGGAGACTAACCCTTAGAGCTCCCTTTCACATAGCATAGGCAATCTGCTTCCAGTTTTCTTAAAATCTGTTCTACTGACTGAAGGAACTTGTCAGCACCAAAATCACTTACTACTTACAGCACATGCTATTGTAACTCTTTTTTACATTGTTTTTGTAAAATTAAGGTTCACCTTTCTACAAATATATGTACCAGATGTACAGTAAGGTAAGTCTGTTTATGGAAAAATAATATACCCTAGAACAGATACAGTATCTAGATGCCAGGTTTCATGAATAACTGGGGAAAGGTCTTCATGGGTGGGCACAGAGATACTGTGTTGGAGTAGCAGAGGAAGTAGGAAGCCTAAGTAAAAATTTCCACTTCCTTGTTAGAATGGAAACATCATCACAATGGGGTTGATTTACTAAAGGCAAAGAGACTGTGCACTTTGCAAGTGCAGTTGCTCCAAAGCTTAGTAAATGAGGTAAGCTTCACTTTGAAAATACTCGATCACATTCAAGAAAAACAAACAAATAAAAACAGCATTTCTGCCTGCACATGATTGGATGATGGAAGTCAGCAGAGCTTCCCCTCATTTATTAAGCTCTGGAGCAATTACACTTGCAAAGTGCATGATCTATTCAGCTTTAGTAAATCTACCACTGTGTGTTTATTTTATCAAATCTTTCAAGATTGCAATATTGCAAGTTGCTGCCGTATTTAAAACATTTACATAGGTGTTGTTTTTAAAATGAGACATTGTGCATCTCTTTGACTTGAGTCCCTAAACAGATTGGCCTTGTCCTTCTCCATACATTTAAAGAAAATCACCTTTTACATTAAACCTCATAAAGCCTTTGCTGACTTCTCTATAGCTAATTTTTTTAGGTAAGTGTGTTTTTACAGACATGTCTTCAAGAGTCCCATTTCTGTTTTTTCAATGACTTGCTTATGAAAATGACTTTTCAAACTTCAAGGCTTGTCAGTGTGAACAATTTGAGTGTTGCAAATAGTTACCTCCCATGCAATTTTACTAGTTCCTCCACTGCGCATTTCTCTGATGTTTCCCTATAATAGCTTTCAGTGTGGCGCAGTAAACACATTAGGAACAGCACTATATAGGAAATCTTATAGGTTTTTTTAATACAATATTTCAACTAATACTGAAGTACAGGTGAAACTCGAAAAATATATCGAAAAATATACTTGAATATCGTGCAAAAGTTCATTTATTTCAGTAATGCAACTTAAAAGGTGAAACTAATATATGAGATAGACTCATTACATGCAAAGCAAGATAGTTCAAGTCGTGATTTGTCATAATTGTGATGATTATGGCTTACAGCTCATGAAAACCCCAAATCCACAATCTCAGAAAATTAGAATATTGTGAAAAGGTGCAATATTCTCGGCTCAAAGTGTCCCACTCTAATCAGCTAATTAAGCCATAACACCTGCAAAGGGTTCCTGAGCCTTTAAATGGTCTCTCAGTCTGGTTCAGTAGGAATCACAATCATGGGAAAGACTGCTGACCTGACAGTTGTGCAGAAAACCATCATTGACACCCTCCATAAGGAGGGAAAGCCTCAAAAGGTAATTGCAAAAGAAGTTGGATGTTCCCAAACTGCTGTATCAAAGCACATTAATAGAAAGTTATGTGAAAGGGAAAAGTGTGGAAGAAAAAGGTGCAAAAGGAGCAGGGATGACTGCAGCCTGGAGAGGATTGTCAGGAAAAGGCCATTCAAAAGTGTTGGGGACTTTCACAAGGAGTGGACTGAGGCTGGAGTCAGTGCATCAAGAGCCACCACACACAGACGGATCCTGGACATGGGCTTCAAATGTCGTATTCCTCTTGTCAAGCCACTTCACCTTTAATTTCACCTTTTAAGTTGCATTACTGAAATAAATGAACTTTTGCACGATATTCTAATTTTTCGAGTTTCACCTTTATATGCAAATTGTAGTAATTAATCAGGTTTCTATATGCTTAGGTTATTGGAACATGAGTTTCACTAGAACTTAGAATGCAGGGAAACAGGGATAATAATTATGGATACCTTATTCTGTCTATGCAGACTTGAAATTTGTTTCAAATTTGATCTATTAGGTAAACACTGTGGGGTTGATCTTCTAATGCAAAATAGACTGTTCACTTTGCAAGGGAATTTTCCCTTAGCTTAGTGAATAAGGTGAATCTCTGTTGACTTCGATCATCCAATCAGGTACAAGAAAAAAATTCCCTTGTGAAAATTCCCTTGCAAAGTGAACAGCCAGTTTGCCTTTTAGTAAATCAACTACCCTTGTTTATTGTCTGCATAGGCTAGCACTATGCTGGCAATAGAAGCTCTTTGCTACTGGGAGATTTAGCCACTCAATAGCAGTATTCTCAGTGGCAACACATTGAAATCCATGTGCTGGCAATATTATGAGGAGCAAAAAGTAGTTTGAGCTTAAGTTTAATCTGCTTATATTATGTCATCTGCTTTCTTAACATGCTAATTACATTTTTGCAAAAACAACCTTTTTGTTTTAGTTACATTACCTTATTTTTGCCCCAGTGATGTCTTCACTAGGTCTCTATGCATTTTTGTGCAATGCAGGCAGATCATGTCTGGTGGGAGGGTCCAACAGGGTACTGTACAAATCTTCCTGAAAACATTACAGCATGTTGCCTGAGTTAATGTCTGAGGATTGATTAGTCCTGATGCAGGCATTGGCTGGTTTTTGGAAGGAATTATACAAATATCAAAATGCCTTAATGGGTGGGTACCAGTCTGGAAGAGTAGGCATGCTTAGATAAGTTCAATTTGCAAGCAGACTACCCTAAGTAATGCCCATATGTGGTGATGAGCCTCCATGATCAAAAGAACAGACATTCAATGAATGAAAGGGGAGGGGGTGGGGGCAGGGTCAGTAAGACTGGGAAGGCAATACAAAAAAGGAAAGGCTGGAAGATACTGGACGTCCATCAGAAAGGAAATTAGTTTAGTTCCTTCAGCTTCTAATGCACACTGTGAGAAGCTGTGAAATCAGAGAAAGCAATTTCAAGAGAGGAGTCTGTACAACTGCGAAAGACTAAAAATAAGGCTGGATACACCAATTTTTAAACTTTGTTTTGTGTATTATTTGTGTATTTGTTATTGAGATCATATGTTACCTGATTAATTCAGTTGCATCTCTTCTATCATGTTTGCGTTGCTGTATTTACTGATATTACTTCATCTGAAAGAAGGTATACTGGAAGAGAACATTCAAGATTAGGTGATATACTGTATTTATACAAACTATGGCTGTTTGGTGTGCTGAAAAGCGTTAGTATCCAAAATTACATGCAAATTTATTGAAAAATAATGAATCTGAACCCAAAAACATTTTATTTCAGTGTGCCATTTGCTAGATGTGCTGGCTGCACATGTTTTTGTTTTAGGCTCTTTCCTTTATTTTAACTGCGTGATTCTGGTAGTAACCTATTTTCTGAACTAGTATGTTAAAGCTTACTCACCCTACTCCATCAGGGCAGCAGAAACTAGACAAGACTACTGGGAACTCCCTCTATTCTCTTTTCCATAACATAGGTGGGTGGGGTCCTGTAATCCTCAGAACAATATAAATTATAACAGTGCAGCACAGACACAGAGCTTAGGCAGTTGTTAGCTGTTAAGATTTCTGGCAAAATCAATTTTCAAACAGCTATAACAAAATACTTTCAATTGTATATTTATCACACATAAAAGGAGCAAATAAGAGTAGCTAATTGTTAAGGTTTACATACCCTTTAAAACTGGGACAGCATTGAAAAATGGAAGCTTTATTTACTTTTCAATAGATTTGGTGGTTGGAATTGTTGATAAAAGCCTCCAGGTACAATCTCCTCACTAATTAAATTTTGCATATTGCGTTTTAAAAAAGAGTGCAGAATAGATTAGTCAGGGAGTATAATAATAGGCATAGTTTCCTTACCATGCCACTACCTGACCCATAGTCATGAAACCTTTTACTAAACCAGCAATGACTTCTCTTGCAATTGTGGCTGTCAACTTATGAGCTAAAGGGGGCCTCAAATGTGGCCCTTGACATCCATGCCACGTTCAAAGTCACTTATATCCCCTTTCTTCCTCATTCTGATGCTGAGTTTGAACTTCAGCAAGTCGTCTTCACCACGTTTAGATGCCTAAATGCATTATGTTACTGCCATGTGATTGGCTGATTAGCAATTTGTGTTACCAAGCTTTGTGCACTGGTGCGGAGTCATGTTGGAACAAGAAGGGGCCATCCCCAAACTTCCCACAAAGTTGGGAGCATGAAATTGTCCAAAATGTCTTGGCTAGCACCCAGGGGCGGACTGACCATTTGGAAACTCGGGCACTGCCCGAGGGCCCGGGGTCAGTAGGGGGCCCCACGAGATGCCCCTGGTACCTTTTTTGAGTTTGGGCAAGGACACAGGGGCCCCATGATCCCCTATTGCCCGGGGGCCCCATGAGTTGTCAGTCCGCCCCTGCTGACACCTTAAGAGTTCCCTTAACTGGAACTAAGGGGCCAAGCCCAACCCCTGAAAAACAACCTCATACCCAGGGGTGGACTGACCATTTGGAAACTTGGGCACTGCCCCATCATTGGTTTTAACAGGAGGAATAGTGCCCCATCATTGATTTTAACAGAAGGAATAGTGCCCCAGCGATGGTGTCAGTGGGAGAAATAGTGCCCCAGCGATGGTGTCCATGGGAGAAATGGTGTCCCAGCAATGGTGTCAGTGGGAGTAATCATGCCCCAGCAATGGTATCAGTGGGAGGAATAGTGCCCCAGGGATGGTGTCAGTAGGAGGAATAGTGCCTTATCATTGGTATCAGTGGGAGGAATAGTGCCCCAGCATTGGTGACAGTGGAAGGAATGGTGCCTCATCATTGGTGTCAGTTGAAGGAATAGTGTCCCAAGGGCCGGACAGAGGCAAGCAAAGGGCCGCATCTGGCCCCCGGGCTTCAGTTTCGAGACCACTGCATTACAGAACTCTATCTGATGCTTTGCATTGCACTTGGTGATGTAAGGCTTGGATGTAGCTGCTCGGCCATGGAAACCCATTCCATGAAGCTTTCTATGCACTCTTGTTATGCTAATCTGAAGACCACATGAAGTTTGGAGGTCTTTAGCTATTTACTTTACAGACAGTTGGCAACTTCTGCGCACTGTGCTCTGCAGCATGCGATGACCCCATTCTGTCATTTTACATGGCCTACCACTTCGTGGTTGAGTTATTGTTGTTCCCAGTTGCTTCCACTTTGTTATAATACCACTAACAGTTGACCTTGGAATATTTAGTAGCAAGAAAATTTCATGAATGGAGTTATTGCACAGATGGCAACCTATCACGGTACCACGCTTGAATTAATTGAGCTCGTGAGAGTGACCCATTCTTTCACAAATGTTTGTAGAAACAGTCTGCATGCCTAGGTGCTTGATTTTTTACACCTCTGGCAAAGGAAGTGATTGGAACACTTGAATCCAATGATTTGGAGGGGTGTCCCAATACTTTTGGCAATATAGTGTACTGTATATTATAATAATAGCTATAGTTTCCCCACCATGTCACTACCTGACCCATAGTCATGTAATCCTTTATTACACCACCAATGACTTCTCTCCAACAGTGGTTGTCAACTTATGAGATAAAGGGGGCCTCAAATGGCCCATGACATCACCAAAAGGCCTCACATATTGTTCAACATATGTATTGCTTGCAAGGACTGTCAGAAACTGCAGACCTAATAGAAGAAATGAGGGTCAGAGAGTGTAGACATGCTACATTTTTGGCTAGGGATTTACTGTAGAAGACAATATGAAACTGGGAACATGTTACATGAGGCTATTATTGCTCAATGCTATTGCCCTAATCACTGTTCCCACATACTAAAGGGCCCCAGGTTAGGCTCTAGGACTCTAAATGATAGACTGACACTTTTCCCTCTAATGCCAGTCCTTGTGAGCAAGCCTGCATACAAGGCTGATTTCCCTATTAGTCAGAGTCAGGACTTTATACCTCACACTGACAGGCAAAGCTACTATTTGTTTTCCTAGGAAACAAAAGCATTACTCCCAATGGTAGGACTGCTAGTAAAAAAGTCACAGAGGTAACCCCAATTATGTCCATCCAATTATTTACCTGTTCTCCCAAGAGGCCACGTGATTTGAAGTAGTGATGAGGTGAACATACCTCAGTTCAGTTCAGGGAATCCATGCTGCATGTGCATAAATCAAAGTCTTAGTGTGGATTTGTGAACCTCATGTTTTTTATTGATGGGGTTCTGCTTGAAAATTGAACAAAGCATATCCCTCTATAGTGTGCATTTGTCTCAATCCAGAGCACTAAGTGTAATTTCTGTCTGCTGCCTTGTTCCTCTGCTATCTGCATGAGTCACTTCGGACAAGTTTTCTTGACACCAAGACATAAAAAATTGACAGGGGAGGGAGCCTCAGTGCTAAGCCTCACTGAGCTCTGAAATCTCAGCTCCCCACCCCTTGCTTTATGGAAGCTCAAACAAGCTTTATAAATTCTGCACTTTGAATGACTGTAGAGAAGAAAAAGTGCAGATAAACAGGTTTAACTTATGTAGGATGATTTGTTTCATCTCTGTGTATCACCTGAGGCCAGTTATTTCACTGGGTATGGAGTATGTAAGGGATACTTTAAAAACTATCCCTGTCTCTTTTGTTTATATGTCCAGAGATTCTTGAAAGGTAAATGAATGGGGCCAGGTAGCATTACGGGTTGTTAAGGATGCAGCAGGTGCTTTTCTTACCAACCACTGACAGAAGAAGATATAAGATACGAAGTGAGAAATCAGCAGCTACTATATACAGTATGATATTAAGCTACTGCCAAATGGGCTGTAAGTCTGGCTTTTAGATGCATGCCTAAACAAGCAAAGTATGGTGTGAACCTGTGTTCAGACTGAAATGGGAGCTCATCCCTAATTTGAAGCTGCACCCTTTGGCTAATCATTTGGAAACTAACACGTGACTCCACCAAAGCATGATCATCTTTGCTGCCTACTCCAAGGTGTAACACTACTGAACACTCAGATCCTTCCTCAGCTAATATTTTAAGAGATTTAAGGACTTGGCTATCTAGAAAAAAATGCATGCACTATTCTGGACTAGGATATTAAAATAATTGTACACTTTTAAATGTTTTTGTTGTTTTAACTAGATATGACTGTAGTTATATTCCCTGTGTTGTTTGTTTACCTTACTTTGTAATGATGAGATTACATATTGTGTCTTCAGATTGTAGTGTCATGGATGACTAATTCTCCTTTATCCATATATTAATCCACCTACTGTGGTCCAATTGACCAGGGTGACAAGCACCTTGTTCATTGTTATGCAGCGTCCAGTCAATGCCTCGCTATTTCTCTGTGTTGCATCACAAATTTATTAGTGCTAATTTTTTTAAACAAACACATCTATTCCAGCATAGTGAGTTCTGTTAATTTACATATAAAAAAGGTGCAGCGCTTATATATTAAAACATGCAAGATATCAAAATGCAAGAGTATATCCCTGCAAAACGCAGGCAGGGTATAGTTATTGTACTGTCCCTTATAGTCTCAATTAACACATAAATATATAGTTCACAATCTCCCAGTGGGTAGGGTGAGGTGAAGGATCAAATGGATCTCTATTGACAATAGAGATCCATTTGATCCTTCACCTCACCCTACCCACTGGGAGATTGTGAACTATATATTTATGTGTTAATTGAGACTATAAGGGGCAGTACAATAACTATACCCTGCCTGCGTTTTGCAGGGATATACTCTTGCATTTTGATATCTTGCATGTTTTAATATATAAGCGCTGCACCTTTTTTATATGTGAATCTTTGGAGGTTGTTTTTTGGTACCTTTTGTGTTCAGCAGCTTCGTTACCTTTAGCGCTCACTTATACCTATTTTTACAGTTCTGTTAATTGCTTTCATCTGCACCAGCACTAGATCGAGAGACTGAGGGATTGTGGGATATATAGTTTCTTTACAGGAAGTGTTGGTTCTTAGACTATAGACAGCTGTCATGCATTACTCTGTGTAGTGCCATGCTGCATGCCTCATGTTTCAAAAGACTGTCCATGCTGATAAACAAACACCGTAAAACTACATGATCAATGGACATCTTATGCAGGTTAAAAACGCAAGGGGTAGGTAGGAAGGGGTGAACAATGCTCTAATGCCTGCTTGAGGAGCAAGGCTGGCATAATAAATTCTTACTGATAATGATGCCACCCCCCAGCCCAAGAGAATATATCCACCGCACCAAACAAAAGAAAAGGGGGGGAGGAGAATGATTATTATCTGAAAAGAAAAAATAAATAATGAATGAGTTCTACAGGGTACAAAATTGTGGAAACTTCCAGGTCCTCATTGACGCTCCAAGTAAAAGGGTATCTAATGTATAAATGCAGTATGTTCTTCTTTCAGAGATCTTGTGAAACCGCTTTGCCTCGGGGAGACACCTGGATAATTATTTGATGATCCAAACTTCCATATTTTTAGTGGATTTTTTGTGGTACTCAGTAAAGCACTGTGCTTTTCCTTCCCTTTTTCCACTAGGCCAGTGGTTCTCAACCTTCCTAATGCCACGACCCTTTAATACAGTTCCTCATGTTGTGGTGACCCCCAACCATAAAATTATTTTCGTTGCTACTTCATAACTATAATTTTGCAGTGAGAGGAGTAGTGCCACATCATTGGTGTCAGTGGGAGGAGTAGTGCCACATCACTGATGTCAATGGGAGGAATAGCGTCCCATCGTTGGTATCAGTGGGAGGAATAGTGCCCCATCATAGGAGTCAGTGGGAGGAACAGTGTCCCATCATTGGTATCAGTGGGAGGAATAGTGCCCCATCATTGGTGTCAGTGTGGGAGGAATAGTGCCCCATCATTGGTATCAGTAGGAGGAATAGTGCCCCATCATTGGTGTCAGTGTGTGGGGGAACAGTGCCCCATCATTGGTGTCAGTGGGGGGAAGAATAGTGCCCCATCGTTGGTATCAGTGGGAGGAATAGTGCCCCATCATCTGTGTCAGTGGGGGGGAATAGTGCCCTATCATTTAGTGTCAGTGGGGGGAATAGTGCCCCATCGTTGGTGTCAGTGGGGGGAGGAATAGTGCCCCATCGTTGTTATCAGTGGGGGAAGAACAGTGTCCCATAGTTGGTGTAAGTGGGGGGAGGAATAGTGCCCCATCATTGGTGTCAGTGGGGGGAGGAATAGTGCCCCATTGTTGGTGTCAGTGGGGGGAGGAATAGTGCCCCATCATTGGTGTCAGTGGGGGGGAATAGTGCCCCATCATTGGTATTAGTGACACCAATGATGGGGCTCTATTCCTACCACTGACACCAATGATACTTTCCTTGCTGACCCCTGCTCCAGCCTGGGCTCGCTCCCTCTCCCATCTACAGCCAGCATACCTGGCTGCAGCAGCACCATCTGCACGGTACAGAAACTTACTAGTCAGCTGTCTTCCTTCTCCAGCCGCTCTCCTCTTCACTCGTTCCGGCAGCTCCCTCACTCGATCTTCTTTGATCTTCTTGCGACTGCTCGGCTCCTCTCCAAGCTCCACCTCTTTGCCAGTGATTGGCCGCCTGTGTGCCTCTCCTGAGCTACAGTTCTGGTGGCCAATCACCGGCAAGGAGGCGAAGCTGTTGAGTGATCCCAGGGGTGTGGCCAGATGACAGGGGAGGGATGTCATCCCACCCACACATCGCCTGGAGATGGATAGAGGAGCGGTGTCTCGGTTCCTAAGACCATCAGAAATATGTGTTTTCCTATGGTCTTAGGCGACCCCTGTGAAATGGTCGTTCAACCCCCAAAGGGGTCGCGACCCACAGGTTGAGAACCACTGCACTAGGCGGTGATGTTCACCAAAATGTTTTCTTAGCAAGCAAATAGTACTGCCTATGTATAGGAGGTTTACAAGGACATGTGAGGCAATAGATCACAAAGTCCGAGGAACAGTTGTAAAATTCATCTAATTGAAACATCTTGTCTCTAGTACTAAACTCTTTTTTGCCATGTTGAATGAAAGAACAAGTTTTGCAGAGTGCTTTTTTACACTGATACATGCTGAAGATGGGTATAAGGCATGTTTGTGAAGAGGATACAGTGTGGTTGGATTTTAATTTACTTGGAGCAATTTTGTTCTTTAGTTTTGGGTCCCTTCTATATGGTTTTTTGGAATAATATACTCCATTTTTTTGTATTGCTGATGAAATCTAGTTAGGAAGCTAGCCGATTGATCAAAATTATCTCTAATTACACATTCGGGTTTGTCCTCAAGATAAGTGTAAGTTTTTTTGATTAAGGGTTCCGGATAGCCCTTTTCCAATAGTTTTTCTTTTAAAGTGGAACTTTGCTAGATGTTATCTGAAATTTTTGTACAGTTTTGCCTGAGAACGCAAAATTGCCCTTTTGGAATGTTACTGATCTATTTTGGATAATGACAACTGCTGTAATGTAGAAGGGAATTGCCTGCTAAGGGTTTGTTATAGTTTTTTGCCTGAATTGTATTATTCTCCTGATATACTTCAAGATCTAGAAAGGCCAAATTTACATATCTAATACATAGGTAAATGACAGTCCAAACCGATTGTTATGGCCGTACTCAACAAATATTATGACTAGGTTGGTGGGACCACCCCAGATGATTATAATATCATCTATGTACCTCCTAAAAAAATAAGATATTTAGCAAAAGAATTATGGTTCCATATGTATCTGAATTCCCATAGATCCATAGCAAGGTTAGCATATGATAGCGCAAAATTTACGCCCATCGCAGTCCCTTGGACTTATAAATTAAATTCATTAAAACTAAAATAGTTACGTGTGAGACAAAATTCTGTAGCCTCCAAGGTAAAATTCACCTGTCTCTGATCGGTGAATAAAAGCATCATCTACAGCAGGAGCTCATGATCTCTCTCACACAGACTGTGGACTATTGATGTGCTCGGTTTTACCTTACGAAATGTGAGTGAATTCTAACCCTGTTTTATCCAATAAATCTGCGAACAGTCTACACTCAGAGGCACCTCTATATTTTCTATTTTATATGTTCTTTGGAGATGGCTTCTGATGTGCTGAATTCCTGTTTCCCTGCAACTCAATAACTGGATGGATTTGCTGCTGCTTCTTCATTATACCTACAAAACTTTCATGTAAGGCACTGTCACATTTAAAGGGCCATTCATTTTGCAACAATACAAACCCATATAATGTTCTCAAAATCCATCTTCTACAAAGTCAATCATCTTCCCTTATATAGAAAACTTGAGGACCTTCAGGGGTGGGTAAACCATGGTCTGTCCTGCTTAGGCAAAATTCATTCAAGTTGATTTTGTTACCACGCCTAATTTATTACCTTTGGTCCCTACCCATATCGGTCATATGATTGGATCTCTCTAAGTTTCAAGCCAAAATAATTTGATTTGTCTGGGGTAGTAAGGGCTACAGATTGTCCAAATGGGTTCTCTTTGCACACAAAGTGAACGGTGGTCTAGGTCTCCTACAGCTCACCTTATACTATCAGGCTGCCCAACTTGCACAGCTTTCAGTGGTATACTCTTGCACTGAAAAAACTGAATGTATAAATATGTATAAATATGGCACGATTGGTCCCCTTAATAAATGGCAACCCTCCAAGCACAGACCACAGACCACCAGTCTTAGCCCCAATACTATTGCACTCCCTAGCTGAGTGGGACAAAGTGTGGAACAATCGTAGCCTGATATCACATTTTTTCACATTATCTCATATCTTTAACAACCCAGCATTCCCCCCGGGGATGGACCCCAAGGCATTTCGCTGGTGGCTCAATAAAGGCTTCTACAGGATAGGCCATTTCTTGATCCTCAGGGGACCCTTTACCCTACTACATTGTCATTCTAAACTGAAAATGCACCTTCGGAGATCTTTTGGTTTCATAAACTTTCCCATTTCTCAAAGTTGTTAGGACCTGAGGTCCTTAGAAATCCTAAAATATCTCCTTATGAATATTGGTGCTCACAGGACATGGGTCAGAGAGGTGGGATTTCGGTTATTTATAGGTTCTTGCTAGACACCCCTGACAAAATGCCTTATATGCAGGACTGGGACCTGGACTTGGAAAGAGATGTGGATCACTGGCACAATTGCTTTCATCATGCCTTTATGGGAGTCATATCTTGTTGGTGGAAGCAAGTATGAAAGTCATGACTAGATAGTATAAGGTTTCCTCCTGACTCTCAAGAATGTTTCCAGGCACCTCGCCACTGTGTTTTCATGGCTGCCACTCCAGCGGCACCATGTAACACATTTGATGGGAATGTCCAAAACTACTGAGTTTTTGGAACAAAAGTTTTGCTCTAATTAGGAAGTTAGGAAGGTGTCGGGAATTCCTGTACCCCAGTACTATTAGGGCAGACAGATCAGACAAGGGTCAGTCCTTATTGATGGGTGAAATTGGGAAAGATCCCCCATCTTTCCCAATTTCACCCATATGGATATGGCAGATGATAAGAAGGTTCCCATGTTACAAACAACCAGTGGAATTGGTACCATTTGTAGGAAAATAAAAAATATGCAAAATACGTGTGCACAAGGTGTCAATTAATTAAAGTGTTTGTTCAGCAAGTCTGCCAAGCAAAATAGGTGGGTTTTAGGCTTTGGTAAATGAACAGAACTATGATTTAATTGGTATTGCTGAATCTTGGCTTCATTCTTCACATGACTGGGCCATTAATATTCCTGGCTATGTTCTCTTTCGGCGAGAAAGGGTAAATAGGAAAGGTGTCAGTGTTTGTCTTTATTTGAGAAGTGACCTCAGAGTGAGTGTGAAAGAGGACCTAGTTCATGGATGGTGTGATGAGGCTGAAGCATTATGGGTGAAACTGCACATGAGGGTGCATACTACAAAGGTAATCATTGGAGTTTGATATAGGCCTCCCAGTGTTAATGAGGAGGAGGAGACTCATCTCCTTGCACAGATCTAAAGGGCTGCAAGGGCTGGAACAGTGATAATAATAGGGGATTTTAACTACCCAGAAATTGACTGGAGTAATGATACTGCAGTAACAGTTAAAGGGCAAACATTTTTAAACCTACTACAGGATAATTTTATGGTACAGTTCATAGAGGCCCAAACTAGGAATGATGCTCTGCTGGACCTGGTAATCTAAAACCA
This sequence comes from Staurois parvus, assembly GCF_062004578.1. Classification (NCBI taxonomy): domain Eukaryota; kingdom Metazoa; phylum Chordata; class Amphibia; order Anura; family Ranidae; genus Staurois; species Staurois parvus. Next base: position 4,845,603 of record NW_028318646.1, on the reverse strand, counting down.
TGCAGAGCTTATTACGAATGTCCATATAAAAGAATATCTGGGTAGCAGTGACCATAACATGATTTCATTTATTGTTAGCTGTAAACAGCAGGCACATACGGACAAATAAAAATGCTCAATTTTAGGAGAGCTAATTTTCCTAGGCTGAGAGCTGCTCTCCAAGACTTAGACTGGGAGGGAATATGGTATCAATGAACACAACACAGAAATGGGAGTTCTTCAAAAAGTCTGTATGTGAACACACTGCAAAATATATTCCCATGGGCAACAAGTTTAAAAGACTTAATATCAAACCTATGTGGCTTACTGCCAAAGTTAAAAAAGCTATAGATAATAAGAAAAGAGCTTTTATTAAATATAAATGAAGGAATGCTATCATCGTTTAAACAATACAAAGAATATAACAGAATATGCAAAAAGGCAATAGAGGCTGCAAAAATTGAAAACAAATGATAGATTGCAAAAGATAGCAGGACCAACCCCCAAAAATTCTTCAAATATATTAATAGTAAAAAGGGTGGGTGACTGGGGACAAAGAGAAGGCAAATTTATTCAATACCTTCATCAACTCTGTGTATACAAAGGAGCATGGTGGAGCTCTTGTCCATAATGGGCATGGTATTGACACAGCCCCAGATGATCCACATTGGCTCACAATTGATATGATCCAAAAATATTTAGACAGAATAAAGGTGAATGATGGCATACACCCACGGGTCCTTAAAGAATTGAACTCTGTCATTTCAAAGCCATTGTTTCTAATTTTAGGGACTCTTTAATGACTGGCATAGTACCACTGGATTGGCGTAAGGCCAATGTGGTGCCAATATTTAAAAAAGGGTCAAAATCTTTACCAAGTAATTATAGACCTGTTAAACTTCTATAGTTGAGAAGATACTGGAGAGTTTAATAAAAGACCACATAGATGAGTTCTTGCTGGAAAAAAGTATTTTAAACAGACAGCATGGATGCATGAAAGACATAAGTTGTCAAACAAATCTGATTTCTTTTTATGAGGAGGTGAGCAAAACCTTGGACAGAGGGGTGGCAATGGATGTGGTATACTTGGATTTAGCAAAAGCGTTTGACACAGTTCCCCAAACATGACTAATGTGTAAGGTAAAGTCTACAGGCTTGGAAAAATCCATATGTAAATGGATAGAAAACTGGCTAAAAGATCGTATTCAGAGAGTAGTGGTTAATGATTCATACTCTGAATGGTCTAGGGTTGTCAGTGGTGTACCCCAAGGTTCAGTGTTGGGACCCTTACTTTTTAACCACTTGCCCTCCTGAGGATTTACCCCCCTTAATGACCAGGCCTCTTTTTGCTACTCGACGCTGCACTAATTCAACTGATAATTGCGCAGTCATGCAATGCTGCTTCCAAACGGTATTTACGTCCTTTTTTTCACACAAATAGAGCTTTCTTTCGGTGGTATTTGATCACCTGTGCACTTTTTATTTTTCACGCTATAAACCAAAAAAAAACAAACATTTTGAAGAAAAACTATATTTTTTACTTTCAGCTATAAAAAATATATAGTAAACTCAAAGTTAGTTATAAATTTAGGCCAACATTTATTCTGCTACATGTTTTTGGTAAAAAAATTCCAATAAGTGTATATTGATTGCTTTGTGTGAAAGTTATAGCGTCTACAAACTATGGTATAGATAATGCAATTTACGCCATTTTTTGCTATACAGCGCTGCGGTAGTTTAACGGACAATTGCGCAGTCATGCAATACGGTACATAAATGAAATTTACATCCTTTTTTTCCCAAATTGAGCTTTCTTTCGGTGGTATTTGATTGCCTGTGCATTTTTTATTTTTTGCGCTATAAAACAAAAAGGCTGACAATTTTGAGGAAAAAAAACAATATTTTGGACTTTTTGCTATAAAACATGTCCAGTAAAAAAAAATTTAAAAATCAAATTTAGTCATAAATTTCTGCCAAAATGCATTCTGCGACGTCTTTACTACAAAAAAACCCAATACGTGTAAATTAATTGGTTTATGTGAAAGTTATAGTGTTTACAAATGGCAGGAAAGATACTGGGATTTTTAATTTTTTTTTATACTAATAATGGCGGCGATCAGCGACTTATGGCGGCAATCAGTGACTTATGGCAGCGATCAGCGACTTATGGAGGGACTTCGGCGGACATTCTGACACTGGCGGGGAACTGACTTGGGGTCACTGACATCCCCAGTGACACCAATACAGTGATCAGTGCAAAAAAAAACCACTGACACTGTACTAATGGCACTGGGGAGGAAGGTGTTAACTTTATTATTCAGTGAAAGGGTTAACTGTGTGAGGGGAGTGTTTTACTAGGGGGCAGGGGTGTGTACTGCACGGAGACACACTGATCCGGACAGATAAACTCTTCTGTCCCGATCAGCGTGTCAGGAGCTGTCAGGGAACTGATAGCACAGCTACGGCAGCTGTGCTCTCTGTCACTGATTGCCGCTAATCGCTGGGACATAGTCGGTAACGACTGGCTGTGACCCGGCGACTGACATCCGCAGCTGTGATCAGCGGGACACGTAGGGCGGTGCCGCGCCTCGCGCGCACCCCCTACCTGTTTTGAAAACACACGTTTTAAAACGTGGTTTTGCCCAGCCGTGCCGCCCTGCCACCACATTTCTACAGTGGCTGGGCGGCATGTGGTTAATATATTTATAAACAATATAGGGTCTGGGATTAAAAATACCATTTCAGTCTTTGCAGATGACACCAAGCTGTGCAGTGGAATAACATCCTTACAGGATGTCTTCAACTTACAAGCTGACCTCAATGCACTGTTTAATTGGGCATCTATGTGGCAAATGAGGTTTAATGTTGATAAATGTAAGATTTAGCACTTGGGGGCTAAGAATATGCATGCATCATACATACTAGGGGGAGTACAACTGGGGGAATCATTGGTGGAGAAGGACCTGGGGGTTCTGGTAGATCACAAGCTAATAATGGCATGCAATGCCAAGCTGCAGTTTCTAAAGTGAGCAAAATCCTCTTTTGTATTAAAAGAGGTATAGACGAGAGAGAGAGAGAGAGAGAGAGAGAGAGAGAGGAGAGAGAGAGATCATTTTACCCCTGTACAAATCATTAGTAAAACCTCATCTGGAATATGCAGTTCAATTTTGGGCATGTAAGGGAATTCCTGTGAGACGGCTGGCGAATAGAAATGCGCATGTGCATGGAAATATCCAGAGAAGAGTGACCAGACGTGTGTATGTGCATAGAAATGCCCAATCATGCACACGCACGGCGAAGATTGCCGCCAGACGGACTATTTAAAGGGTGCCTCTGCCTGTGCTTAGTGCTGACTGGTCTTCAGCTGTTCCCCATGTCCTGCTTGTTCCTGTGTGATTCCCTTGTTGCTGACCCAGCTTGTTCCTGACTTGACTTTTGTTTCTTCTCCTGCTTCATACTCGTTCCTGACCTCAGCTCTGCTCCTGACTTTGGCTTGCTTATGATTTGGTACCTCGCTGTCCACCCGTTGATGGCTATTCCTATGACATTGCTCTTGTCTCCCATCCCAGCTTCCTGCCTTGCTCTGGTGCACACCTGGCGATCTACCATACCAGCTCTGCATATCGCTACTGTTCCTGAATCGGTGGTTCATCAGTCTTTTAAGGACTCGAGCTGCAAGTGTTACAAGCAAAATCTGCTGGCACTCTTGTCCCCCTAGTCCCTAGATACCCTCTGTTCCACTTCCAGTGGGGTCAGGGCTAGTGACACAAGTGAGGCCGACCTCGTCATTTCAGTCTCTTATCAGGTACGTGACAGGGCACCAATTCACAAAAAAGAACATTGGGGAACAGAGAAAGTACAGAGAAGGGCAACCAAACTGATAAGAGGCATGGAGGAGCTCAGCTTTGAGGAAAGATTAGAGGAACTGAATTTATTCTCTCTTGAGAAGAGGAGATTAAGGAGGGATATGATCAACATGTATAAATACATCAGTGGTTCATATGGTGAACTCGGTGTAGAGCTATTCACCCTGAGGTCATCATAGAGGACAAGGGGGCACAGTAAGAGCTGTGAAAATGTGGAATAGACACCATCAAGATTTGGTTCCGGCCAGCTCAGTGGATCACTTTAAAAAAGGCATGGATTTTTTCTTGGATACACAGAATATAACTGGATATTAACATTTATAAGTAAAGTTGTTCCTGGGAATATCCGACTGCCTCTCGTGGGATCAGGAAGGATTTTTTTCCCCAGCAGGAGCAAATTAGATTTGCTGTTTTTTTTCCTTCCTCTGGATCAACTGTGGGTGTAGGATTATAACTTTTTGTTTTTTTTTAATGGTTGAACTGGATAGATTTTTGTCTTTTTTTCAGCCAGACTAACTATGTAACTATGTATGGAGCCCTTCACCCTTCCCTAGATAGCAGGCTAGGTAATTTATATTGCCATGATGATTTTGTACTTTTGCAGCTGTATACAGCTTACTGAGACCTGTTTCTATTGTGTCTGGCCAAGGTATTGGCTTATTTTTGTACATATATTTGTGATTATACCCTTTAAGAAAATAAAAAGATTGAAAGTAAAAATCATACTTGGCAAACCTCCTCGTGGACCCTCTGCACATAGCAATTGCTATGCAAGAGTTCTTCTTTAAGGCATGTTATTTAAAGGATTTGTATCATTTCAATTTTGCCCTTGAGGTTACATAAAAAGACCATCTACCTGTTGTAAGGTAAATGTCTGTTATGACAGTGCTCAGCTTTCCTTGCCTTTTTTGGAAAGTATTTTGCCTATTAGCTCTTACATTTGTCAGAATGTAACACCGATATTCAACCCAAAAGCATTTCAGTGGGATTCGCCAAATTTTAAAGAAGATGTACTAAACCATTGCTGAAACTGTACCCAGGTAGATTTGCCCATCACTGCTGACCAGGAACAAGCATGCATGGTGGGCCTTCAATCTTTTTTTTAACTTTATTGGCTTGTGCTTGTTGCAGGTAAGTGAATTGCTAGAAAGAAAGGATCAAGATGACAACCCTACACCTTTAAAAAAACATTTTGACAATTGTAGCTCTCACATTTATTCCTCTTACAGAAGCTACACGCACATTGCCATTTTAATTGTCATATGGAGAATATAAGGTTACAGGCATGGATCAAAATATAGAGCAAGAATATTGGATTCTATATAGTGCCTTTATATGGCTGCCTGTGATGCTTTTAATAAAAATATATCATTTATAATCATGGCATAACCTTTTAGGGTCCTGTTTGTTTAACCCATTTATATATCAAATTTTGAAAGATTTAGCTACTAAAGGTCTCACAACTCTGTGTCATCCTATAACTGCATATTTCAAACCTTTTTAATGCTAAACATTTAAAAGCTTTTCATATATGGCTTTTCAAAGCCTCTTTTCTCTGTAACAAGGACTTTTCTAAAGAGAAGTTATCTAAAATGTTTAGTATATTTCTTTGCAGTCTGTGTCTGTAGGCCTATAGAGGCCTGAAAGGATTGCACATGAACAGGAAAATCATATGTTTATGGACGTTACTATGCATTTGTGATGTGCAGGAATGTATGCAGTTTTCTTTTGTCAGGCTAAGAATGTTTTCAGCAAGTA